>NW_024884142.1:24043706-24307083 GCF_019232065.1 Centrocercus urophasianus
GGCGGGACGGAGCCGTGGCTCAGGTCTCCCCGTGTCCCCGCCGCGTCCCCGCCGTGCCGCTCGCGGAGGGCCGCGGCGCCGGCCGGGGCAGAGAAGGGGTGGAGCGGGGAGGCGGCGGCCGTGCCGCGGGGCCGGGGCGGCGGCCGCGGGGCGACGGCGGGAGCAGGGGGGCTGCGAGGGGAGGGGGCCGCCCTGCCCGCCCCCATGGTGGGCTCCGGGCGGGCTGCGGGAGGCACGGCGGCGGGCGTGTGGAGGAGCCCGCCTGGGGCCGGGGCTGAGCTCGAGGACGCCCGTAGCAACGCGGGCCGCGCTCCAGGCCCCCCTGCCAGAAGTCTGTGCGGAGGAGTTCGCAGACCCGCCGGACGGGCAGGTCGTAGGCGAGCGATGGAAAAGCGCTCATGTGATGTCGGAGGGTGCTACTTGCCCCGAGCTGAGCTGCTGTGCACAGGAGAGGTTCCTCGATTCAGTCCACGCGTTCCATCGGAACGGGGCTGAGCTGCAGAGCAGGTGATGGAGGCACGGAGGCATGAAGAAACCCTCTGGGGATTTGGTGCACGTGCATATTTGGTTTGGGAAAATCGTGCATAGCAGTAAGGCCAACCGAGATCGTGTATGAGGTCTGAAAGCACCATTCTGCCAGATCCCTGTGATAAAATGTCTTCAATCGCCCTTTTTGTTCCCAAAGTGACACAAAGGGATTTGGGGATTCCCTCAGTTTTCCTGATAGTTCCATCCATTGGCCACAGTCACTTGTCCAGCCTCAGCAGGAGAACTGGAAACCACTCTGCTCTTCTCACTCCCCTTCTCCTTCTCTTTTATTTTTTACTCTTCCCCTTCTCACTGCTCACCTCCTACTCTTGGGAAGCCTCTGCTACCCCAAACCGCTGAAAGCATATCACATCAAATACAATTATCCACAAAAATGGGCCAGCGTGCATTTACAATTTGGGGAAACTATTCAATTCCTTTCACTACTTTTCCTTAGGACCCTTGCCCTTGTCAGTATGCTGGCTGAGCAGCGTTCATTTGCAAAGCAGGTGCTTGACAATTGATTCTATGCTCACAGTTCGAGGCCCTATTTTCCGCATGCCCATCAGGCTGCTGGGCACAGTTGAAGGTTTCTGAGTAGGAAACAGAAACTCCAAGGGGTGGGGGCTGCTGGGGACACTGGCTGCAGGGTACTTAGGACACGACAGTTGGGTCCCAGCCCTGTCTGCCTCTGAACCCTGGCACATCCAAGCCCCAGCTCCAACAAGCTGCCAAAAATGGGAGTTATGCTCAGCGTAAAAACTTCGTTATCCATGTAAATCAGCTTCGTGTGACTTTACAAGTGCCATGGAGGAAATGTGTCACATGAGCTCAACAGGGGTCAAGTCACATTTTCCAGGGAAACACACATCAGCCTGAATCACGCTCTCCCTTTCCATTCTACCCTAATTTCATGAACTAAACACTTTCTAGAATGAAGCAACTTTCTAGAATCTCTGCTACAGAGAAATTGACACCTCCTGTATGCAAAGCTGATGCATCCCAAGATATTTCTGTCACTTTAGTGTCACAGGAAAGTTTCTGCACAATACCCACATTTGATTATACAATTAGAAATTACCACAACCTACATGCCTCAAGCAGACAAATGTTCTGCTTAATCTACTTACCCTGTCCTTACATGTTTGCTTTTGCAGACCTACTATCTGTTCTGGTAGAGCTACACATTCTTTTACAAGGGAAAACTACACATACACAATGAAAAACACTAAAATAAATATTCACTATTGAAATAGAACAATGTGGCATGTAGAGGGATCACAGTGTTTTGACCCTGTAGATCACCTACATAAAAGTCTGTGGCACGAGTTTCAAAATAATTGGCAGCAGTAGCGGGAGGGCAGCCTCAAGGCAACCTGCTCCCAGAAGCACTGAGCACTCTGAAAGCAGGTTTCAGAGCTAGCTACCTGCTGGCAGAGGATTTGCTCCACTGCTGCTGCTCCTGGCTCAGACCCAGACCTGGCTGGCTGCAGTCTCTGCACTCCCTGCACAACTGTCACAGTCCCACAGCACCCACTGCTCAGTCCTGGCCTCCTCCTCACCACTCTACTCCATTTCCAGCCCTCACCTCTTCCAAATTCACAGCCTTCATAGGTGTCCCTTTCTGTCTGCCCTAGCTCTTCTTTCTTCCATTCCAGGGATGTCAAGAGGATTCTTACTCAATATTTGTATTAACAGAGGAGCTGTGTGTCCATAGCAGCCAGTTTTGTACAGATATGACTTAAAGATGGGAAAGCCACTGCAGGTTCAGACCATCTTAAAAAATCTGACCACTCACAGCAGCCATTTGACTCCTGTCTGTACCACACATCTCAAGGTGTTATCTTTATCTGTCACCAATTTGGCAGCAAAAAATCAGCAGCCAGAACAATAGTATGCTATAAGAAGATCAGAAGGTGATTGAAGGCACTACTAACGTCCTTTCTAGGCAACCTAGTAAGGGACACATTAAAGGTAATACCCAGAGTATGGCTCAAAGCCTGTTCCAGTCTTAGCCACCATCACCCTGGTGTAAGCAGAGTCACAAGGACACCAATGATGGTGCCAAATTCTAAAACTGACTGATTGAGGTCAGAGTGGACTCTGGAGATGTCTAATCCAGGCATGGGCTGAGAGCAGGCTCAGTCAGAGCAGCTGGCACACAGCCTGCTCCACTTGAGTCTTAAAGACCTTTGTGGATGGAGACATCAAAGACTCTCTGGGCAATCTGTTTAGGGCCTGACCAGCTTCATGCTGAAAGAGATCTTGATTAGGTCAGATCACAGAGACAAGGTGACGTACACCATGCATGTTGCCTCAAGGCAGTCACCACTGACACCTGTGACCATCAGCAATCCTGAGAAGGCACTTAGGACTGACCACCAGCTTCTCCAGCTTACTCTCTAACTCAGAAATAAAAGCACATGAAATGAGATGCAGACACAGAAGTTGTCTGGATGTGAGCCGACAGTGCAAGACAGTGCAGAGAAAGCAGAGCACAGTAGTGGCATACCTACAGTCTGCACTAGCTATGTTTGCACCATCACCAGGCCAACCCCTCCTGGTACCCAAGACAACAGCAGCACTTGAGGTACAGAAGACATCTTGTAGGATGTCACAGTGAAGGCCAGCTAGACCTTCAACCTCCACAGCTTTTTTTTCACTGGGAAGATACTGTCCAAGAACTGCGTTCCCGAATAAAGCAGTAATTGTAACATTGTAGGACCAGATAAGAAAATCACAAAAAAAAAAAAAAAAAAAAAAAAAGCAGGAGATTGAATAGATAGGAATTCCAAATTCCTGCTCACCCCCGAAAGTCAGAAATTGCACTGTGCATCTCTGAAAGTCAGAAATTGCACTGTGCATCTGGCTCTCTGCTATAAAGGAGAGTAACTGGGAAGCAAAAGATGGAATTGGTTTAACTATTTAATGATGCGCTAATAGCCTACACATTTCTTTGACACGTTGCTCTCTTTAAAATGCACTGAACTGTGCACAGCAATGGATTTTTCTTGTAGATTGTAGAGGCTTGTAACCAACGATAGCCTTATTATAAAATTTTCTGTAAGCGGGGCTTTGTAATCCTTCCAGGGACTCCCCTATTCTCTGTTGGCTCTTTATCTTCAGTGTAGCAACATATGTAACATTTATGAGGAAGGCAGCCCTTGCAACTCCCTCCAAGTTTTCTAATATGTTGCAAAAAGCCCAAATATTTCTGTTTGTGCAAAACAAAACACCTGGTTTGTGCTTACACACACAGAAAAGTACCCTCTGCAGCTTGCCAGACTGAAATTTTTGTTTATAAAACCCCAAACTGAAAACTTTCCATCACTTTTCACTTTTTCATTTTGGTAAGTCAAACTCATCTGGTTAAGTCAAACCTGTCCTCCACTTTCTATTTATGCAATTGCCTGCTCTGAGCTTAAGAGATACAAATTCAGTGCCACTTTGATAGAACGTGAAAACTCCAAATATTGACGGAGAGCAGAGGCTGATATTAATTTGCTGCTAAAGATGATACCTTGTGCCTTCTGAACACAAATAAATAATGAAGATAGAGGTAACAAATTCTTGAAACATGACTTTGTGGGAAAAGCCTGAGAAAAAAGATTTCGAGTTGGACTCCGTGCTGTTATATCTCAAGCAATATATTTTATACGGCTTACGTCATGCACACTAAGAACTTAATTTGGTGAGCTACACTGACAACTGGCTTTGTTCACCTTTGTTCTTATTTAAAACAGGTTGTTCCATGCAGCTGTTAAAAAAGCCATGCACGCACACACATGCACACACATTCACACACGGGCTTTTTTATTACTCCCCAGATCTTTCTAAATATGTAATGCTGCTTAGATTTAAAATTCTTTTTCTCTTTGCAGCACGAGAATTGCCCTACACCAGGATTTGCTGCCTTTTATGGAAGCATGATCCAAAAGTTTAACAAAAGCGATTCTGGCTTTGTTTTTCTTTTGCACATTTTTTGTCTTCTGCTTTTCTACTGTTCATCATATTTGTGTGTATCATTTTGGAATCTGGGAAAGATCATTATCTCCAGTATTGCACATGTGACTCAGATATTTTACTAAATAAACAGAGCAAAATTAACTACATTAACTATTGTATGATCATTTGGTGCAAACCAGTTCTGGGAAGACCCAGTGCCTATGTAATACTGTGCCAAACAAAATGATTGATACGATGACTTCCGCTTTATTTTTGCTACATCTTTAGATAAGATCTTTTTCCATCTTCACCTCTTCATCATCTTCCTTCCATCTGCTGTCCACCCATCAATCCCTACTGCACTCTACCTTCCCCAACATCTGGTAGTAGTGTCTGGAGTCACTGTGACAGGAGCTTATGCATAGGAGTGTTTACAAGTAAACAAGTGGAGAGGCTTAAAAATCTAGATTTAAGAAGCATAATTGTCCATGTAATTGCATGCATTGTGCTAGCCAGGTTTGGTCTCAGGCTGCACTGTACAGCAGCCAGGTGGCCTGAGAACAAGAGTTTGCTCAAGTGGAGTCAGTAGAAAGGATCTCTCCTTCAGTGCGGGGTCTCAGATTTTCTTAGAAATGCAGGCACTGCTTGCAATATTTTGTATTACATTTTGCCACCTTAATCACAGTTTGACACAAGGATAAAGCAACATGCACTTATAATAACACACAGAAATAAATCATCTCATAAAGACTCCTTTCTGATTTTAAAACATGAGCTCCTGTGAGCTCCATAATCACTGATTTATCAAATAATGAGTCCTCAGTAGAAATTTCAGACGCTGTGCAAGAGAGTAGTTGGCTGCTGCTCTTATGACTTAAACTGAGACTGATAGATTTTAACATCAGCACTGAGTAATCCCAGCTGTCACCACATCTTAATATGCCATGTCCCAACTGTCAGTCTGAAGAGCTATGAAGGTACTTCTGATACCATTCATGTCAGGACCCTCAGCTTTTGCCCTGAACACAAAGGAGAACACACCTGCCCCCCATATCTGTCTCACAACCACAGCTTTATTCATGCTTTTTGCCCCTGTGTTCTGGAGTTACATCATAAATAGGGAGGTAGGGGAGAAGTATAACATAAAATTCCTTAATCTTACAAAATTTCTCTAGTGCCACATAGCTAAATCACACAGCTCATGCATTTGTTAGGTTTGCTGCTTGCATCGTGTCTACTGAGAGGCAATTATAGCAGAGAAGGAAAGAGGAGAAACTCTACATATAAATCTGATCTAGGGACAAATCTATATTTTGGTCACCCTAATTTGCTGCTTCCTACCCTTGGAAGATCTGTCATCTTACCTAAGTTCCACATCTCCATTACAGGTTATCTGGGATGCCTGGTAACACATTTTTACCAGACAACAGTATGGGGAGGCGTATTCTGGGAACCAAGGAGACATGAGCTGACCACAGTGCTTGTTTATGGATGGGAGCCATAGTGCTTCCACTGGAAGGAAGAGTTGCAAGGGACTGCCTCTAGAACCAGCACTTGCTAGCTGAATTAATGGCCCAGGAAGTGGCACACCTGGTTTTATTCTTTTCTACACTGCTTTCCGTGCTGCTTTAAAGTGTTACTGGATCAGGCAAGCATACTGGTAAGCCTGTGAGTCTGGATGCATAGAACCCATGGGCCTCCCATCACTCTAGACCTATTGGCTATATGTTCACAGCAATGTTAGAAATCTATGTTCATGATGGCACAGCAGTCCAGTGACAAACAGGGGCAAGATGTTTTCCCTCAACTTCTCCACAGCCCATACGCCCTCCCCAGGACCTTCTTCACACCTCAGGGCAGCTGAATGACACCTGGCAGGGAAGGTGGCATTGCAAGGTAGGAGGTCAATCTCATACAATAAGCCTGGATCATAAGCTGCTGCTCCTCACAGAATCACAGAATTGCAGGGTCAGAAGGGACCTCATGAGATCATCAAGTCCAACCCCTCTGCTAAAGCAGATACCCTACAGTAGGTTGCACAGGTAGGCATCTAGATGGGTCTTGAATATCTCCATAGAAGGAGACTCCACAACCTTTTGGGGCAACCTGTTTCAGCGCTCCATCACCCTTACCCTAAAGAAGTTCTTCCACATGTTAGTACAGAACTTCCTATGTTCAAGTGTTAGGCCATTACTCCTTGTGCTATCAGTACACACCTCATAGAAGAGCCTGGCCTCATCCATTTGCCTCCCACCTCCCTTCAGATATTTATAAATATTTATCAGATCCCCCCTCTGTCTTCTTTTCCCCAGGCTGAACAGACATAGGTTACTCAGCCTTTCCTCATACAGAAAATGCTCTAGGCCCTTTATCATCCTGCCTGTACTTGCCTTACAACTTTTTTTTCATCACCTCTGCATCACTCTCTGAATAACTGCACCACTGATGTGTCCTGGTCTCACTGATTGTGTTTATTGACTTTTGACTTCCACTGAGCATCCTTGCTTACAAATTGGTGTTATTTTTCAAAATGCTGCAGTGGTGCAAGTACAAATGATGCCTCACATAACAAGAGAGGCAGCGGTCTGGAAAAGCTTACAGCCTCCTTGGCAGAATCAGTAGACAACACTGACCAAAAAATGATTCAAAATAATTCAAAATACGTATAAAGACATCATTTGTCTATAGAAAATGTGATAAAATAAGATTGTCATAAATGCTTATTATCATAAACAAATGGAGACAGGAGTTATATAAAAACATAAAAGAAATAAATATTGTTGATGATTTATTTTGCTGAAGAGCAAACTCTTATTCAAAAGCCATAATTCCACTGAAGAAATCATAGTATGTAATATATTCACATATATATTATATTACATATTTCTAACTGTATACTTTTGTGGGTATGTGCAGACACGCACAACATTTTTAGAGTTCTTACTCGGAGTCTCATTTAACCCACTGATCAAGAGGAGCTCTACTGACTTCAAAGGAATTGCACCACTCCCAGCTTTGTGCTCATGGAATCCAGACACAGGTCGGTGCTTTTATGGATTAGTTACTTTCTAAGAGCCAGAGAAGCTGGATGGAGAGAGCTCAGTGTGCTAATGATGGGCACAACGCAATAGTGCCTGCCAGCAACAGCAAGTTGTACCATTGGGCTGTAAGGTGAGGACATGAGCCAGTCACACCAGGACATGGGTGTCTCTACTGAAGGATTAACACAAAGCATGAGCTCTGCAACAACTGTAAGCAGTAGCACTTTATTCCCCCTTCCACCAGAAAGGACAGTGTTCTGACCCTCTATTTTTGGAAACCGGGGTTGTATTCCATTCAATCATTTGCAAAATGAAAAAATGTTGAAAGCTATGCATCATTCTAAAATGAATTAAGTCACCAGGAAAAGCCTGATATTGAAATGATGAAAAAGAATACTTCTATCCATTTCTAATTCCTCTGAAAATAAACATTCTAAATGGAACTGTAAAGGAACTTTCATCTGTGATATACATACTTGTCATCAAGAGACACTTTTTCACCTATGACATAATTGCTATCATCACAGAAGCACTGCTGTCACTCTGCCATAGTTTAGCTTCATTTTCTGCTAATTTCTTTGTCTCTTCTCATTAAGGCATTTCATATGTAGCTACGTTACTATCAACCGTTCCCTAGCATAAGCAACTGGATAATAGAACTGTGTGAATAATTGATTTTTCAATTCCATAGCTGAACCAAAAATACAATAAGTAATTATCAAAGAAAAAGAAGGAAAAAAAAGCTTTATTTTTCTCTCTAATTTGAATGAAAAAAATGTTTCATGTGGATTTCAGTGAAACATTTGCTCATCTTGAATGAGACTTTTCCTTCCATCTCTGTCATTTTAAGAAAAGCAGCAGACTAAGAGAAAATTGGCACCACTCACCAAACCAACAAGTGAGATGTCTTCCCTTTCCAGGAAATGCAGAGCCCTGACTCTGTAACTTCCTGTGTCTGGGAAATGTGAATGCCCAGGCACTGACCTGTCAGGACATTCTCACCCCTTGTATGGAAAGAACTCAAAAGTATGTAAGTGATTTGTAAAAGGTTACCTGGGAAGAGTGGGAACACATCTCCTTAGGAGACCAGAGGAGGCAGTATGACTGGGATGGCATCCTCCAAGAGCTGAGTTCAAATTCCATCAGGGTTTGGGTCCCCCAGTCCAAGTGAGCTGCACAATCACAGCATCATTTGATATGGTCTTTAAATGGTCACCAGATTTTCTTTGGCACTGTTTGTAACAATCTTCTTATAACTAAAAGGGCCTTTGTAAAATAATTTTTTAAAAAATAGTCTGAACACAAACCATGGCAATACAGTATTATCATCATAGGTGCTTTATAAATATGAGCTGAATTATACGTTCTGTGTTCTACATTCCTTTTTCCTTACATTTACTTTGGAAATTTCACAGGAAAGTCTAGTTTGGATTTTTGCATCTCCTTGTTTGTTTTTTTTTCAATTCTGCATTAAGATTTTTCTTCGTATAAGCCTTAAAAGGAAATGAAATTGAAATGGTGCAAGTATAAAACTAATTACTGCTAGCCTTCACTGTTGTTGCTGTGCCTATAATCTACCAGCCATTATTTGTCAGTGTTTTCCAGAGGTCTTAAATAACGTTATTGCCTCGTGGTACTTGGCACTTAAACTCATAAGTAGAAAGGACTTCTGCCAAAAATCTCTTATGGCTGACTTACATAGATGTGAGAACACAACAGAAGCTATGCTGCGTCAGACTGGGCCTGTTCATTCCCAATATTGTGTCTTTAATTATGGCTGGGGAGATGAGACCACAGAAAGGACTAAGGCAGGGTCCTGCCTGTGGCTTCAGCTCACCCTAGCAGCCCCAACTTCCTCCCAGGTAACTGGGATTAATTCAAAGTCATGGAGCCTCATTCAAAGCCTCTATTGATTATCTCCACTGTTCAGAATCCACACTTCTGTGTGAAAGGAGGACTAATATGGCATGAAGAGGTAAAATCACTTGTTCAGGTATCCAACAGCAGTACTATCATTAAGATTTCAGTTTTAATTAAGCCTCTTTTTGATCTTACGAACTCCTCAGGTGAGACCTTGAGTCAGTTTCTGTTTCCATTAATGATCTCTGTCAGTAGCCCTGTCAATTATGCCAAACTCACAGAGATTCACTTGAATCCATTTCTCTCCTAGTTCTCTTCTTTCTACCTCCTCTTCACCACTGCTCTTGGTTATGTTCTACTATTTCAGCAAAATTCTCACAACTGCAAGGAAAAGGTACTTGAGACCCTGCCTTTGAATGACAAAAAAAGATGTAAAAAGCATTGCATCTGTTTAGGGATAGGAAAGCTCCTATATAGGCCTACCGAGTAAGAACAGCCTGCAAAATCAGGTGTAAAATTAAGGTACTTCATGCAAGTTAATGGAAGTTATTTAACTGTGAGCAAGTCTTGAATGTCTGTGGGACATTAATTTACATTGTATGACATATTCTTTGCTAGTCATTCTGCATATCTCTGAGCAGATAAACTTCCATTTAAATACAAAGCAAATGTTCAACATGTTCAAGCCCAAATACCATTCTAGCATATATTTATACTTGTAAATAAGTGGTATCTGTATAAAAAGTTTTAAATTTCAGTGAAACTTAGCATGTCCACTGAAATCTGTTTCTAATATCTCTGAATGAGGAAGCAATTTTCCTAACATGACCCTAATTCAGATTTTGTTTTCTTTGCCTAAAAAAATAACAACCTAAAAAGATGGCCTCAATGGAGCTGTGAGCTGATATTTATTTCAGCAGTATAACTCTGAAAAATGCCAAAGGCCCCTTAAATGTTGAAACTGTTACCTATTGCACCCTGGACAGTGTTCGGGTCCATGAGCAGATTTTGAGTGAAGTAATTTCTCCCCTCCCCCCGTCTGACCCTGAGAGCATTTGAATCGATGCTTTTAGCAAGCAAACTTGCTAGCAATAATGAACTACATATAGTTTTGTATAATAATTCTCTCTCAAGGGCTGTGAAGCTGGTGCCTACTTAGTAATAATTTTGGAAGAATAGCTGAAACAACACATAATGCTTTTTTATATAATTCCAGAAGTGACTGAAAGACTGGACAGTTTTGAGGACTATCCAAGTGTGAAGAGATGGATTTGGACTACTCCCAGCTCATGGCAAGCCTTGCATTGTGTAGGACTCAAAATACTTTCCCATTGTTTCTTCACAGTTGAATGTGGCTGTTTGTTCTCTCATTTTTAAATTACCTTTGGAGCCATTTTGCTGGAGCCTGGGACAAAATTCATTGGTCGAAACACAAACTTTGAGTAAGTCTCAAGGAATAACAGCTGCTGCCTTGCAGTCAGCTAGAGCTGTAAAACAGGACCTGTAAAATGGATGACCTTCACATTTACTTAACTGTGTAGAAATGGTATTTGTCAGTGCCAGTTTCTTTTTCATTTATTTCTTCTAGTAGACTACCACAGGATCTGTAATCTGTGATCGTAAGAATATATTGCAAGGAAAAGAATAAAAAGTGTTTATCTCTGTTATTAAACTGTTTTCCCTACCTTATAAGATTAAAAGTTTAGAAATGCAATTACTGAAAAGTAGACAGAGAGTGACTCAGTGCTTTACCACAGCCAGCACTGTGCGGTAAGATGAGTAACTACTGTAGGCAGTGGTGAATTCCCACAGTCCCATTGGGCTGGCTTTCCCTTTTTTTGGGTCACAATTTGGAAACCAGGACAGAGAAATAACCAACAGATGAGAAAATCTAGTCAGAGTATGAACATGGCTAAGAATTCTTGGAAGAAAAAAAATAGCACTGAAATAAGAATTTTTTTGGTAAATAAAATTAATTTCCAGACTTTAAAGGAACAGATTGCACAGTTGCAGGTTAGAGTCTGTGCTGTTTTCACTGTGTACCTCACCCTAATATCTCTGTATGGGGCTACTCTTATCACAGAGTTTGGCCTTAAGCTGATAATCTGTACAGATTTATTAGCCTTGAACACTTCATACCTTTGACTTGATTTTTCTTTAAACAAGTAATTGACTGATGGATGTTCTGTTCTGTTGTTTTTCTGCCAGCTTCGTTATTTCAGTCTCAATAAAAATCAAGAGAAAATGCAAACTGGAAAGGTAATACACACAAAATCTCCAAGTGATTCTACACCCCAGCCTCTCTACTTGCTTGGGTCCAGTAAATAAAGGGAAGCAAAAATGCCCAAGTGCTCCACGGAGAAAGGCTTGGTGCTGCCGTCTCGTGGGAAAAGGGAGAAGGGACACTTGGGCTATAAAAGCAGAAATGTAAAAAGGGAAAACAAAAGAGGATTTTCTAAAACTTGCTAACATCAACAGTCCCATTTTTTGTTTAAAGACGGCTGTGCGCTTTATTGCTTGCGGATCGCTTTCCTTTGCAGGTGATGCGGGCCCAGAATTACATCACCAGTGGAGCAGCCAAGAGCATCCTGGTGCCAGGATGACTGAAGCTGAGAGGAATGTATTATCACAGACCGCAGAGGGACTCGCCAGTGCATTCCTTGCTGGGGGTGCTGTGATGGGGGAGGCAGAGAGGAGATGATTTTACGCAAAGGCTGAAAGGAAACTTTGTAGAGGAAAGATCTGGGGTCATAGTCCTGCTGTCTCCTCTAAGCAGATCTAATTATGGCTGTGTACTTCAAAAAGAGGGTTTGACTAAAACCAGATTTAGCAGGGCACTGCTCAGGGAGCACAGAACGAGTCCTCTCAGTTCTGCCTTTGACGAAAACGCAGAATGCCTCAGTGCACTGGGAGCGCAGACACTTTGGTTGTAAAGAAAGACGTGAAGCCACAGCAGGAGAAGCAAGAATGAACTTAAAATCATCACTGCTTATGTGAATAAGTGATATCAATGCATTCATACAAACAATGCTAATGTTAGACATCAGGTGTACATTTACTGACAGATTGTGGGATGCAGTAGAAGACTCGGCAGTTTCAAGGACAATGCAGGAAGTCATCAAATCATAGAATCACAGAATGGCTTGGGTTGGAAGGTATCTTAATGACTACCCAGTTCCAACACTCTCCTTTGTGCAGGGCTGACCTCCACCAGCTCAGGCTGCCCAGGGTCCCATCCCACCTGGCCTTGAGTGCCTCCAAGGATGGGGCATCCATAGCTTCTCTTGGCAGTTGTGCCAGGGTCTCATCGCTCTCTGAGTAAAACATTGCTTCCTAACACCTAACCTAAATTTCTCCTCTTTCAGTTTAAAACCATTCTCCTTGTTTTATCACTACTAGACTGTAAAACCATGGTGCCTTTTCCACTTATAAGCTCAAATACTGGAAGGCCACAATGAGTTGTTGCACACAGCACCCTCAGTAAGTTCCAGCAAGGCTTTGTTACCACATGTCACTATGGCTGTGACAAGCAATGTCCCATGCCTCCAAAAGAAACTCCCTCTTCCCTGATGTCAGAAGGCTTGCAGACTTTCTGCTGTCCCACAACATTGCTGAGGCCGTCCTGATCACAGGCCTCTTCCTTTGCCACTAAAAATCAAGAGGAGTTTTTCAGTGCTTTTAGTAGGAACAAAATAAGCTGTCAACAAACTGGATTAAAAAAAGACTACAAGATGAATTGCTCAGAGCTAGGCACCTGACTGTCTTTTGCAGTACAGCCTTAGAGCCACACTGTTTCAGTTTTCATTACTTACAAAAATGCAGAGGAATCCTGAACTCTGTGTGCACCTAGCAAGCAAAGGTGAGAAGAAGAGGTGGTTCAAGACTACACACTAGTGAGTAGTTTCCAATCTTCCCTGGCTTTTCTATCCTGGTGTGTGGACATGGGACAGAGGGAGGAGGACATGAGAGGAGGACTCTAAGGAGAGAGGAACGTGCACACTTGGTTTTTCGCATTTTGCCACATGCCATCTTCTTTCTCCTTGGTCACTACTAAACTTAATGTGATTTTTCCCAACTAGTGCATTGAACAACATGGATTAAATAGCAAACATCAGGTTTCTATTGTCACTCAGCATAAACCAGAGGCACTGCAATTCTTCACCTACAGTACAGAGGGAACGGCAACTAAAGCTGGGGGACTTGGGTGCTCTTGAAGATCTGCTTTCAATACAAGCTCAAACTCAAATTCTTCTTTTCATTCCTGTTTTTCCAAAAAGAAAAGTAGGGTGTGGGAAAATTGGAGTTTAAAAGACGCAAAAGAGCAGTAAGAGTATGAAAAAAATGCCCCTGGGGATAGGACTTGATATCTTTGCAGTAATAATGTGAGACAGAAAAGTTCTAAATCAATTCATTAAGGGATATTGGTTCAAAGCAAACAGTCTATAACTTAGGCTGCTTAATGGTCTTTGGGAACTGGAATAATAAGAAGGCAACAACTGACAAATTAAAGTGAATTTTAAATGTAAAGAGAAACGTAAATGGTATTTTAACACAGCTTTTACTTTTGTAGCAATTTAGTTGCCTGTATCTCCACACATACACAGATACTCACCGCAGTGAAAAAAATGTCACGTAAGAGAATTACATATGAATAACTACTTGGAAAGACAGCAGATTTTTTATTTTATCTTACGGGAATAAAATTGTTAAGATATAGACACATTTTTGCCCTTTAAAGTTTGCCAATCAACACAGGAAATCAAAGAATCAGAAAAAGAACAGCCACTAAACCAGGAAATACGGTCACTTTAGCTCATGTGCCACCTACTCATAGCTGGCATTGAGCAGAGCTCAGGAAATCCACTGAACAGTTCAACTCCTGGCTTATTGCAATAGTCTGCCATCAGACTGTGGTTTCCTCAAAAGCATTTCTTCTTTCAACTCGCTCTAAGTATTCTTCTCAGAGGTTTTTTTTTCTTCCAAACTTTGTGGTTAGATATTAAGCAGTTTGGTATGTGCATGAAATTTCATATTGAAAAACTCAGGCTGTTACTGAGTGCTCATTCTTCCCCTAAGTTAGGTGTCCTTTCTTTTCTGTGACTTAAGAGAACAACTTACAGTGACAAACACTTGAAGGCAAAAAAAAATGGAGCACACAAGCATGCTAGATATACAACTGCAGACAGTTCATCACAGGCTGAATGTGTTCCATAAAATATGAACATTTTTATTTCCAGAGGAATGTAGAACTTGCCTGAGGCACGTTCTTTCAAAAACATGAAAAATAATGCAAATTGTTTGTGGCTTTATAAGCCTAAATGTGAAAGGCATGGCAAATTCCCTGCCATGAGTGTGCCAATATCCAAATATGTAGTTTTCCTTACCCAGTCCTCCTGCTGTGACACTGTGCCCCGCCATTCACAAAATGTGCCGCTCAGCTGAACAAGCCAGCCCAAACCTTAGCCAACACAAATAACATCTGATCTCTCAAAAGCTACCAGGAGATGAACTCAAAATGGGAATGAATAATACAAAACAAATTCATTTTTAAGTTCAAGCACACACTGAAAGAATGTTCAATGGTACTCTTCCAGCTCTAGACTTGCAAAATAATGTAGCGCTAGCGTGAAAGAAGTGACATTTACAAATGGACTACATGAATTTAGCGCCATTTAAACACAGAAAGGACCAACCCATGTCACTGCTGAACTTAAAAGTGTTTGGATATTGAGGGCGTGCTTTGCACTGTCTTGGACACTCACCTCTCTCGCTCCTGCTCCAAGAGGTTGGTAAAGTCATCGCTCTTGTTCATGTAATCTGTATGTTTATGCTTCTCATTTTCAAGCTCATAAACTGTGCGGCGATGGCATTTTTCTGCCAAAAGGAGCTGTTCCAGCATGCGTCGATATGTCTCCTTCTGCTTTTCTTCAAGCCTGTCCAGCTGGATTCAGAAAAGGAGAATAGGCTGTTTCAGAGGTCTCCTGCTTATTTCATCTGATTTATTAACAAACAATGTCATGTTTGGTAAATGTGAGTCCCACAATTTTACGTCTTGCGCTTTACATAAAACAGTGCCTAAAAATAGGAGTAATTGTCCCATAAAAATAACGATTTCTTTGGACAGGGTGTTTGCAATAAACATTTGCATAGCTCTTGGGTACACAAAGAACAGGACTTTTTGTAGTTATAGGGTAACAAACAATACTGTTGCAGTGCAGAATGCCTCCTATGATGAGGTGCTGCTCAAAATTTCCTCATTTCACATAGGAACAGCAGCAGCAGATCTCTGGGAGGGATCTGAACCCTGAGCTCAAGTGCATCCATGGGGACAGACACCCAAGTGAGTAGCATAAGGTATAAGCTCAAAGCTGAAATTTGAACTGTGCATCTTCAACACAGTTATACGTTATACCTGTACAACTGCTGAGATAAAAAGTGTGAACAGGCCCTGCCCACCTTCTGTATGATTCCCCCTCTGCCCCAGCTTCACTGGGCAGCTGCTGTTTCACAGGGTACCTCTGCAAACCAGGGGAAATAGGAGAGCTGGAGGGCAGCACTGAAGCAGCTTTCCAGAAGCTGAATGTGACAGTCAAAAAAGAAGTGATTGCATTTTATAAAGGAGCCAGGATATCTTTTGTGCACTTAGGAATTTTTTATACCACCCTATTTTAGCTCTCACATAACCTCTGTATGCCTAGACACAACAGAGATTGATGTACACCGAGGTCCCCTAGCCAGTATTTCATGCATGCTCTTAAATACTAATTTTTGCCTTCCTTACTTATTATCACCCCTTCAAATCCCAGAAGATACCACGACGAAAGTGAATAGTATAAAGGCACCCAGGGTAGACAATTCCTGGTGAAAAAACTGTGTGTTCTGAACAGAAGAACTATGAAGAATTGGACAGATGCTACAGTGTGTTGTATGGCATGTTGTTGCATGCTCTTTTTCTGTGCTCTGGACTGTTATGAAACTATGACCATGACCAGTGGTTGCTTATTTTGGCACTCACAGTGGCCTCAAACATTCCCAGATCTATTCTAGCTTTATTTATTATATATATATTTATTTATCAGATTAGATTTTAAGCCAAGAGTTTAAATCCTTGGCTTAAAGTCCTGCAGATCTCCTTTAGGGGCTGAACTAACTTCATAGCCCTGGTGGTGAAGAGACAAGATATGATTAGGGATTTTTGATCCTGTAATTATGGTCAAAATCCATCTCTGATGGTATTCATTTCTGAACTATGCTAGTGCTCTACTATGTCACAGAAAAGGACTTGGCGATACAGGTGGATTGATGGCAACGTGGACATAAGTCACCAGTGTGCTCTTGCAGCCCAGAAAGCCAACAATATTCTGAGCTGCATCAAAAGCAGGTCGAGGGAGGTGATCCTGTCTCTCCACTCTGCACTGGTGAGACCTCACCTGGAGTACTGCATCCAGATGCGGAGTCCTCAGCACAGGAGAGACACGGATTTGTTGGAGCACATCCAGAGGAGGGCTACAAAAATGATCCAAGGGACAAAACACTTCTGCTATGAGGACAGGCTGGGAGAGCTGGGGCTGTTCAGCCTGGAGAAGAGAAGGCTCTCAGAAGGGCTGAGAGCAGCCTTTCAGTATCTGAAGGGGGCTATAAGAAAGAAGGGGACAGACACTTCAGCAGGGTATGTTGTGATAGGACAAGGGGAAACGGCTTCAAACTAAAAGAAAGGAGATTTACAGTGGATATAAGGAAGATTTTTTACAATAAGCACAGTGAAGTACTGAACAAATTGCCTAGAGACATGGTGGATGCCCTGTCCCCAGAGACATCCAAGGTCAGGCCGGACAGGGCTATAGGCAATCTGATGTAGCTGTAGACGCCCCCGTTCATTGCCACGGATTTGGACTAGATGAGCTTTAAGGGTCCCTTCCAACTCAAATCATAGAAAAAAAAAATAATCATAGAATCACAAGGTTGGAAACAACCTGCAAGATCATTGAGTCCAACCGTTCTCCCGCTACCATTGCTACCACAGGCTCCTAAACCATATCTCATAGCTCCTCATACAGACGCCTCTTGAACACTGCCAGGGATGGTGACTTCACCACTTCCCTGGGCAGCCATTCCAGTGCCTGACCACTCTCTGAGAAAAAAGTTCTTCCTTATGTCTAACTTAAACCTCCTCTGATACAACTTGTGGCCATAATGTTTCTGTAATTCTGCATTTCTAAAAAAAGAAATGCAACACACAAAGATTTTATTCTCTCTTCCCTGCACCAGCCCTAAGGAGCATCTAGACTGTTTATGTTCAAACCCTGTGATTTTATTTACCCTTATTTATCAGGTTAAGTTAACAAGAATATTCAATTTTCCTTTGATTTCTTGTCATTTCTACCACCATTATATTATCCTCTGTCATGTTCTGCATAAACACAAAATGCATGCAATTTTCCTTCTGGTTAGGAATCCCCCTGCACAGACTTGAAGATGTAAACTGAGAAGTTTTTACCTCTGAAATTGGTTTCTCGTAGACATCTTCTCCTATAGATTTTTCTTGGGCGAGGATGGCGTCCCTGTGTAGCACTCTCAGCACACTCTCTGGAGCTGCAGAACCATAGTGAGCTTCTAAAACTTCAGGTTTGGTTTTCTCTGTCTTCAGCATGTGGATCACATCCTCCCTTGCCTGTAACATAGAAGATCAGTGCCATAAGCCAATCTGTTAACCAACAGGGGAAACGTGGAAAATCGGGGCTCTTCGTACATACAGACTGCATACAGAGAAAAAGTAAAAATGAGAAGAATGCTGGGCTGCCAATGCAAATACAGAACTTTGGGAGATATCAGAGTAAACACAATCTGTGCAAGCCAAATGCACTCCCTGTAGGCATTATTTATTCTATTCCTTCTTGTCATTACATTTGAATGCCATGGATTTTTACCTGGCTTGAAACTAACGCCAAGGAACATCATTAATCTTGACATGTTTTTTCACTTATTTTGTGCCCTTGCTGTTCTCTGACTGCATTTAGGGGATGAGTAAAACAAGCCGCACAAATGGACTGAATTAATATTTTTCAGACAGCCTCACATCAAATATTTCCAAGTAGCCTCCTACCTGACTTTGTGACTATAAGTTATCTTCAAATACTTTAAAAAAAAAAAAAAAGTTTTCTAACTTTTGCTTGCTTAAACAAAACCCCTGGAAAGAAAATCCACAAGGGATGTCCCAGGTTTCCTTGGAGCATGCATCTCCCACAAGCCCACAGCAATGGAAAGCAGAAAGGTGCGGCACCATTTTTTCTCTCCCCTCCCCTGCTCAACCCATGTGAGCCTGGGAGACAAGTCAAGAGCTAAGGAAAAGTTCAGATATTTTAGGAAAAATCTCTTAGAAATTCAGCTTCAGTATGAACAGTGACTGTTTAGGATTTATGAACTGGCCAACGCTTCATGTTTTCCAGTGTTCATAATGGCACTTGGTGTTATCGCTGTAGCAAATCCTAAATCTTTACCCAATACCACAGAGACATCACAGCTCTACAAATCACCTGCTTTTAAAACGAGCATGGAAACAATTGCAGAAAATGGCAAAGACCACTCAATCTTTCCTTAATAAAGCAATATGAAAATAAACAAAAAATGAGTGTGAGGCAAAGATCATGCCAGTCAGTTGAAAACAGTTACCTGTAAGGTAGCCCTGTACAACACTTTGTAACTGCAACTGAAAGCCTTGCATGCAGTTCTGCCTACAAGATACAAATAACTGACTGGAATGGTAGAGAATGTTTTTTCAGCATGAGTGTGGAAGAGAGCATCACTCAAGGATGTCAGAACTACAAATGAATTATGTGGGCTAGTCCCAAGGAATGCCTGTACACCTCCCTGCATCATGTCCTGGTAGTATGCTGCTCTCAGAAAACAATAAAAGAAAAAGAAAAATGAAAAAAGAAAAAAGAAAAAAGAAAAAAAGAAAAAAAGTTATTTTAGGAATGCCTGAGACAGTTGCAAGAACATATTCTATATTTTTTTTATATGTCTGTAGAAATAACAGCTATTTTAATGTCTTCGTAACTAAGAGGTTAGTATTTCTAATCTGAGTGTTTTTTTTCTCCGTGGTGAACGAATGTAATAATCATCATACACTCTGGCAAGGCAGAGAATAGGAAACCTCTCCCTCCCCAGTCACCTGGCTGTCAGACAGCGACTACATTGGGTTCCTAAAGCAGATGGTTCAATCTTCTTGGCTGGTTAGCACCTACCACTGAGTCCATTAAATGGCACCTGGGGACCCTGGCCTCAGTTTTTGGGCCATCTGTGTCCTGTCCCAAGGCACACTCAGTGTCTCACTGTGGGCCTTAAGCGGTGATCGGGGCCATTTCTGTGCAAAGGGAGCGCTGAAAATATGGGGACAAAGGGAGCAGCACTGTTCTGCCCTGTGCACCAACACCAAAGATGCACCATGCTGAAACCTTGGCTCATTTTGGCCCTAAGCACAGGAAGTGTCAAGCCCCATTTCTCAAGAATGGGTCTACGTTGGAAGACTCAACTAGAAAGGAGGGAGGGAGGATGAATTTATTCTCTCCTATTGCAGCTATCAGGCCCCATATGGTGTAATTAAACATTGAGAGGCAAAGCAGAGACAACCACTGCTTGGTGATTTAGTGTCGGTAGGCACTGGCAGAGGAACCTATTCCCAGTGAATGTCCTCGCACCTGTCCAGGTTTTGCATACTTTCCTTCCAGCCTCATTAGTCTTTAATCATCATTGTCTGAAACAGAACAACTTCAGCAGGAGAGAATAAGTGTCCTTGAAACAAATTTGCCAGTTAAGAGATGTTTCTATATGCTGCATTTTTGGGTCCCCAGGAGCCAGTGGGAGAGGAGCTGGGAAGTGTGTGGTGTTAAACAGAGGAACTAAACCCCTAAACAAGAAAGAAGAGGTTGTCCAAGCTCTGTCAGAGCTTTGAAGGACACTCTTTTCCACAGCATCACAGAACAACAAAATGGCTGAGGTTGGAAGGACCCCTCCTATGAAGAAAGGCTGGGCAAACAGTTCTTGTTCAGTCTGGAAAAGAGAAAGCTCTAGGGAGACCTCATTGTGACATTCCAGTACTTAAAAGGAGCTTATCATTGGAATGAAGAAAGGAGGGAGATGTTAGAGGAAATTCTTTCACTCAGTGTGTGGTGAGGCACTGGAAGAGGTTGTGCAGAGAAGCTGTGAATCTCCATCCCTGGAGGCGTTCAAGGCCAGGTTGGATGGGGCCTTGGACAACCTTGGTTGGCAACTCTTCCCATAGCAAGGGGGTGTTGGAACTAGATGAATTCTAAGGTCCCTTCCAAACCAATCCATTCTATGATTTACAATTTTATGGAAGCCATTTGGTCCAAACTCTGTGCTCAGGCAGTGAAACTCAGAGCAGGTTACCCAGGATCAGGTCCAGTTATTCATTTCATCATCTCTAAGAGCTCCAGAGCACACTGCAGTGCTCTGGAAACCCTGAGCAGAGAGGCCCCTTGCTGCAGCCCAAGAGAAGGATTATCCAGCCCATGGGCACTCACCCTCTCATGTCCTCCTTTGTGGGCAGTCAGGACTTGGATCACAGGCGCATGATAAGATGTATTCTGCCTTTTCTGGGCTTGATCAGTGTTCCTATCATTATCTTTTCAAATACTCTGTTCCTGTAACAGTTTGTAAAACTAATAATCAGACACTCAGGTTGCTCATACTAATATTAATCTCATGCTAATAATAAACTGGAGACAAATTTGTTTTTATTTGGTCAGAGTCAAGCCCCAGCACTGAAAGATTCTGCCATGCCACCACCCCAGGTCTGGACAGTTACATCCTATCTTCCGAACCAGCCTTGGGATTTACAGACTCCAATTAGTCTCTCTGACACCCCTCAAGATAAATGTACATGGAAGAAACTGCAGGACTGTATTTTTCATGATTTCATGTTTTCTTCAAATGACAAATTTTCCACTGAAACTAGAAGAGAACTCATAAGAAAATGTTTTCTTTCCATGTATATAGAACAACCATCACTGAACTAAGCTTCAGGATATAAACCATTCCCAGATAACAAGTCAGCATAATACTGTGGAGAAACACTTGGGCTACTTCAACACACACACACCTGCAAAGAAGTGTGAGAGGTTCCTCTTCCTAGCTAGGAAGAACTATACTGGCAAGTTGTTTCTACTTCCATATCTACTTACGGCCCTTCCTTGCTCCAAAGCACAACACAGTTTAGCATAAATCGTAAGCTAGGAGACAAATACAAGGAAGAGATTTCAAACTGGAAGTAAAGGTGTATGTACATCACAGACTAAAGGTTTTATCCATTTTGGCTGAAGAAATATGGTGTTTGACACAATAAAGCCCTCTCTCAAGCCCATTTTTATTTTATGGAGGTGTGCTGATGAGAGAGAATATTCAGGCATGAGATGGCCACACACTGCAACAGCTTTCAACAGAATGAAAATTACTTGAGTAAGTCCAGAAAACTGCAAATATCCAGAAAAGCTCTTAAAAGTCTAGATGCAGAATTAAGAAAGTAAATGCATCTTCCCTTACAGTTCTTCATTACTTAAATTGTCCTAAACTCTAAGATAAGCTTATATTTGTACTGTTGATACTGTGGTTACTCTGAAAATAAAGATGTTTTTTCTGTTAACAAGTGCTATCAAACAGTTGATCCACTGAACTGTAGGACTGATTGAGACAGATTAATGAACAGGTCATCTTAGAAATACTTATCGGGAAGCACAAAAGGCCATACAGGTTGAGAAGTGTTTTTCTACACTCATTTTCTCCAGGAGCAAAGTTTGCTGAGGATTCATCAAACTCTTTCTGCCACCTCTGTTGACAGAGGAACTACATCAAACTGTATCATCTAAGCCTTGTTCTGTCCTTACTGCAGGTGCCAAAATCTAAAGGATGATCATCTCAAATCTCCAGTGCATCCGCTGAGGGGCTAAAATTCAATGAAGTACTGCTGTTCCACACAGCTCCTCCTGCTCTGCTCTGCTGCTCAGTTGCTGGTGTGTCTACTTAAGTTGCAGGTCTGTGTTTCTACCTGTGAACTCTCTCAGTACACAGCTCTCTTCTCTTAGGAGTACTTACTGCATGCTCTGATGGAAGGCTGACATGGGACCACTCTTCACACGGTTCCCTTGAAATACTCACTTTTTGGCAGAATAAAAGAGAAAGGCTTTCTTTGGCTTACTGGCCAGAGTGGAGAAGGGGTCTGAGTTCCAAAAGTTCTCACTTTAATACGTGCCTAGTAAAATACTTAAATAATATAGAAAGGATGTAAAGAAGTCCCTGCATAAAATTGAAACCATTTAGAAAACAATAGCATGACTCTGCTGCTTGTAAAAGGGGACTGGCAGCCTAGCAACCAAATTCTTGGTCAATGGAAAGACTGTTACACAAGACCAGCATTCGGACGTGCTTCCTCCTCCTGCCCTGCCCTGCCAATTTACCACAGCCCTCTCTCCCCATTCCCACAGTCTTTGGCCTCTCCCGTGAGACAGCCAACAAAACTTAGCACCCACTAAACGGGGAATTTTTGCAATAGCCCATTTATCACCTGGGAAATGGGACTGGGCTGCTCAGACTTGTTTCATGTAAGGCAGCTAATAAATTGGGAAAAAAATCAGTTGCATTCGAGATGGACTGAATGGACTCAAAGTAATCACTGCCAGATGAGAATAAAATCCAACTCGGAATCCTTCGCCAGGCCATTTCCTAAACTCTTCTCCCAAATTTTGTTTGTTCATAAACTGCATTCATGCAAATGTACAGTGTTACTGCTCTGTAAATCACCTACCAATACTATTTCCCTCATAGCTCAGTGCTCCATCTAAAGTACGCCTAATGACTTCAGAGGGACCTAAATACTTTAATAGTATGAAGAGAATCCTCTCCATTTACTGAAAGAAGTTTTGAAAACTCAGGGCCAGAAACAATGTTTACAGGGAATACACGTATAGAATATTAGCAAGTTCTGATACTTACACCTTTTTTCTACACACTTTTTTCTTAGTTACCACAGCATTCTGTTCTGCCTGCAGAAGTGAAAGCACCAAGTAACAGAGGTTTAATGTTTATAAAGTCAGGTTTTTCTTGCCAGTGATTAATGGCAAGAAATATCGATCAAACCACAGACAGCTTAACTTCTTACTTGTGTTGCTGGTACTTGTATTTCACACAGTTCAGGTTATTAATAGTGCAGCAGCTGCCCTGTATTACATCAGAAACTAGATAAGGTCACAGGTTCTCCCTGCAATGTTGTAATCTTGCCAGTGGCTGGTTTCCTAAATTCCAGTAGACTTTAACAACTTTTCACCTAGAGCTAACAAACATCACGACCAAGGCATACTTCTAAAGGAAATGGGGAGGATGCACTCACACTGCTTTCTGCACTAACCAGGACACACTCATGCTGCGTCACAGCCAGGGCAGGAATTGTCTTGTGTCAAAAAGTTCCCATTAGAGACCTCAGAGAGTAAATACAGCGTGTTTATTTACTCTGATTTAGTGAAGACAGCATCTTTAGGCAACTGTAGCTGAAAAACTATATCTGCAAAAGCTCCTAACACAAACCTGCGTTTAAACTTAGTCACTTCCCTTCTTTTCTTACTTTAAAATGAAATTCAAACAATTAAAAAGAAAGCAAATTTTCTTGATTTTTGTTTCATGATACTATGAGCACAAAAATTATCCTGCCTACTGGAAGGTTGCTTCTGCTAAAGGTTTGCTCCCCCAGGCAATTCCTCCATACTGCTACAGGGTCTGGGTAGAAACTTGCTTTCAGGGCCATAAGTATTTAGTATACAATGGACACTTCAAAGCTGATAAGTTAGATGCTCTACTGTATATTGCATCACGCAAAGCTCCTTTTTGCAAAAAACTCAAGAAATACTTTTTCTCTCCTATACTGGATGTCTGAAATAGCCATGTTCACAACACTCATCTAATGGTTGAAAATGATGGCTTAATGACATGGTCTAATACTATTAGGACAAGGGGGGATGGCTTTAAACTAAAAGGGGAAATTTCAGTTAGACTTTAGGAAGAAATTCTTTACTTGGAGAGTGGTGAGGTGCTGCCACAGATGCCCAGAGAATTGTGGGTGCCCCATCCCTGGAGGCACTGAAGGCTAGTTTCAGTGGGGTCCTGGGCAGCCTGAACTGGTGAGGAACAGCTCTGTCCACAGTAGGGGATTGGAACTGCATAGCCTTTAAGGTCCCTTCCAACCTAAGTTCCTATGGTTGCTTCTATGATTTTATGACATTAATGCATTGATTTTCTTTCAAGGAAGACACCTGCCCTTCATCTTAGCGAAATTTCCTAATACTTGAAACTTTGGAGTTCATGTGCACTAATTTCTTTTAAGATTTCTGGACTCATATTTGTGTGATTTGCACTGGAAGTAAAGAGTGCGTTCTGCACTGAAGAGTGATTTTTTTTTTTGTGCAGAGGTTTAGTGTAATACATCAGGAAATGCAAGTGATATCTTGTGACTGTGGGGATATGAAACAAAGTTGACCTCACTTGGTCACACTGTGCAGAACTTTCTGGCCTTGTACAAAGCCCTCAGTATCATCATATGCAGTGCACCACCATGGTCTGAGTTATCTTACAGTGATAATAGAGAAAGTCCTCCTAAAATCAATACTGCAGGAAAGGTACATGATAGACCAGCTCATCTGCTGCATAAATCTTCTGAAGTGGCTCCAGAAGAATTACATCAGAGATTAATTTGGTCTCTTGTATTTAAAAACATCCTTGCTAAAGATTGCAGTGCTGGGGAGAAGCAGCACTGAGCAGTATAGTACTTCTTGCAGCAAGCTTTGAAACAGATCAAATGAGCACTAGAAGACATCTGTCTGTTATTTCCTGCCCACACAGCTTTGTTCTGCTTTATTGCCAGAGAGCTCCATGGATGATGTCACTTTTTTTCTGAAGAAAACAGGCCACCAGAGCCTTTCACTGACATAATTAATTATCTGTAGTCTGGGCCACAGCCAGAAAATTCCCATGGCAAGGCCCCGACAAGTATTAACTCCACACTGCTTAATGTTTTCAGAGTTATTGGGGTTTGGGATATCCTGCCTTTTCCCCAGAAAGAGATTTTTGCTAATAGTACCAAATCATGGGATGGTTACTGCAGCATGCAGAATTACTGTGCCACGATCCCATCAGCGCAGAGAGATGGGTGCAAGAGGTCACTGTCAATTATGCATACAACTCTGCATGTTGGGATGTGCTTTACATGCCTCAGGAATGAATCGCAGAAGCTAAACCCGCTGGTTTGGGTTTACCATATCCAGTCATACATCTCAGCCAACATTAAGCGTATAATAACATTTTGCACATGATCTGAAGCCCGGCAGTAAGCAGAGGCCCCAGATTGATGCAACCAGTCAATAGGGAAATGGAAGAACATCTGTTAAAGCACCTTTTTGGACACTTGAGCAGGGAGAATTGTTCATGACAGCACATGAAGAACTGCATTCACAATTCAGAGCTGGTGTGTGGCTGCTGTTTTGCAGTGCACAACCTAACAAATGAGGTAATTAACAAAGCAGCTTTAGATCTTTGAGCAGCTGTGGGAGCAGTGCTCACCACGATGTTTGCACAGGCAGAGAGCTCCCTGGTTGCAGTACTTCAAATCAAACGTGGAAATCTCCTGTGGCTCCAGTCCCTGTTCTGCTTTATTCATGTTAAGGAAATGATCTGCAGCTTTCCATATCCCAGATGAATGGCAGATCACGAGCCACTGCAGCAGTATAGGAAATTACTAAAATCATAGCACATTTCACCCACATTAAGGCAACCTTTATAGCTGGATTTGGGTAGTAAGGCTGTATTCAAGTGATCACAATTTATTTTGTGATCAGTTAGCACGTATTTAAGAGGGAAAAAAAAGATGATTTATGAAAGGATAATAGAAAAAGCATTAAATTTCATTTTTCCTGTGTTATCGTCTTTCCTTTAATCTTATGGCAACCAGTCTGGACCAAAACCGAAGAGATCCACTTTCTGTTCATGGACCTCTTTCCAGTGGCTACCACATACGACTCATGATTCATTGACTCTACAAGGACTTACCTACCCTCTCTTCAAGAGTAACAAATCCACCCGTGCATTTTTTTCTACAGTGCTCTGGCTATCCTCTAGCAGGAATAATCATGTGTGGAGAAGGACAGGATGAAAGACAAGCTGGTGCTGCTGAGGACATGGCCGTCAGGATGATAAAGTTCAGAGGAAATCCTTCTGCCTCTCCCACAGAGGCTGGAGCATAACCCAGAGCAAGCTACCAGCAGACATAAATGTGTATACACGTATAATAAACTGTGTACACAACTTTCTCTTGTCCAAGCATTTTGTTGGCTTCAAGAAGCTGTTTGTCAGTGCACTGTGCATTCAAGTTACTGGTGACTGATGAATGGGCAAATATAGTAGGACTGCATTACAGCAAGCACTTACCAGCATAGCCGCTTATTTAAATAGAGGAATCATCAAAGGAGGAGGGGAGTGAGCTCTCTGAAAAAAGTCACTTAGGATAGACAAGGAAAGGCACAGAATAAGGGCCCTTGCCCATGCCCTTGATGTTTCACAGCCTCCTACTGCCTCTGAAGTCCCTGGATCTTGCTATTTCTGTCCTTCCTCGTGCCCTCCCCACACATCATTTACGTATCCTCTCCCTTTTCCATTGCTCTACTGCATTCCCAGGAACAATAATGGAGTTTCTTAAAATGCCATTTTGCCTGAGATGTTGAGGCTGCCTAAACCAAGCTTTCATTATAAACCTAACTCCATCAACACTTCTGTTTCCATCTTTAACACAAAGGCCACAAATGTCTGGAAGTTACCATGTAATTGTACTTAGGTCAGTTGGTTCCACTAATTTTGCAGGGAAGGCTTTTATTCTGGTTTTTTGTTTGTTTGTTTTTTGTTGTGTGTGTGTGTTTGTTTTGTTTTGTTTTCCCAAAGAAAAACAATCATTTCTAGGATAAGAAACATTCGCAAAATCCAAACCATTCCTGTCTTAAAGGACTTCCTTCAATAATCTTTCAGCAGTGCATCAGTTTGGGTGCCATGTGTTTGCAGCCCTCAGACATAATCACTGAGCTCGTTTTACTTTGGACCTTATGCAAAATTCTACACTGAAGCCAACAATTTCGCAAAGATGTGGCAAGACACAGGATGCTCTGTAGGGCCAGCCGTCTTCTATGTGAAAATGTTGCATTTCTTTCGTTTTAGTCAACCAATAGGTGGAGCCTTTAACCCTAGAAACAAAACATTTTCTCAAGATAGTCATGTTCCCACAATTGTTATATAAAAGCTTATGTTTGTTTTTATTAAGGCTCATTTTGGATGGAAAATAATCAGTTTTGCTCTCAAGAGCTTATCTGATCCTCAGCTGGAGAACAAGAGACTCAAACTTAATAAACACACAATCGGGGCAGCAAAGTTAATAAAACTCAGCTACAACAGAAATGTTAAATTAACAACTGGTGACTCAGAGAACTGGACAGCAGCATGACACATAAGACATATGCTCATTGCAGGCTTTCCCAAGAATCCCAGATATTTTAAAGCCATGCATCTAGCATTTATTGCAAATGGATTGGCCGTGTTCTTTCCCACAGTGTGAGCCTTCTCCCAAGAAAACGCAAAAAGATATAAAATTTCTCATTAATGTTGCAGTGAGTGTACAATTTATATTGAGTAAATGAAAAAAAAACCCAAAACAACAAAAACAAACGCACAGTAAAACAACACCAAACCAGTTAAATGACATTAGCTGATTAAAATGATTTGAAAAAGATTGGATAGGAGGATCAGTTAA
Source organism: Centrocercus urophasianus (assembly GCF_019232065.1). Taxonomy (NCBI): domain Eukaryota; kingdom Metazoa; phylum Chordata; class Aves; order Galliformes; family Phasianidae; genus Centrocercus; species Centrocercus urophasianus. The sequence continues at coordinate 24,071,931 of NW_024884142.1, forward strand.
GGATACTGACCCCAATGGAAACAAGACAAAAACTTGAAGTTGGTCCAGAGCAGTACTTTCTGTACGGTTTTGGAAAGAAGATTAGTAATTTTTTAAAAAACACATTAAAAAAATAAACACCAACACCATCAAACCAATCTGCTTATCCCCTTCCCTCCACTCTAGATGAGATGCTCAATGGAATGGAGACACCTGCCAGTTACTCTTCCCTCTTCTGGTCCTCTAAGCCTACGCAACATCTAGCTTCAGTGAGTACAGTTCAGACATAAGCAAAAAAGAATGTTAAAGCATCTTTGTGGAAGAGGTTTTCAGCTTATAGCTGTCCAGTGAGAGTGACATTCTAGTAAGGATAATGACTTCAAAAACATAATTCTAAAGCAGTTTTATGACCAAAAAGATCATTATCATCACTATGGTTGATAGCATCTCTGCCCTTAATTTCAGAGGAAGCAGGAAATTGCCTGAATAGCACAATTTAACTCCTTCAGTATATTGCCTTATCTGTTTTTTATCTCATAATACAGCAGGATTTTTTATTTTTTTTAATTTAATTTGTAATTATTGTGACTAGCTAGACAAGATCAGTATCTCTTGCATTTTGAACACAAACGATTGCAAACTACAAGAAAACATGCTGCTCTAGGAAACAAAAAACAAAAACAAAACCAAAAACATCTCTGGCTACAAATTACTGAATGAAAATAAGAGCATTTGTGGTCTGAAGTTTGCCTTAAATTGATTTTTTGTCCTGCAAAAGCCTGCTTCACTAGGAAAATACAAACAAACAAGGAGTCAGACAGATGGGAGAGAGTTTTTTAATTCCTCATGGTGATACTCTTATGCCAGACATTTTTAGGATGCAATATGGGTACCATCTTAATTCTGTTCTTTTCTCTGTTCTATTTCCATGTTTCTAGCTTGGATCCATTTATCGCTGTTGCATTCCCCTTTTATCACACTCATTTTCTTCTTGTCTAACCTCTTTCTTCTCATTCAATTCTCCTTAAGTTACTTCTCTCTCCTCACATTACCCCTACCTTCATTTTTTCCACTGCAGCTCTGTGCATGCCAGGATCCTCTCTAGGGGAATTTGAATTTCATCTGTACGATATGCTCAGAAAATCCTAAACTCTTCCAAATCCAATTTACAAGACTTCACAGTTACAAATACTTAAGTTGCTCCACATACACTTTTATGTGGCTGTATATATTGTTTTCACTTAGGCTTCTCTTCAGATAACTATAGCTGTTCAGGTTGTAAGATATGGCTAATGACCATGTGGAAGCTCTTACCTCTTCACTTTGCTATGTACTCTTTCCCCTAGATCAGTGCTGTGGCATCTTTTCCAACTTTCTCCTGCAATTTTAATATTATCCAAAAGAAACATTTCTGACTTCCACCCATCTAACGAACATCCATCGCTCAAATCTTCAGGCAACTCAATATTCAAACACAACAATTCAAGAGTAACAAGAAAGGCACTGAAGAAAAATATGGGAATTTGTACAGTGTTTTTAACCAAGTAATATTCAGGGGGCTGTCACAATGGTGCTTCAGCTTCTCAGGAAACCCTTGTTTCCTTGACAAAGAACTGCAACAAACAAAATAAGTTCAAGGAATTGTGTGAAAGTTCACACATAGCAGCAAGAGGAAGAAGAAACAGAGGAAAAATAATACAACTATGGTTACAGAATCAAATTCTTTCATGTGTCAATCATTACTACCAAGTGAAGGGAGGGTCAAGTAAAGCCATTTTGGCATAGAAAAGGAAATATTAAAATCAGTGTACAAAACACTATGCACAAAGTTCTAGCTGCAGAAATTTAAGACGAAGTCAGGCACTGATCAAGGGATGATCAAAAAAGTAGGAAGCCTCTTCTGCTAGAGGAGACTAAAAGAAGGTGACACAGCTATCATAGAAAAGCAAAGGCTCAGAGGGTGTGTGCCTGCCATCTGTAAACACAGCAGATCTTAAACCATAGAGAGACAGGCAAGCTATTTAAAAAGTGATTGGTATCTAGCACAGATTTCATGAAGTTTCACTGGACATAATTAAAACTGGACCAGAAATTAAAAGTAAAAAAAAAAAAAACACTAAGCATTAAAGTTTTTCAGTTCTGGTACTATTTTCCAATAGCAGTAGCCAAGGTGAACAACCTACCCAGTCTTAAAACACGTCCTGATAAACTCACAATGAAGGCTAAATGAACTAGTTGTCTAAAGAATTGGTGGAGGGACTTGATTTGCAGCAGATGAATGTTTTTTGCTTGTCAAGGGCTCTAAGGAAAATGGGTCAATGAATGCACATACAATACGAGAATGAAGAAAACCTTGAATTAGGAAGTGGCAGAAAAGCAGAATAAGGAAAAAGGTCAAAACTGGAGAAATAAGAAAAGGGAAAGAAAACAAAAGAAGGGGAAGAAACTTTTCTTAGGAAAGAGAACAGAGCATAATTATAATAGAATAAAATGTATTAATAAAATATGTATATGTACTAAGAGAAAATAAAGTAGAAAGCAGGAAATGCAATGATAAAATATTTCTCTTTTCCCCCTTTACATTTACAAAGCTTAGTTTTATGATAGAAAGCTGATAAATGCTAAAATATCTTTTAAAATATTAGCATGCTATAGTTAGTGTATTACCAAACTCATCAAGGATCCTGCTGTTTGAGTTTGTTATGAGAGAGGATTTATTTTGTGGCAGGATGTACAGCCACCTGTACCTAAGTATTTCCCTAGCGCCATCCCAGAGAGAACAAAACAGAGCCCTCATCCACCTCTGCAAATCATTCCCTGAAATGCCCAGGGCAAGGAGAAACTCACAGCAGCCTGAGGCAACTTCCTTCTGGGTCAGCCAGGTAAGAACTCTTCCCCCACATGGTTATCCTACTTCAGCCAGCAGCAACCAGACTTGTAACTGCCCCTCAATAACCCCTGCAGCAGTTAATAAAGCTGCCAGTGCAATGTGCAGTTTGATAACCAGCAGCACAAACACAATTAACCTACTAAGGCAAAGGTCCTCCAATGCTGTCAGGCCTATGAGAAGCCAGCAAGGTTGGCCAGGGACTACAGCAGACAAGACCCAATGTAATTCTTGGGCTTTATCCCAAGAATCCTGCCAAAAAACAGGTCTTCTAGATCTCCCTTTTCTGATCCTTTCCTTTGGCTTGAGGCTTGCAAACAAGCCCTGACTGCCACAGAAAAGGAGCTTTCCTTCACATGTGGAAGGTCCAAACCTTAAAACCAATTCCGGCCTCTCAATATTTGGTAGTCTTAATTGCATTGGACTAGCAACCTCAGCAGAACCAAATCAGACTGGCCATGACAAGAAGGTTGCCAAGCCAGGGATGGGGATACTGGTGGAGTATACCTTCCAGTACAGCAGATGCTGCTCCTCAGAAAATAGGAGACATCCTCTCCTGTGCACTGTTGCTCTGACCCTTTGGTAAGCCCTCAGAGGAACCATCAGATGAAATCTTAAATAAATACAAATTGAAGGAAACAGTTTCTTTGACACCAGAGTCATTTGGGCTTGAAGGAGGGAAGTCAAGCAAATGGATTTACTTCTTAATATCTGCTACACAGTGTTTCCTCTCAGAAGTAAGTATGAAACCAATCTCACATTAAACTATTTGAAGCTCTGAAGACTCCTCACGTATTGTGTCCTATGGTTTATCTATGTTTAACCTGTATTTTTTACAGTCTCATTTGCAATATGTCACATTTCAGATACTGCCCATCCCATACACCAGGTACCTTACCACATATCTCATGCACCCCCATTCTACTGCCTCTGAGGAGCACCTCTGCTCCACCACAGCAGCTACCCGAGGGAGTGTGTCCGTCTGTCCTAACTCATGCAAAGGACCTCAGTGGGAATGGGTTTCTGAGCTGCAGGAGATGAATGCCATTTCTGCATTGGAGAAACACAATAAAGCATGGACTATAACAAAGGCCTGAAGTGGATTAGTTGCTCATATTTTAGTTGGTGTGAAAGACAGAAACCATCTCCCAAGCTAGTCATCTGTCTACAAAGGCACAGAATCTAGCTAAGAATTATTATTATTTTTCCTTGAAAAACTCAATGATCTGCAGTGGATGTTGTATTTGTAAATGAAATTTTATAATTGTTCTTTTCCCAAACACGCAATAAAAGAGCAAATCATAAAAATATAGGAACACTGTTGCTCATTTCCCCTCAGACCCCTAACCAGGTAATGTTGAAAATCAGTTTTGATATTGCTGAGATGTGCTCAGCATACAGGAAATATATGCATGACAAACACATGGGCTATTGAACAAAAATCCGTGAGCCACAGATAGGACTGTATCATCATTGTGGAGACTCACACTCTGCGCTGCTCTGTAATTAGTAACATTTACATGTTGGTTTGACTGAAAGCCTGAAACAATCATACAAATTAACACGGTGCCTTCATGGTCCAATGTATTCTACTGATACTTGAAATTTTATGTTCAAATCAGTTTGATAGTCTTTAAAAACTGTTGGTTTTTTTTTTTTCCCTTGCATAGGAAGAAAACATCTTCACGGAATTTTGCTTCTGTGTACTCAGCATGTGTTTAGAAACATGTAAACACTGTTTTTTTAATATAAGCAATAGGATCCTACAAGAGAAAAGACACTTGACAGAGCTACAATGGCCTTAAAAACAGTTCCTCTCATCAGTCTATTTGCTTCTCCCTTTCCTTCTGAGACTTGTACTTAAGAGCTCTCCTGTCATGAACATTAGGACACATTTTCATCACTGTGGCTTCTGTGTACTTTTTTGCCCCTTTCATTTTCTTACAAAATAAGGCCTAAGCTACAGTGACCTCAGCTGTTGATGAAAACTTTGTCTCCTCTATATGCAGTGAGAGTATAAGGCCCAGACAGGAAATCTGACAACAGGCAAAGTTGAGTCCAACTTGGCACTGGAAGCTAAAACAAAGGCAAGCTACCTGAGGTCATTATAATGAAGGAAAAAAAGAGACATAAACATCACTGCTGGGGCATGCTTACACTGTTTACTGGCAATTTCACCTTACAAATTACAAAGGAGAAATGAGGTCCCAGGTAGGGACTCAGAACTGATACTGGCAGTCGTATGACTTGTGCCTATGGTTGCTATGATGTCAGATGGTGTGCACAGTGAGCCAAGCATATGAAACATATGCATACATTAGCAGTTTATGTTCCTGAAGCCCACAGTTGCCATGACCATTACTTCCCTAGCTGAGATCACTGTTTGGAGTGTGCAAGGCAATGTCATCCAGCACTGTGTTCGGTAGAGCAGATCATGGCTGCTGAGCTAACAGTCATGGTATATAATGGCATTCTTTCTACGGAAATAATTGGATGACCCTATAAGTACAGCCTGCTGTTATTGTCAAAACAAAATCTTCTCACATATGCCCATACGTTGTTTGCTTTGCCAATGTTGAAGTGTCTTCAAAATAAACCATAGCCTGATCTTCCACCCCAACAAAATGCCAGCCAGCCACCAGCGATGTCTGTACAGATCCGAAAATGAAAAGCCACGAAATGACTCAGTGTATTAGGTCACTGTGACAGCCAGGAGGTAATACCAGAGGATTTACTTTGGCTGGAGCCTGCCTTGGCTCATCTTCACTTGCGCTGTCAAAGCCAGGCTCTCATGTCAAAGCCAGGCTCTCATCTCAAGCCAATGAGCTATAGCTTGCCCACTTCAGCAACAGTTCACCAGGTATCATGTAAATAACAAACTCAAACAGAGTTTTTTGAAATGAAATTATAACTCATGAATAAAAACCAAAATGATTCCTGTCCCTGACTGTAGGGAAGCAGAAAAACAGATTCACTTTACAGTTATTGGAGTGTTTGTCCTCACAGCTGTCCTGTGATGCTGGGATACTTTAGCAGTGCCTAACATCTCTATAGGTTTTGTATTTAGAGGAATATCCCTAAAAATATTGTGCAGGGCAATGGATTTATAAGCTTGCTGAGAAATTTCAGCCCATATTACAGAGTGGATGGCAGCTATCCCCACCTTCCTCATGGGGATAATGAGAAGATGGGCAATCCTTTAAAGGTTGCATAACTTGGCTCCAAAGTGTAAAATGATGGCGAAGATCTAAATTTCCATGTATTGAACAGGAGAGTTACTCAGAGATAAGAATACAGACCATAGTTATTGCAACCCAGGAAACATTAGTGACTTTCCTGGAATTCCCTTCCAAGACCAAAATGATGGCTTCAGGGTAAATGTTTCTGAACCACACAAACATCATACATTTCTAATCAGGATTGGCTTTATTCTATCTGAATGATAGCTTCATCTTTTAGGAACCGGCACATATAAGCTTTTGTATAAAGTAAAATTAAACACTGTGAATGTGGTACTGTTCTGCAGTGATACAAGTTTTTTTTTTCCTCCTGAAATTGCATTCCACATATTTTCATGCTTTTTTCCACTTTTTCACTGTAAAATGACCGTTCTCTGTCTTTGCAACACAATTATTTACTTTGAAAATGTATTTCTTGAAACTCAAAAGTACTTTCTGGTAACCTGAAGTACGATGAAATGGCAGTTGCAGTAACAGTGTAACTGAGGTGACTCACATACCAAAGAAATTAATTGATCACTTCTAAAACATCTGCTTTATGATATGACAGTAAGGACTCCAAAATTAAAGTAAAAACATTTTAAATGTGAGTTTCAAGGAAAAGTAAAGTATGAAATACTAAATAATTACGGTTAAATGGAATAAAAGCATTGAGACAGAATGTTTTCAAACACAATGGGCAGTTGTTTTCTGCTTGTCTAAGTGCAATAAAAAAACACCATTAAAGTGGAAATAAAAGACGGGATAAATGTGACAAGCAGTCCTATTGCAGAAAGGGATGAATAAGCATGCAAATCAGGACAACTGAAAGCTTTCCAGTGAGCACTGCTCCAGGAAAGAAAACCAATAGGCAAAGCAGGGGATATACAGAGTCCAGGCAGAGAGAGCTTTGGCTGAGACTTGAGCAACCCCCCTGATATGTGCAGGGTCCTGGGCCATCTTGAGTCTCTTTCCAGTATTACTGACCTTACAGATTTCTCCCTTGAATGTTTGTATTAAAGACTGTAATTACACTCACTGTATTTGCTTGCTTTTTTCTGAACTAATTCCCTTGTGATTGCTCTGCACCTCTTTCTGAGATCAGAAGTCCCTTTTATCAGTTCTGACAGGTTTGTAATTTCTCTTGCTTCACTACCTGATATAAAGATGGTAAATAAAGCAGTACTTTCAACTGTGACTGTCTTGTTAAACACCAGCTAGCACTGCTCTCTCCTTATAATCCTTTGGCTTATATTTGCATGTCACAGTCTCCTGAGCCCTGTGATGGACAACCTAAAATGTATGGATAAAGAGAAAAATAGATATAGATATAGTAAAAAAAGATGTTTAATTTACCTGTAGTTCTCCTTCCATTATACTGAGGAGTTTTATCAAGTCCTCTTTAGAAAACTCTATGGACTTCTTGTTCTTTCGTTCACTAGGTCCAGGTGATTTTGAGTGCCGTTTGACAGTTGCTGAAACCATGACCTCATCTTCCTTCCGATGAGGTTTGTTCTTTTTCTTGGCATCATCCTGGAGTTTTTCGTTCTCTGCATGGCTGATGACAGGCCTGGAACTGGACAAGTGCCCGTTAGACGAGCTTTCTCTGCCTTGGTTTCGGGATCTCATCCCTACCTAGAAAGAAATAAGCATTTTATAAACAAAATTACTCACAAAAAAACCGCAGCAGAAATACTGTCTCTTGGAAGATCAACAATCTCATAAATACTGAAATACACTGTTATACTCAAGGGAAGGGCACAGAACTCTCAAACATCTCAACGATTTTGTGTGTGGCAAACACTGAATCCAAAGCATTGGTTATAAATTAAGACAGTCCTAAAGTAAGGGTAACCATGTTTGCCAGTATGTCAAGACATTGATGTGAGTTACAATGTATGGAGCATTAAGTGTTGCAGGAAGATGATAAAGAACATTTTCCACAGTCTTTTTCCAAAAGTCAACAGTTTGATCATTCATAATCTATCACTATAAAATAAAAGTTGTAGTAAGTCTTATTTTAATGTGAGGTTTACTTGAGAGACAAGAATGCAATTAAATTGTTTAAAAGCATATTTCTTGAGTATAAATTCTCTATGAGAGAGTGCAGTGACTACCTGATGACAATGGTCACTCTACAGTCTCCTTCTGCAAAGGATTGGTTTTATTGGTTATATTAGAGGTAACTAAGAAAACTTGGGAAGGCAAACTCCATCTTAGGCTAAGTACTGTCTGAGGTTGTTAGGCTACAAATGCCATGAAACAAACCTGAAAAGAAGTCTAGATTGAGAGCACAAGAGGGCATGAAAACATTAAGAGGTAAATGGCAGAATCAGAGCAGTCCTTCCAGAAAATTAGTTTTTCTCCAAAAAGTCAGGTCTTGGTTACTGACCTCTCACAGCTCTGTTCCTTTAAGCATCTACACTACATACTGAGCCTATTTCTATCCTAGGACATCAAACAGTGACAGTAAATGTTCCTGGGCTTTGGTACTGGAGCTTCTTTATCACCAAATTGTTGGCAGCTCCTTGGCACACTTTTGGTCCAGAAGAATCACCACTGTTCCAACCAGCACCTGGCCCAAGCCAAGGACTAGTCCCAAAGACCATCCAGCTGCAGCCACTCTGTCCCAATAGAGAAGAGTTTAGTAGTGTGAGCAGAGACAGATTATGCTATTGGACCTCACGGACAGAATGGGAGCTTTGGGATCATTTAGTTTACAAGTAACATAATGTCACATAAAACACAGCTGCTAAAATCATCCTTTGTATATCATCTTCACCAAACAACAGTCTTCTTGGATCCCATTAGCAAAATCAAATCAAGCCCTTCAGATCTTTTCATAGTTCTCTTTCTTACCAGTAAGCCCTTTCCAAGTTAACATATATGCAACACATTCAACGGAAACTAGATTAATCTGCCTGTTTTCTCCTCCAATGAAAATGTCTTCTTTTTCTTCTCCCTTGACGGTGAAGACTTGACCAAGAAGGTTGACATTCCTTAAAGGCCCATTTACCCTGTAACTTTTCATCCTTGCCACTGATTAAAAATGGCACAGAAGACAGTAGAGATTCATCAGTGTGTATTTCAATATTTATCAATATTAAAAAGATGTACAAAACATACTCAGACATATTTGTTCATGGATCCATATTTCAATTCTGTCACCTTCCTATCAAATAATAGTTATAATACATCTAGGACTGTAATTGTCCTGTCATTATTGTCTGTTAGGCAGTCTTGATCATTGCTTGGGCTCAAGCTATTTCTGCCATACAAAATAAAAGGCAATAGTGAGTTTAGGCTTGGTTCAGGATCAAAGTCAAAGGTAAAATGTAAGGCAGTGCGAATTTAAATTAAGCTGGTTTCCTAAAAAGTCTTATTTGAAATGGCTTATATAACAGTCAAGGGAGACTATCAGAAGTTCACATTGCCTTACTCCAATCTACTTCAATATGGTCACATCTTCTGCAACCTTAAGGGTTTTGTGTTTTTTTTTTTAAAGCCAGTTGACCTAAGATAATCAAGAACACTAAGAAGGCAAGATTTGTGCAGAAAAGTATCTTGTTTTGGATCAACTACAGTCTGAGTTGCTGGAGCAAAACAAAGAAAAGAAAGCTGAGGAAGGGCCTGTATGCCTGAAACTTGCCTAGTTTTCATATCAGTAGATCAAATGAATAATATTCCTTTGCTTCCAAATCTTTCCTTTCACTTAAATTCACCTCTGGATTTAGTTTGCAGCTTGTATGTTAGTCAAACAGATGCTCCTCAACATTGTTAACGTCACACACTTCGCTGATAAGGATCTCAGAGCAGCAGATTGGAGCAAATGGAGCAAACCCTAAAATAAATTGACTAATCAGCTTGGCTAATGTTATGCTGGGCTTGTTGCAGCTTGCTACTTATTTGACTCAGGCCAGTGTTATAAATCTCTTGCTCAGATTAGCTTTGTATTTTGGTAGTTTCACACTCAGCAGGAAGATAGGATTTTTATTATCATTGGTTACTCATGCCTTTACTTCATTAACTTAATGGAACTCAGCCAACAGCCTAAGCAAGGAGCGAATTTGACCCAAAGTTTTAGAGTGCAAGAGTTTCATGATGAGATTCCTTGCATTGTAGGTCTGCTCCTATCCAAACAGTGGGGGATACAGGTACACAATGGCCTTTCACTTCCCGAATGCTTGTGTAGTGTGTTTTTCATCAAATAGCTTGGATTAAACACATAAATTACACTTTCTAAAAACAGTTCTCCATTATAGCCACAAACAATACCTGAGAACCACAGGAAATCTTTTAGGTCTCAGGTTTGTAATGGAAAAATAAACATTGTACTATGTTTCCTCTCAGATAGGGACTTTCAATTTGTTTAACTTTAATGGGTTTTTAACTTTCCAGCCATACTTCCTCTCAGGAGAGAGCACTTGGGATTCAATCTGTCTGTATTTTCTGAGTATTTCCTTTTGAGTCCCTGTGGGCCACAGCCTCCAGCTACTTTCATCTCTTAACCATGGCTTATTTTTCATGGATTACAGTGAATGGCCTTGTGGCTCTAGAACATCTTACACGTTTTAAGAATGAATATTGCAAGTCTCTCTTACACATGTTTTCCACTGGAAAACAGATTATTTCATTGCACTGCTTGGTAACACGTTGCGTTAATGATCCCTCTGTAGAAAGATGACTCAGCCTGAAGGTGCACAAGAGAATTTAAATTTAACTCATTACTAGTTGAGATACAGCATAATCAACTATCTGCGCTGAGCTGCCTATGCCAAACTTCATGTAAACCAGTGTGTCACCCTGTCACACTGTAACTCGGGACAGCCACTTTAATCCACCTGTCCCCATGGGAGCAGAGATAGCAATTCATGAAGCTTTGTAAAGACTGAATAGTAGACTACAGCTTTGTAAGTACGCCAATGAAGAAACGGCAAATACATATTGAAAGTGTGCTTTAACTCAGTGCAAATCAAGAGAAGTCCACGAGGACAAATGACAATTTGTGTTTTTTTCAAAAGTCATGAATGCAGAGGCACAGTAGCTTAACCAACTGTATGGAGTTTTGCTCGTTAGATTATGATTGTCACTAAAGAAATCAAACCTTTGTAATTCATAAAAGTTATTTGAAATTTGTAGATTTATTTTGCAGCAAGTCTTACGTCACACTAAGTGTGTCAGTGTGCTACTCGGGGACACTGCCCTTAATAGCATTACTTTGTATAAAAGCTTGTCAAAATCAGGGCAATGACCACAACTACTCTTGTCTTCAGTTATCAGTGTGGATACTTTTCTGATCTTATCCAAACACAAAGGTGTTGTATACTGAAACCGGAGATGCAGGTGAACTCAAGCCTAAACAATGACAGGAAAGGCTGGAATTCACATAGTAATTTCCAAGGAGTTTGGGGATCAAAGTCAATGGCATGATCCAGCTGGTCTGCAGTGCTCTAGGACTACAAAGCAGCTGTAAGACTGATTTCTAATTAGAGCAGTGTGAAGCAGCCAGAACACACCAGTGATCTTGGCTGAAATACAGTGTTTGGGAATGAGGCCCAATATTATCATTCTGGATATCCATCTGCATTTCTGAAACCATCAAAAACATGAAAAGTTTCTGACCAGTTGCACAACATTATTTTGGTCTCCCAAACTTGGCAGATTTGTTGTTTCACCCCAGTATCCAATTTGGTACTGGGGACACTGCCTGTCTAATGATGCTAACAAATGTTCTCCTGCTGTCCACCCTGATCACATCTCTGTGTCTTACAGCATTCCTAATTTGCTAAAGGTATTGTGATCCCTGAAGAAATAGCTGGTATGATTTATAAAGACTTTAGCATTTAATATTTAATTCTGCTGCGGTTTTTTTTTTCCATCCTTCCTCATATTGCACATTAAACTGGAAATCTTTCCTAATAGTCTCCAGTCAAACAAGAAGGCTTTATATGATCAGTCACCTTAATTTCGACACTTACTGGCTACTCATTTCAATATGTTCTCACAGCATTGGCACTTGGCAGGGGAACTCTTCAGTCTCTCTTATGCTTCCCTCGTCTGTTAAGCTATAAGCATTAAAGACAAATGCTATGATTATTTACTTGAGTCTGTATTGTTGCTTTGGGCACAAATCCTTCAGTTTTCACAAGTTAGCAATCCACACAAAATTTTATGAAATAACCTTTATGTTAGTTTTACTGACAGAGGGAGGAAATCTGTGAGGAATTTGCTGAGTAGGATGTCAAGAGAGGGCAGTCTGCTTGCTGTTCCAGACTTTTCCCCCGTCGACAGCAGTTTGTTCTCCCCACAGCTCTTTAAATGATGGGTAAGATTAGGCTCCGTTATCTGTGCTGTTAGAATCAGAAAATGTATAAAGGTTCTTTGAACTTAACATGTAGTCCATCCTGCTAACTGGACATGCTGACTTTGGCTTGGTAGTGCTTTCTCCAAGAATAATAATAACAATAAATAATAATAAGAAGAATAAGAATAAGAATAAGAATAATGTTGTAATAAACAAATAATGTTGATTTACAGCCATGATATGGCTGTTGCCTTTGGCTGCAAATTTGTAGTCTGCAGTTCAGTTGAAGATCTAACTGATTAAGATATCACATGAAAGTGTTGGGTTTCTGACAGGCTAACAGTGAATTGCAGGGTCAGTGCAATTGGGTTATTACTGAGCCAAAAAATTGTTTCTCAGCTGTGGCTTTCAGAGCTGTATGATGGGGAACTGCATCTTTCAGGGGCTGGACAAGCTGCAGGAGTGACAAAGAGTGTGGTGCAGAAAGGCCTGGTATGTGGCAGAGACCTCTGTCCAAAGACTGCTGAGCAGCGCCAGGAGTGAAAAATTAAAAAATGCTCCAATTGAAGATCAAAGCAAATAACTCCCTGATAAACCTGAAAAGAGAGCTGGACAAAATGTTTAAATAAAATCAGTCAAAATCTGCAAGCAATAGCTACCAACAAAGCAAAACAAAAAAGGATGACACCTTCTCAGACTTCAGGAAGAGAGGAAGATAAGGACATCAAATTGACTTTGTCTTAAAAGCCTTCAGTAGGGTCCATCCCACATGGGGATGGATGGCTTTAGCCCCAGGAGATCTGGATAGCCAGAAAAAGGCTGTTGGGCCTCAGCAGAGTGGTCATTACAGGACAAATGTTTAGAGACAGCTGTTCATGCCACCTCAGACACTGGCTAAAATTGCTATCAGGTAGGCAGTTTTCCTGAACTCTGTGTTTGTTACTGCTGTTTTGACTGACTTGAAGAAAACAAGGGGAACCAAAGTACCAGTGGGTTCCCACTCTCCCTCCCAGGAGAGTGGAGACTGATGGCTGAGCTGTGCTGCCCCATTGGGCTTGGGTGCTGTGCGAAGCAGACGTGTCAGACTGCAAACAGTCAGCAGCTCAACAACAATGTGCCAGGGGAACACAGACCTCATTCTTGATTTGCTCTCACAGATGAATCCAGTGTTTGTTTCAGTCATGCTGGTCAGAAGAGATCTTTAAACCAAGTGACTAATCCAATGAAGAACAGAACAAATATCTACCCTTAGCAGTTCTGGAGTTTCCTGAATTTCTAAACTTTGGTTAGTGGAGCACTAATCATTTTTCTCTTGATTCTCCCATGGTCTCTTGTCCTCACACAAACCATGACATCTGCAAAAGCAAACAATGAAAGGTCTCTGCTCCTTCTGACAGTATTATGCATTATATGTGTACTTTTGTGAGAGTTTGCACCAGTTGCTTACCCTCAATGTTGGAGTTTAGTACAGAAGTATAGGTACCTTATGAATCAGAACAGTCTCTAGTCAATGAACAGCCCGAATAACCAAGCTCTTATTATGCAGACTAGGAGAGGACTTGCGGCTACTATGCAACACTGCTGCCTTCATCCCGTCACCTGGTCTGCCTCCAGAGCAGGAGTAGCACTTATCATACAGGTGTGATGAGCAGCACCCAAGCACATGTGCTGAGACTCATGCACTGAGGATGAGATGTTAGCACACACCTTCCTGCTGATACTGCCTGGATAGCAGGACCATTTGTCAGCTGCACCACTGCCTGCACTCAGGAGAGGTGGAGAGGTCATGGCGTTGTTCAGGGAACTCGCGCAGGACAGAGACACTGTAACATGACAGAATAGTGTCACGGTGCCTTTCTCATTTTGGGGTACAATACATGGAGTTTCATGGGCAGAAGAAATTTGTGTAGCTTTAATTATAAGAAAGAAGGATTATTTATCCCTAACAGAAGTAGGATAAAAATGCAGTGACTGTTTCAGATGCACTGTTGCGTCATGTACTGTTTTCTTCTGTCAGGCCACTGCTAGCTCATTAATCCCTGATCTGTTTTTGTCATTTTTTTTCTTTTATGCTGCTAGCAAATAGGGTAGAACATTAGCAAAGTTATAGCAGATATACTTGCTGAGATTCTGTAAAGCCTTTTTGCTTCATCAAATGTTTTTTATAGCTCCTAAAATTGATTCTTACAACACTGGAGCATAATAGCACATGGATTATATTCACCAAAGAGTATATTCATAATATTTCCATAATTGGAAAAAGGAATGAGAGGGATAAGCATGAGTGTTTGAAAGAAGAAAAGAAAAAGATGTCCGAAAATTCCATATTCAAGTGCCATTCTGAATGGTTATAATCTACTTGAAAGCAGAAAATAATTTCACAAAGCTCAGAGGAAACCCAGTCATCACTAAGGCAGATTTATACTGCTTTAACACCATTTTCTTAATTCCAAGATAAACTCTTCTCTGGCTAAACTACGGCACAGCTTTACAAATAACATAGTTTATGCTGGTATAATTCCATTAATTTTGTCATTTTCAGACAAACTTGTGGTTTCAGCTGGAATACTTTTGCTTGAGTAACACATGCTGACCAAACTAAATAGTAACATAGTCTTGTTTCACAGAAATTCATGTCTCCCAGGCTTCATCTGGAAAAACATCTTGGATACATGAGGCATGAGGAATGATAAGCTATTAGTTCATCATAGTCAAAGAAAATCCTCCACTTTTACATACCACTCTACTTGTGTTTTGATTACTGTGCTTCCCGGTTGCCAGAAGGTACAAACAGGAGTTATGGAGAAGATGGCTCAAGTAACTCACAGCACTAGATAAACATGCCCTTGGGTCCAGTGAGGGTTTAGGTATTTATTCACCAGGTTGGCTGAAAGAGACTGGCCAGGAGCAAGCGAGGTGGCAGAAGTGCTCAGTGTTTGTGGTGCAGACTTTCTAGCATATTCCAACTGAGTTGGAAGGGATGGGAAGCTGGCTCCCACTCATCCCTCTTCCCAGGCTGTTTATATCCTTCTGGAGTAGCTCATGCCCAGGATTACTCCTGATGTGAAGGAAAAAATCTCCTCCAAAAATTTTTGGAGGAGAAAAATACCCCTGCTTGTTGAGTCTGCAAAGCTCACACGCAGCTCATGGGGTCTGTTCAGTATCAATCATGGGCTGCTCAGCATCAATCAAGACATGGCCACCCTTCAAGGGCTGGATCAGCACTGACTCTCGTTTGATTACTGCACCTTGTAGAGCTTTCAGCCCTTTCGGTTATTCCATTTTGATGGAAAAATCAAACTGTGAACGTCAGATGAAGATAAAAATTGCAGCGCCACATCAGTTTCGGTTTGAATCCACTAAACATTTGTTTTATCACCTGACAGCCAGAACATGCCTGGAAAATGGTGAGGGAGGTGATACAGATTAGCTGGCCTACCAAAGATTCTTAGTTCTGCAAATGGATAGTCTTTGGTGTTAAGTAAACATTAGTCATTTCTGTTTTGTTGACAGTACACAATCAAGCCTACAACCTCCAAGATCAAACAAGAGTGATGTTATACCTCTTTTGAGTAGTTTTTAGAAGATCACTGTCATTACAGCAATGCATTTTCTGCTGCAAAAATGGCAGAAAACTGCTGAAAGCAGCACTGGGCAGGAGCTAGCCGATAATCATCCTGGCTTTTGTCCCCAGGTACCTTGTCTCTGTCCTTAGAATGACCAAGCAAAATACCTAAAACCAGTTTACCACTGAAGGAACACAGCATGGAAAGTCAAGTCAGTCTGTGGTCCTTGCAGTTCCACTTAAACTAAAAATGTATTTTGACAAATGACACAGCAAATAGGGAACGCTCTTAGAAAATAAGGCAACTATTATTAGCTTTCTACAAAATCTATTTTAACTTTTCACTTCAAAATTATATTTCATTTCAAAGTTAACTTGGATTTTACTAGGTGTGAGACAAGACAAAAAGCAAAGTGTCCCAAAAGCTAACTTCAAGGTTTGGGACTAGGGTAGCATTTTGTGTTCCTTGCTGACCAGACATGAATCTGTTTTCAGTAACTGATTTGCAGATTTGCAGAGCTGTGGTTTTACAGAAACTGGTAAACAACTATAGCTATATTTTGCACTTGACTCATTTTTATTTCTCGTTTTATAAAAATAACAAAAAATAAAAAATAAAAGAATGAGAAGAAGTACGTAGATATGCTCCCAGATTTTACAGCAAAGAAAAACTTATACACAGGACCTGTATCTTCTACAAATATTGTCTCCAAGAGACAACAGTGAAAAAACACATCTGCAGCATCTCAAATTTCAGCTGTCAACCAAAGCAGGGAGCAAGTTCCAAAACTCTCTCAGTGACTCCTTTGTGGGAAGTTTCAGTTGTTGATAGACATAGAGTACCAGCCTGCACATGAATGCCTGGACTACTGGTGAGAGGTGAATTTAACTCCTTTCATTAAACAGAGCTGGGAGCCACCTCCCAAGAGGTTCTCCTCTGCCAAGGCTAACTGGTTTCAAAACAAAGAGTTAAAAATTTCCCCTGACACTAAACACACCTGTGGGCTTCACTATCAATTTTGGTGATTTACAATAATATCTTTCCAGTTGAAAAACAGAAAAGAACAAACAAACAAACAAAAAAACCAAACACGAATTCTCTGGCTACATGTATACTGGAGATTAACCATGGCCAGGGCTGCTCTCTGCCTGTGAGGCCAGCTGTCCTGGAAAATCCTTCAGGCTCTTAAGCCCTCTTAGCATCCATAACATGCTGGCTGCATCCACACTGCTCAGTGGGAATAGCTCCTATCCCTCGCTGACTCCCAAAACACGCTCTGAGATGGCTTGGGAGGGTGTTAAGCGACCCGTTCAAAAGTGTGCCAAGGACCTACTCCAGTTGTTTAAGAGTACATTCACTTCTCACTATCCGTGCTCATGCTCTGGCACTGCATAATTTCTAGCCTGTCTTTTTCTCTCCTCCACAGCTTGCTCCTTTACAAACAAAGGAAATGGAAAACTACTCAGCTCTGCAAAGGGAAAGTGCAACTCGCCATAAATACCAAGAGAAACGGAGAGAAAATAAGCTGAGGGTGGTGGGAAAACAGAAAAGAAAACATATTTTATGTAAGTTAGGTCAAGGCACGCAAAAGTGTACAACTCGTCCTGGAGATGTATTTTTAAGCTAGGACTGATGGATGGTGGAGCAATTTGCTGCAGCTGAAGGCTGCACAACATTCTCACTTCTTATCAGGCTTTTTATGGCTTTTGCTGGTCTTGGTGACACAAAATTTGAGCTCTTCTGCTACATGAACATGACACTGATGAAAGGACTGCACTGCAAGGCTCCAGTGACCCTTGCATTACTGAAGGCCCTGGCTTTCAGTTGTCATTACCATTTGTACAGAGGTGAAACAAAAGGAGAGTCTTACTTCATTCCTGGCAGTGCCAGCCCACTGACTGTCATTATTTCCCTGTATTCCTGCAAGCTTTCCACTGACTTAACACGCGGTGAAAAATAAAAAAAAAAAGTAAAGAAGTAAATGTCAATCTGAATGATTTAAATAATACCAATGCTGACAGGGAGCAGCACAAAAACCTTGCGACACTTCACCTGGGCATTGATAGTGATCACATTTTCTTCAATGGTTTTCCTGTGTGGAAACCATTTTTAGGTGGCTCTCCTAATGTCTTGGCTTCAGAATCCCCAGACAATTTTTTTTTTTTTCACTTTAAAAGAATGAAGTTAAACAGTTATGCTGCATCTACAGTTTAAGCTCAGTTTGATCTTTTTTGACAATCCTCTCAGTGTTAATCTGCTCAAATTTTCATCTGGCTTTTTAGTTCACCATAAAAAGTCAGGCTTAACTGGAAACACAGTAGAGCTGCCTTCAGTAGCAGAGGAAAAGAGAGGAAGAGGCAAATAAATATCCCTGTCTGGTCTCACAGTAACAAAACCAAAATTCCTTGGCTTGCCAGAACCTCTGAACTTCTTAAAATCCAATTTCAATGAGAATAAAATTAAATGAATTGCATTTACCTCACTGTAACTAGAAAAAAAAAAAAAAAAGGAAAAAAGGATTGAATTTTCTTTCTTTTCCACTAGTTTAGAGTAAAAACATCTTAGCTGCTTTTCTTAGAAAGTAATTTCAGTTCAGAGCCATGAAAATATATTAGAAGGAGCAACTACAAATGGAGTGGGTGTTTTACAAGCCTGCCTGAAGATAAAATCGTTTGCACTGGCACAGACTCACACTGCTCAGCTTTAAGTATCTCACTTGTGTGACAGGCTTAGGAGTTTAGGTTTCATCTGCAATCTGCAATGTCTCTGAAATGGAGTCTGAGCTCTCTGAGGCTATGTCAATACATCAGGACTGGTCTCCAGCTCAGTCACACAGCCTCACTGACCACTGCTGAAGCTTGCCATGGCTACTGTCTATCAGAGAATGCATTTCCCGTCTTTCTTTCCATTGAAAAAAATGTTCTGTGCAGAGAGCAGTGGAACTCCAGCCTCCTTGTGAGAAGGCCTGGCTGTAGGACAGTGCTGCATCCTGCACCTGGAAAGCTCTGGGATATCTCCACTTTGCACCTTAGAGAGAGTCTTTAAGAAGTCTGTGCCCCTCATTTGGGCACTGCATTTAGCTGGCTGATAGACCAGAGCTGGATGTAAATTGCTAAATGCAATATCACGCAGGCTGGTTTTGCTGCTGGGCGGAGCGGCAGCAGCAGGTTCCTGGGACTTCATTATCTGCACCTGGCATAGAGCCTGCTTGGTGGCAAGAGTTAGAATAGGATGGAGGCGGTGCGATGTGCTCCTCTGCTCCCTCACAATCCCTGTCATAAGCAACCCTGCCAATTTCATGGTAATGGTGGCTTGTGCTTGTTTCCATGAGGTAACAATTTCAGAAACAGCAATAAGCAATGGATCTATGTTAGATATTGTTTGATTTTTATTTTTTTTTTTTCAGTTAGAGCAAGTGAAATACATCAGAGACTCATTTTTGTTAATGATGGTGTGAAAAAAGAAATTTCAAATACCTGTTTCCTATGAAGTGTATGGCAGAAGAGCAATTTGGTTCTGAGCACTGCTGAAGGGAGTTGGTGCTTCTAAATATTAAAGATTAATTTGACCTTTCATAAAAAGAACAAAATGTTTTTCGTAACAAAAAAAAGCTGAGGGGAGGCGTACATAGATCTAATTTGTAAATGAGGCAAGAAGCCACATAAGAAAGCAGCGTACAGAGAAATCACTGTTTCTCTTCAGTTACTGAAAAACTGTCTGAGAAAATATTTTCCCCAGCACTTATGTAATGTCTCAGCATTGCTTATTTGTTTACTTAAGTATTTTTCATCTGCCTTCACGGAAGCATAGGTGACTGAGAAATTACTTTGGGTTGCTTCTCCCCTATGTCGTGTGGTGGACCTGTGGCCTTGGCAAGGAGTTGCTGCGGGTGATGCTGGCAGTAGCTGCTGGCTCATGGGGAGGGAGCCAGCCCCTAGCCCACACTGCATGCAGGGTGCTTGGAGAGACAGAGATTTGCAACGGCCAGAGGGTGGGTGAACCAGGACGACAAACCAGCAGCACATGAGGAAGGCTGACACAGCCAGCTATTCGCAAATGCATTGGGACAACTTTGAATAAAATATCCTCTCTTTCCCAAATTGTTGGTAAGGATGGGAATAGATCTTAAAAAGCAGTAAGGACATTAGATGAAATCTGATACGCTATTGATCATGTGGAGAAAGACTTAAACAAGAGCTTAATGCCAGTTTTCCTAGGCATAAATGATTGTTATGATCAAAAGCTTAATCTTTCCTTCTCTACCTGAACTGCTCAAACTGATATTATTAATGCTTTTAATAATATCATTATCAATATAATTAATATAATTAATGCTTTTAAGTTTCTCACCTATGGTTTGGGAAAAAAAAGATTAACCTGTTTTCCTCCATTGAGGATGGAAATTCACCTCTTGCCATGCTTCCTTTTTTTTTTTTTTTAATCTTATTCTTTCAGCTATCTTAAGAAACAAGACATAACCTCATGTGCTCATTTTTTGCCACTCCCCAATTTATTCTCAGTGAGAAAAAACCTTACTCAGGTTTCTGTCCCTCATGCAAATATCAGGATGAGCTTTCAGTACAACCTCCTTCCCTGCACAGCCTACCGATAAGAGCTTTTCCTTATCTGTATGAGTTCACATGCTTTCAGAAGGGGTGGATGTTTTTTTCAGACCTGCCCAGCTGAGTTAGACCACAGCACAGGGAGCTGAGTGGTGAGCTCAGCTCTCCAGGAGAGCATGCTCAGAGCAGCTGAGCCTCTGCTGAATGTGCTGCTGGGAGCACTTCGGAAGGATTTCAGAAAAGTCAGGACAAAGTCTTTGAGTTATAAAATACATGTATTTCTTGACTGAATGATTGAGAATATTGTATACCTTAAACCTGAAAGACTCTGCTAAACAAAATGCAATTTGAGGAATACATTCACTTATTGTTACAATACTTATCAGATAGGAAGCCAAATTAAATGTATCAATTCGTGTTCATTTCTATTCAATTACTCTTACTTTTATCTGCAGTCTTTTAGCATTTGTACATTACTTTCTCAGAGAAGCCATTAAACTCAGCCAAAACCCCAAAATATTATTGCCCTCCACAGTAAGTTCTATAAGTCATTTAATCAAAGTTAATTTCAAAATCTGATATCCTACTATGTATTTTAAATTCATTCCGTACAACAACAATACTAAAAACAATTAACCATCGGCTTTCCACTTGACTCTGGGACTATAAAACTGACCTGAGGTGAAATTAGCATATTTAGAAAGTCTCTGTATAGCTGGGAGCTTGTCACATGATTGTCCTGAGACGGCTAAAGAATTATAATTAGAGTAATGGGAAAGACTAGAAAATAAAAATCTTGTCAGAACCCAGAGTTGAGCATTATGCCCCAGACTGGTGTGTCAGCAGCACACACATCTTCCCTGCACTCAGCACAGCTGCAGTATGAAGTAATGCTGTGTACTTGGCACTTAACTTCTACAGGTAGCCAATTACACAGTTGGCTGCCATCCCTATGTAGTAAACAACAACAAAGCTGGAGAGGTCCATATGCATTCCTGTCACTTAATCATCTCTTGTACCTTGAAGAGGTATTTCTAGAAAGGAAAAAAAACAAAAAAAAACAAAAAGAAACCCAACTCACAACAGAATTGTTCTTCCCATTGTATCTTCCAAAAAGCTGAAAAGCAGCATTTTATTTGGCTTTCCCAAACCTCACAGAAATTTTTCCAAATTCCTAAAAAGATGGAGGATTCAGTGGTTTGTTTAAGTAATGGAATAGTTATTGGACCTCATAATACATGCACATTTTCAAATAAAAAAGAAGATACTGTGGGCTTTTAATCTGATTTTAAAAAACATAAAAATCTGTTAACTAGAAACACATCATTAACTGTTTGTATTCACATCAACTTGGTACCAGAGAAAAATAAACTTTTCTTTGTGTAATGTTATTAGGTAAAATAGTAACTAGGTAAATTCAAGAAATAAACTTATTTATGTTAAGTTAATGGAAGTTAGCATTATGAGTGACAGTATAAAGAGGATTTACTGCAGGTTTCAACCAACTAAAAATAGAAAGGCTATACAAGCCATAAAAATTGCACAATGTACAATTTGCAGTTCCAGGAATATTGTGTGTGCAATCCTTGACTACAAATGGAGTTGCTTTCAGCCTGTTAAGATAGATCTTCTTGGGCCATAATTAACATAGACAATCCCAAACTTTCCAAATAAGTCAGATATTTCATAATATGAAATGATATTGGGCTTAAAGTTGTGAGATTTTTATAAAACCACTTTTTGAACTGAGTTCAAAATTTCAAGGTATATTCCAGCACCGTGAAACATTTTAAAACTGGAAATAGAGTTTACTGTATTACTAATGTGGTTCTAGCAACAGGGCTTTTGTAAGAGGCAGAATCCCAAACAATATGAGACACCCAATGTAGTCATTGGAGTCTGCGGTTCCTGCTGAAGAGTTCATCCTTTCGATAACTCCTGAATGCAAAGTGCTCATTATTGTCTCATAATACCTGGAAGTTTCAGGGAAAATAACTCAAATAATAATTCCTGAGGGCTTTGGCAGCCCTGAAATTCAGATGAGCCTCTGAAAGGCAGCAAGTCATTTTGTTCACCTCCTGGAGCTGACACCTGCAGGAAACTCAAGAGGTGCTTTCCAGCCATGCTACTGAAACAGCAACTCTTCAAGGTAACTAATTTAGAAATGGTGCTCCAGGTGGCAGCCATTCAGCCCCTGGTGTACAGCAGTACCTGTGTTGAGGGATGCTTCCAGGGCAGGGGCTTTGCTAGAATCTAGTTCTGCACGGGGGAGGAATGGGTCGAGGATGGAGCTGTCCCTGTGCCATCACTCTGCTGCTCCCACCTGGGGCTGACTGGAATCCCTGCTGCTCCCTGGAGAAAAGATAAGGCTCAGGGACTGCACACAATGACAAAATGGAGAAGAGCATCTTACGCTTGTTCAGCCTCCTAGCCAGCTGGCCAGCTGGAAAACATGGGCTTCCAGACTTAAAATGGTTTAAAAACATATACTTTTTTTTGTTTGTTCGTTTACCTTAAAGATTCCCTTTGACTTTATCAGTGTGTCTTCCAAAGCCAGTGCACAGCAACATGAAGAATCTGGACAATGCATTTGACAATACTATATAGTAATACCAATCGAGGCAATGAAATCTCCTGCTGCCACCTGAGAACTGGTGCCACAAACTGAAGCTCTCTGCTTTAATTTAGCAATCAATTTCAAGTAAAACTCTCCATCCAAAAGAGAACAACTTTAACAAGTGAAGAAAAAAACTGGTAGATAATGTGCTGAGTTCCTCACTGAGTGGACTAGTTCTGCAGAATAGACACAACTCAATTCAATGCAAAGATAAAATAAACCACAGAGAAGTAACCCATCTTTCTCAGCCCATCCTGTAGTCCCACTGCACATTGTTTGCATATTTCTAGCTGCTCATAGGGAATGCATGACCCTGTTGGTTGGCCAAGCTGGGCAATCAGCAGCACAGCAGAAGCTGCAAACCAGTTTCTTGCAGAGCTTGCAAGGCAAATAAAGATTGGGAGCATGGTGTCAACTACAAAAACCAAGGAAGTGTAGCAGACGTGAGGAGAATTAGAATATTGGAGGGTACAAAGGGAACAAAGTCATAACACCAGAGGAAGGAAAAATCTCAGGTTTCAGGTTGAAAAAAAGTTCATTTGTGATTTGATTAGTTTGTGTAAGCATGCAGAATCTGAATCCATTTTTCACCCTCCCTGAATATTGCCCCAACTTTCTCAAACATGCAGTGCAGTTATTTAATAAGCAATGCTTAGTAGGCTAAAGCAACTTCAGTGACAGCATGGGAAGAGCAGAGCCAGGTGGATCTGAGCAGTGTGGTGCCTGTGAAGGCTCCCTGGAAGGGCCATGGTGCCAGAGAGCTTCGGGCACTGAGAGGATGGAGCTCCTACCTTTGGCAAAACATTTGGTCAAGGAGAACACGGTGTTCTCAAAGCTGTCATCTTTTTAAAGAAAAAGGTAACCATTCTGTTCACCCCTACAGACTGCTTTTTAAATCACAGCATTCTCCTAATAACAATGTAATTATGCACAGAGCAGTACATGGCACTTTTCCTCATAATTTATAAACGAGCGGTATGTGAATTCTTGCAAAGCAGCAAGTACTAGCTTGGCATTTGCAGATGACTTTTGTCCCCATTCTAAATTGACAAAACACCACTAAGTGGATTATGAATGATGCAAGGACAGACACAATAAATAAGTCTCAACTAACTGCAGTCAGTTTACAGTGATGTAAACCTCTTAAACTTGGCTACAGAGATTATTTCACTGATAAACATATTTTCTTGAAAATCTGATTCAGAGACTTCAGTCTTGGACATCTAGTTCAAGCTGAAAGGTGATCAATTACTTATTTCTTTATCATAGAAAACTTTTCCTATAAGCATAAGGATTCAGGTTATCTCGTTAAAATCACAAGCTCTGACACACCTGACACGACTGTTTATAAGAGGTAATTTGGAGATAATTTGCATGAGACACATAAATAACATAGATAAAATAATTAATTTTTTTCCCTACAAATAGTTTGTCTATCAAAAGAGTGAGAATTTTCTAATTAATTCAAAAAGAGGAAACAGCAAGATTATTGTCTTTAAAAGTCAGCACGCAACGATCTAGAGACGATAAAGTGAGCCATGCTCTCATAATGAAGATCTTAGTTTTCAGTGCAATTCACAAATTATAAGAAATAAAGAACAGTTTTCTGTCAATCAGCTCGCACTTATTAAAATTGCCATATCTAGTGGGTCAAACTCTGACTTCACACAACTTGACTCTCCTGAGATTACAAAATCTGAATTTTCATCAACCTAAATGAGATAAAAATTAGATATACTGAATAACAATAATAAAAAAGTGGCTTGTTTCATCGTTTTTAAAATCCTTGTTCACAGGAGACATAGTTTAAAAATAGGCCCGTTGGAGTATTTTGCCTCCACAATATATAGTCATCTTATGATGTAGTAGCTACTCCCAAATCTTCCCAAGGAGGGACAGAACAGTTAGAACTTAAATCATTCAGATCCTCTCAGATCTTACCAAACACCGGGATAAGGTGGGTGTTTAAAACTACTCTGGAAAATGCTTTTCTTAATTAAACTTTAAAATATCTTGAGATAACATTTATGGTTGTACATGACTTATTCTCCATCTTAACTAAGTGATGCCAAATAAATACAGTGAGTAAAAGAAACAAGCTCAATATCACCATCTTTCAATGAAAATACTCTGTGTTACACAAAACTGTTAATGAAAAGTCTATGGGATTCTGCCACAGACTTGAATAAATCTGGTATTTCATTGAATCACAAAATCACAGTGGTGGAGGTCAGCTGGGACCTCTGGAAGTCATGCAGCCCAATCTTTGCTCAAGCAAAGATGCCCAGAGCAGGGTGCCCAGGACTCTCCAAGAGGAAATTCCACAGCCTCTCTAGGCAGCACATGCCAGTGCTCTGTCACCTGCACACAGTTTTCCCACTGCTTAGGAAAGATTTCACTCACAATGATCACACAAACACATCAAAACTGCTCCTAACTACCCACTGAACTGACCAAAGCAGAAGCTTTGCTGCTCCACTAGTACCTTTCACCTAACAGGGCTGCAAAAACATCCCACCTCTTGCACAGCAGGATGCCTCTTGAACTACTCTGCCCCTTCTCTGATTTTATATACCAGTCATGTAGGGTACTAATTGCATACACTAAGTGCATTAGTGTATGACATCAAAACATGAGGTCTGTAAAAATTACAGTTTAAATGAATAAATTTAAGTAGGTTAATTTTTGTTTATTGCTCTCAATGCAGTACTGTGAAGTTACTGGTTCTCTGTAGATCTGTTTTGGAGAAACTCTCTCGCTCAGCTCTTCAATTTCATTTATAGTACCCCTTGCTCCCTGGTGGAGCACATTACACCATTGACTGGAGAACCAAATTTAGCATGAAGAAAGCTGACATCTTTGGTATGTTAGCTAATATATTCTAACAAGATCTTTGATGAAATTTCCCTTCTTACCAATGTCTACTTGATCATACTGGTGACATTTTGTCTCATATGTGGACACTTGTATGAGTTCTACGCCTTCATTTTACCCAGTTACTCTCAGAATTTTTCTCCACAATTTCAGTTCCATTCAGTTTATTGCCAGGGTCCTAAGAGCCCAGGACGCCATGTCAACCCTGGGGCTGTCAGCCCCTGTCCCAGCGAGGACACAGCAGGGCTGGATCCAGCTCCCCACACCAAGGACAGCCTGGCCTCAGCCTGTCCAAATCCCCAAGGAGATGCCCAGTGCCACCACTCCCAGCCTTGGTCCTCAGGGAGAAACCACCCATGTTGTACCCAGCACACATTTACTTAATTGTGTATTGAATTACTTCTAGCTGTGGTTGGTAATCTCCTGTGTTCCCAATTAAGAAATTGCTTGTGTGTTCAGGAGCATTTCATTTTCACTCATCTTAGCATGTGTGTACAGCTTAAACTGAGTTTTCCTACAATGCATTGTGAAAGACCTTTTTTTTCCCTTGTTCTACAGGCAGGGAAAAGCTAGAAGGAAACTACTGTGTTAATTCCTATGGGAGAAAAAAAAAAAAAAAAGATTTTGTGGAAGAAAAGCCTCTCCTTCAAACTAACAGTAGCCTCCTACACCACAGTGACCGTGGCTCCAAGCTCTTTCAAAGCAGGCTCAGCAGTTTCAGTATGAAACTTCTCATCTGACTTTATGAAACCATTGATTCAGTACGGATTTAATACTAAACAAAGAAAAAAGATAAGATAGCTGTCACAGCCTTAGCAGTTGGGAGTTGGGAGTTCCTTGAACATTTCCAAAAAGCAACAGAACAAGACACCAGTGGATACTGGATGTGATCAAATATACTTTTCTATACTGTCCCTGGAGGTGGTAGGTTCAGGTGTCCCCATGCTCTTTGCGTTCCAGTGTCTCAAGTCAACAAGGACTACAGTCCACAGCTCTCACTCCAAGGAACCTCCTGCCACTGAAATTTCTTAAACACAACATGTGAATGCAACTGTGGCTTCTCTGGGAAAGATTTATCATATTCTAGATAATATTAACCGGATTTTTCTCAGTTATTACTGTCAAATAAACTTTCAACATCTTTCCTTCCTTCACTGATTACTGTCAACACTGTAATCAACTGTATACTCTGCTGGCTGAAACTTTGATCCAAATCATGATTTTCATTGATTTCCCAGCTTTCAATTAAAGCCCTAAAATCTTTGATACTGCAATTTCAATCAGCTGCTTAGAGAAAAAGGAAAAAACAAAAACAAAAATAAAAATAAAACAAAGCAAAACAAAACAAGACAGAAAAACCCGAAACATTCTTTGTAATAAAGATCCACTTAGAAGACTTCAAAACCTTTATTTAATCTCCTAACTATTTGGCACTGCACATCCTCGCAAGCTTGAAATTATTATTCTGTTTGATCTGGGTTCTTTTATTATGCTATTATACAAGACTGTTGCACTTTGTCATTTGTAGCACATTACCTCAGACTTGTTCAGGTACAAAGATGGACTTCTATGGTGATTAGGGAATAGGGAACCTATCCTATGAGAAGAGAGAATGAAGAGCTTGGCTTCTTTAGCCTAGCAAATAAAGGCTGTTAAGGGATCCAGTTGCTGTCTATAAATATATCTATAAAATCAGGGAGTAGAAGAGCCATTTACACTATATGATAGTGTTGGCAAGGGAAACCATGAGCCCAGCTTGGCAACATTTACTCTATGCCAAGGTTCTCACTTCTAGCAGAGAGTTAGTAACAATTTTCTAGCTGGAGTAACAGCAGCAAATATTCTAACCATAATTACAGTGAAACTTGGTAACTTATGAAGGGGATTTACAAACTGTGATTACTGCAATAGTAGGAGAATAAGTCTGATGTCCCAGTAGTCTTTTCAGTCCTGTATTCCTGTACAAAGTACATAATATAGATACTGTAACCTTATACCATGCACACTTCAGAACAAGATATTACAGCATATTTTATATGCTTCATACTATTTAAAACAAAAGCAAATCTGTGCAACCAGGTCTAGGGAGCCTGCTTTGGCAGAGGAGTTGGACTGGATGATCTCTAGATCTCCCCTTCCAGCCCCTACAATTCTGTGATTCTTTGAAAACAAAACAAAACAAAAAAGTCTCCCAAATAGTTCAGTTTAGTAAAAGTGTTTGTTTAGGACAGTGGTAAAGCTTAAGTTATTTTGTCTCCCATGACAACAATAAATTCAATACAATACAAATGTTTTACAAAATAAACATCTTTTACATTCAGCTCTCCATCAGTGAAATTCCTCAGATTATTGATAATTAGTTTTACTTGCCTTCCAGCATTAATTAAGATTTATTACAAATTTCATGCAATATTTTATCCATGACTTCGCATCTGACGTTCAACTGTTACTTCTGGTATTCTGCTCTAAGCTATAAATTAATTAAGGACAAGCATGTTTCTGTACTAATGCATTTTGTGCTGGAGGGTATCCAAAAGATATATCCAAAGGAACAGAATTATGATTGTTTCTCATTTACTTGGGTCACAGCATGAGTTGTACGCTTTGTTAAAAAGAGAGTTGTCTGCTTTTGGAGAAACTGCACAAAACTCTTTTCCCGCTTAAAAGAGAGCTCATGTTGAACTTAGAGCAAAAACTACTGGAAAAAAATAAAAGTACAACAAAAATCTACTTTCTTCAAAGACAGTAGCATTTTTACATATAGTCAAATTCTTCCTCAGCACACACACACACACACCTCACTCTGCAATGGAACGAAACTGCAGCCACAATGGAGTAGTGCATATTTTGACTTTTCCATAGCTCCTATACGAAATTTTGAGAGGAATCACCAACATGCTATTGCATACCAAGCGTATTAGTACAGTGAAGGCAAATTTTACTATAAAGATGCCCAAAACATTACTATAAGATTTTGTTAATCTTAATTTCACTCATCCTACTTCCACCTAAGGTGGTTTCATAAACCTAGAAAGTTTTAGTAGTTTTGTTAGTACATTACCAGTTAACAGAAACTGCAACTAAAAATCTCTCACCATTTTCTTGTGAAAAAATGCTCATTTCAGCTCTTCAGCTTCAGCGTGACATGCTCAGAAAGAAAGGATCCAATAGAATGGAAAACATCTCTCCATTATGATCAGTTAAGGGATGGCTTAGGACTTGAATTACTGACCTTCAGTACCTTTCTTTATCTCACATAAAAATATGTTTTAAAGCATACTATGCTTCTGGTTTAATGAGGATGCAGAAAAGTAAGCACCCACTTATGTGTGTGTTTGTCCACATATCTTTATATGTATTTTTTAAATTATAATTCTGTTGTCTCTTGCTTTTACCATGTGTATGCTCACTTATGCATTATAAAGGAGCATCCATTCATCTTCCCCAGCCTCCCATTATTCAACATCCCCCCTTCCACACTTTATTTATAACTTTTTCTTTCAACAGCACAATCACAGTTTCACTTTTCACTCTTACATTGCTAGTGATCTTCATCATAGCATCACTTTCCATACTCTACATACTTTTAAGGACAGAGTCAGAAGGGCTATGGATTTTTCAAGTTCCCCATTTACCTCAGCACTGCACATGACTTACATACATCTCAACAATCTTGTTTCCTCTTTAAGCTGCTACTTATATCTCAAGGAAAAGTACTCCTTGATTTGAATAGAAACTGCCCAGGTGTTCCAAATTCTGTAGGGAACAAACTGGCCATACATAGATAGAGATTGATGAGCTTTCAGAAGGCCGAAGTTTTGAAACATATTTTGATGCACAGCTGAATTTACATTTTCTGATAGTAGTTTCTGAATTTACATATCCATCATTCAAAACTTGTTGCTAGGATCTATTTGCCATCAGATTGCTAATTTGTGATTTCTTCCTCTCACAATAAAATCAGTGTCACCTATCAGTTTAAAGCTTAATGTCCAATTGCTCTTCCACTATTCTATCATAAACACACTACTGTAGTTCTAAAACAGTAACATGTTGGATTATACTTATCTTTATTATTATTAAAGTCTTGGGGAAAAAAAAAATGATGGTTGGGCATTTTCTAATTTTCTTTCTCAAAGCTTGATATTTATTTTACTGTGTAAAAAGATTGATTTCACTAAAAATCATTTCCACATCTGACTGAGGTGAATTGATTGAGGCAAGATGAATTAAACAGGGCTGATGCACTTAGCAGGAGCTGATCAAAATGCAGCCTTTCAATGCGCCTGCATGACAATGGGCTAGGCTCATAGAACTCCATATTTTCTCATGAGTTCCCTGTTGTGTTCTGTAGAATGAATTAGAGGTTAAGATGGAACTGCTAAAAGACACATTCATGTAACAAAAGCACCGCGGTACCTTGGCACGCAACCTTAGAGTGAGCTGCCAAACAATGTCAAGGTAAAGATAATGAACTAATTTAATAAGTCAGTCAATGAAGAGATAGTATCTAGAAAGTCCTAGCAGGCCACATTATTTCACTGTGCTTTATTTCTCAGATACAAGAGAAGGCTTCATTAAGGAATCTTCAGCTCTATAGGCTGTAATTCTCCTTTATGACTGGTATGAGTGCAGTAAAAGCTCCCTAAGGACAGCTGCTTTCTCCAATCCTCTGAAATACTAGAGGTAAACAGTCTAAGGGATGATCAGAAAGACTATGGTACTAATTCTAGAACTTGATCCCATGGCAAGAATTCACACACACAATTTTTATTTACTAGCTGTGAGAGGCACCCCTGTTCTCAACGCTCTCACAGACTGATCTGATCATTTCTGTGCATTGCACTGGTCAGCAGACATTTGCTGTCACCCTTGCTTGTCCATCACTCCATGAACTGTCTGGGTAGGAAGCCAGGAAGGTGGATAACTTTGTCTCTTTTCAACTGATAGAACTCTATTAGAAAATTAGTCTATTCTTCTGTAGTGTCCTGGCACCTGCTCTGCTTGGCTGTTGCTTTTTGGTTTGTACAGGCCTTCAAACAGTCTCTGCAGACCAACAAAGTGAGGTGGTTCTTTGTGTGTTGAACAGCAGATATGAAGACCTCCTTGTCTTTGGATTCACAAGCTTACGTGGCTTAGAAGGAGATAGAAGAAATACTTGGGTGGAACACTCACCGATGCTATCAGATAAATCACATCAGCTTCAAGCATCTCTAAAGCTGAAAATAGCTGGAGGTGGAAGAGTGCTCAGAGGAAGATTTACATCCCTGTCCTATACTTGCTCTCCCTGGCTATTTGTGTTAGGCCACTTGTTTTGTTTGGGTGTTTGTTTGTTTTTCCAGGTCAGAACTGCCACAAGTCATGCAGTACGGTTCCCTGCAGTTCACTGAATTGCAGAGGTTGGCTAAGAGAGAGAGAGCAAGGCTTAGACCTACCTTGGGAAAACTAATCAGTGGTTTACTGTGAACTTAGCAAACTTCATTGTTTTCATCTGACTGCTTATGACAGGACGTAGAGCCAAAGCTGTAGGATGTGATGCTCAGCTATTTTAAATGACTATGGGTTAGCTGAGATCTTTGAAAGCAGGCTTAGTAATTCTGACATGAAAAACATGTTGTTAACTCACCAAGGATGCTTCCATCAGATTGTTTTGAATGTAAATGTTACGTTTCTTTTTTTATCTGAAAGCAAAATTCTTCCACATTTAGAATAAAAAACTGTAATTCATATTCTGCAAAAACACAAGTTAATATTTTCTTCAGCTGAGGTACACGAAATCATATCTCTTGGCAGGTGCTCTGGAACTGGCTCATGTCAGCCTTAAACCACAAACATTTCTTGTCATTACTGGGCAGTTCAGATGACAAAGCTGTTCCTGCAAATCAGTATTTAATGGGCCTGAAAATAAGAACAGAGCAGCAGGGAACTGCAAAATGTTATCTCAAAAGCACTTGCCTCACCCCTAAATTAAATCCAAAGTCAACTGTTCCCACGGACAGAAAGGAGGGCAGAGAACATTGTTTGTCACTGCAAATGAGTTGCATGCCACACCTCAGATGTCACAGCACCCTTTTCCATAATGTCTTTTCAGTTTCAGTAATGCCTCAAGCAACTAAAATTAAAGCTGAATAACTTGAACAAGGAGGAGCTTAATCTTACGTATATTTAGAGAGTCATGCTTATTTATATAACAATTGTTCCTCAGAAACTTTTCAGCCCAATTACTGCTGGAGTTGTAATTTTACAAAAACTCTGTATCCAAATCTTTGTTAAGCCAGAAAGACTACTTAAGATGTAAGTACTGGAATCATTGGCCACATTTTCCAAGCTACAATTTAACAGTGTATTGAATTGCTTAATTGCAGAATGGACCCTGAAATCATTAGCGATGCTCATAGTGTATGTCACTTAGCCATTCTGCTCAAGAATCCCTTTCTCATGGCAGAGTTGGTGAAACATACATCACTCAAAGCACAAAGAATACAGGCTGTGCTCTGCTTTATGTCAGATGATTTCATCAGCTTTTGGAGAAGGACCTTGAATAAGGATGTTGGCAGATACAAGTCCTTTTGGTTTGATTTAAAACTGCAATATATTAATTTTTAATTGTAGGGAAATGTACATTGTACATGGGGCGCTGGAAATGTGCAAGAAAAGAGATGGTCTTTTGGAGGCTCTAAAGGCACTGTCACCATCCTTTCACAGTGGAGGAAAGGTAAGGGATTCAGACAGCTTCAAATCCTTACGAGTTCCTGCACAACCAAATATAATCCTAATGTTACTCCTGCATATAACAATATGGAAAGCTTTGTTGAGCTGCACAGTCATCACATAAAGCTTTATACTCCTTCATGCTGGAGCCAAAGGTACAAACTGGTCACTTGAGTTTCTGGTTGGTTTATTGGCTGGTTCCAGTTCAGCCTTTGATGTATCATTGAATTATTATTATTATCTTCTCTGACAGAGCTTAGAATTGCCTGTGTGAGATTTTTACGGTACTGAATGAACTGCAGTTCAATAAAAGTCAGTCCTTTAAAATCACATATGGTTAAAATAAGCATTTTTGCTAGCATTTTTTTTTTCTTGCTCACATGTTTCATGTCGAGAAGAGATAAAGCCAGTGCTATAAAATTCTGTGTGCTGTAGCTAATGCTAAGCTCTGTTTGCCCATGAGGAACTTGAAAGAATCAACAGAATATTATTAGCTTCATCTAATCAGATCAAAGTATCGTCTGCTATGCTCATCAACAACAGTAGTCCAGGAGGAAGCATTTGCCCCCAGGCTTTATTAAAATTGTGTGGGTTGTGTGGGTTTTTTTTAAGGCTTTTTTTTTAAACTTATCTAATGAAAGAACAAGGAAGCAAACATTTGAAGATGAACAACGGAAAGCAAATGTTCATTCAAAGGAGATACTAAAATAATGCCTAAACCAACTTAAAAAAAAAATTTAAACATGTCATAAATTTTTTTCCAGTGTTAGAATTTTCCATTGTTGGAAGTTCAAAATATTCTTGGAAAGCAGCCATCCTATCTGTGATCTCAGAGAAGTCTGTTTCAACAGTAATAAAATATTTGCCTATAAGACAGAGATTTCATGTGATTGTTCAGACAATCCCAGGCACCTGAAGTGTTCAAATGAATACAACATGAGGATTAGGTCTAAACTTGTAGGTTAAAAAGGGCTAGGGCAAAATTTTGGCACAGACAACTAGCAGTGTTCCTGGAATGGCCCTGGAATTAGCACTGGCCGGGGACCTGCCTGGACAAGTGCTGGCAGATTGGACACAGCCAACCTGCTCTGAAGTCCAGGCAGGTTTAATAATGTAGGCCTGAACAGGCAGTGATAATTGCACTCAGGGTTAGAGAATTGACCCTGGCAGTGTCTAATTTGCTGATAACAAACATAACCAAAGTGCCACCCAAAAATTCTCAACACTTTCTGCATGGCCATTACCACACTGCTTTCAAACAAGGACACAATTGTGAGAAGTTGAAATGCGTATTGTTGCTCTACAAAACCACAGCAGAAATGCAAAGCCCTGGTGTTTTTTTTTTTTGAGAGGGGGACAAGCAAATGAGAAGTACTCAGACAGATGGTACAGTCAGATGGAATGAATTCCTGAGGAGGATCTCAGCAGAGAGAAGGGGAACAGTGAGCATGGCAAAAACACGGGAATAGCAGCTGCCATAGATGCTCCTACAAAGTAAAACAAGCTGAGCAAATTGCCTGAGGAGCATGCCCTCTGCCACGTCCAGAGGGGACTACTGAGAATGCTGCTTTGCAGGGAAGTGTGGTGCCACACAGATGGGAGGTGTAGGGCAGCTGCTGGAGAGGGAATGAAGACCATTTCAAAAGCTCACAGATGGAGTCAGCCACAGTATACGTTGAGACCCAGAGGATTGTCCAGCTCAACAGGCAGCAATGAATGCCAAAGAGAGCAATGACACAGTTCAGACCACAGAGAAACATAAGCTGAGATAATGTTGATTCTAAATGAGTCAGCTGGAAATGCAGATAAATTGCTAGTAAAATCCTATTTGCAATGGCAAAGCGCCAACAGCTGATAGTCACCCTCTGCCTTCCAAAGAGTATTTCCTTCCCATGGCAAAGGTGGTAGATGATGCTTATCAATAGCAAAGAGATCCCAGCTAACAGGAACACAGTGTTATACAATGGCTTGTCACAGTGCTATTCCTCCCCACTCTCTCC
This sequence comes from Centrocercus urophasianus, assembly GCF_019232065.1. NCBI lineage: Eukaryota > Metazoa > Chordata > Aves > Galliformes > Phasianidae > Centrocercus > Centrocercus urophasianus. Next base: position 24,106,649 of record NW_024884142.1, read on the forward strand.
CTTCCCAGAGGCAAGGGTAATCACGGTGTCCATACATTTTTTCCCACTGTACCACAGGGTGCTGAGGAAAAATGGCTGAAACAGGAAGAAGATCCACGACCTCAGCTTTTGCACTGTGGTATCAAATGAAGAAGTAAAGGTGGGAAGGGCATGGCTTAACCCTGCAGCCCTGAGATGAGGGTGTTTGCTGGGAATGGGGTATGTGTAGGGCAGCTGCAGCGGTGAGATGTGAGGAACTGAGACAGCATGAGTGTACATAGACCACTTTGACAATTTAGCTACCAATCCCTCTCATGGGATCTTAGTGAAATACTTTTCAGTGACCTTAGTGAAATACTTTTTTCCATGGCTCTTGGCCTGGCCTAATTTTCTCAGGGATGGCAAAAGTCAGATTTCTGCTGCTGAGCAGTTTCTCAGCTGAACTTCAGTAGATTTATCTGGTTAAAACTCTTCAGCAAAATGGTTACGAGATTGCTTTCCATGGGCAAACAGTCTTTTTTTTTTTTTTCCCCTCATTCTTGGAAATACTTGAAGCATTCTAGTTGGAACTTCCAAAAACAATTCAGACTCAGCCAGAAGTCCAGCTTGAACAACTGAAGTCTGGCAAAGCTGTAAGCAACTGCATTTCATACAATATTCAATTTTTAAATGAAAAATTGTCAGACAAACTAACTGCAGAGCAAGCTGATAACAAGACTTATTTGTCTTCTCTTCTATGCTGCTATGCTACATTAGCAAGTCAACTGTCACACCTGGCTTTCAAAGTAGCATAACATTTGCTCACATTCTAACTTCCAGTTTTCATCTATTGCTACTTCACAGTTGATAGGCTATATTTGTTAACATGATATCAAAGCATGATAACAGAAATCTTTTAAATGCATCTCTTCGCAGAGTTTCAGATTATTTTCTAGGTCAGAGAAATCTGTGTAAGCCACACAAAAATTTGGATGGAACATTCTTGTTTTTCCCAGTTTTCCCATGACTTTAAGAACTCAAAAAGAAAAATTAAGAGAAAGTATCTGAAGCAATTGACTTTTATCAACTAGTTCTCTTGCTACAAATAAAAAGATGAGACTGAGAACATACCTGTGTTCGTAAGACTTATCAACAAATCCATCCCATTCCTTTTGTGTTAAAAAAATCTCACCTATTTTAAAAGATGCTAAAAATAAAGGCATAGTTTTTATTGCTGTAATTCATATATTCATTAAATTTTTGTTTGTATAGAAAACATCAGAAGTAGTAGCCGTTCTTGCGTTCACTGCTGTATTCTCTGCAGATTTCAGTTTCTTAGAGAGGACATGAAAAAAGAGATTTGGAGATTGGTGAGCATACACAGTACCTTCTCAAAGATGCCCTTTGAAATGTCTTAAGTATTCCCTATAACAATTTCAGCCAAGCTTACTAAGTTTTATCCTTTATTTGATCTGCAAATTACCAATTCTGGCAACACTCTGAAAATATATTAAAAACTATGTAACATCTGCAATTCGTGTGTTTCTGACTGTAATGCACTATGGCAGTATTTTTAAGACGAACCTGACACTCTGCCAGACTTCTCTGCGATGTCCTTGGGAATTCTGACCTATTACACAAGAATGAAGTTTTGATGCAAGCTGTTTAAGGCAATATTTCTTTCCATAAAGAAACAGTTTTGATTCTATGCCTTGCGTAGATGCAACACTACTCTTCAGTTAGAGTCCAGAAGATTCTGCTGCACTGTCAGAACTGCATAATAGGACATGTCTGCCACCTTTGAGAAGCCTATGGAAAAAATAATTGCACCAAAGAAAGAGATTTATCATCAACCAAAAGTAAAATACATAAAATACGTACACTAGGTATTTCTTAAAACTGTCAGTGTCTACATAATCTAATAACTCCACTCACAGAAGCTCAAACACAAGAAATCTAGGGGTTTTTTTTCCTCGTATTTGCACTGGTAGATGTATTTATTTATTTATCAGTAATAGCTTTGTACTTAACTATTTATATATATGAAGAGAAATGGGATTACAACATCAATCCCCAAATTTTCCAGCACTGAGTCAGTTCTCGTGGCCTAGAGAAAAGTAGAGAATTCCTACTACCAGTAGAGGAAGTAGACAGCCTAGTTGGACCCGCAGCTGTAATGATGCTGAGTGATATCTTCTAATAAACAATTCATTCCACCTAAAAGGACAGTTTTGATTAATCTGAAGTAGATTTGGGTCAAATTCAGTGTACAGTTTCATATATGAGAATAAGCTGTAGGAACTTTGCTATTTTTGCTTTATTTTTTTCCCATACTAAAGTCAAAAGATGCCAGAGGTAATATGAGAGTGAGGCAGAAATCTAAAAAAATTTTTTCTTTGATATCTTTTTTCACTAGCCTTTCAAGTCCAAATACGGTTTAAAGTTCTTATTGTACGGTGAAAAAATGGTTGAAATTGCCTATATGATTCAAAACAGGTATTTTGACATGACTATGTATTAGGTTGGAGGTAGAAACAAAAATTCTAAGACTTTGCATTTAACTTTAAGTCACCTCAAGCTCCTCCAAGAATGGGGCATCCACCACCTTTTTGGGCAACCTGTTCCAATGCTCTACTACCAATACTATAAATATGGTAAATATTATATCCAATCTAAACCTCTTTTCTAATAGTTTGAAACATTTCCCCTGTCCTATAATAACATATCTTGCTAAAAGGTCTGGCCCCTTCTTTCTTACCCCTCCATTTAGATACTGAAAGGCTACTCTTATTTCTCCCCAGAGCCTTCTCTTCTCCAGGCTGAACAGCCCCAGGTCTCTCAACCTGTCCTTGTAGGAGAGTGTTCCATTCTTTTTGTTATTTTTGTGGCCCTCCTCCACCAGGTCCATGTCTCTCCTGTACTGAGGACTCCACATCTGGACGCAATACTTCAGGTGAGGCCTTATTAGTGCAAAGTAAAGGGGCAAGATCACTTCCTCCAACCTGATGGCCATGCTTCTTTTGATGCAACCCAAGATGCAGATGATTTTTCATAGTTCTTTCTGTTCTTTAAATTTTGCTAGAAGTGCCCCATAGGAAAAACAGTATTTTGCTATCTGCTAAAATATTTAATCCAAAAAAAAAAAAACTGCACTTCATTGTAAATCCCGAAAAAAATATAGCATTTACTTGGTTTTATTTTAGGTTCAGTTAACTATCAAAAAAATACAGATATGTGCACTGCTTTAATCAGAATTAAATTTCTTGGTAGTCCTTTGAAGGACTAACTGAGCAATGTCTCCCTCCTACAGTTATTTTTGTGGCTGACTGCTTCTCAAACCTACCCTCTACTTAGTTCTTCTCCTCTCTTACATTTTTGGAGGTTGAGGGGCAAACTTGCAGCTCTGGAACAACTAGAAAAAAAGAACATTTCAACATTTATATCTGGGACGAGAAGTGTTATATTTGTGAAAATTCTCTCTTGTGTGCGAATCAGTACGCTATCACTGAGTGACAGAATAGCACACTTTTGTGAACCAAGGAATCAAAGCTATATTTATTAACCATGGTAACAAGTACAACTACTACTACTGCAAAACATACAAGGTAACAACTATTGTAATGGTAACAAGTAGCAACTGACAGATCGCGTAGCTATACATATTATTATTTTTTATTCAGAGATTCAAAAGCATATATATTTACTTAGAGTGTGGGAGGGGATAAGAAGCAAGGGAAAGAAGAGGAGCTGTCGTTGCGCCATTAGCAATTGCTGCATGGCTCACAGCCCAGAACATAGTCCAGAACATGACATGACTGCAGCCATGGTGGGCTCCTGCCCACCACCCTTGCTCTGGCTGGAGCTGCCTTGAGGCTGGGAAATCCTCTGGCACTTTGACTATGTCAGCTCTCCCTTGGCTAGCAAATACTCCTCTAGTATTTCATAAAACTCGCAACTGCAGTCTTTTGGAGACTAGCTGCATCAATTACTTTATTCCTGTATCCCCTTCTCACTGACCCCACTCATGTTCTCTGGTGTTTGCACTTTGCTCCGTGAAACTAATTTTTTTAATGTGTATGTGGTTCATTACGAATAACCAGTATGACTAATTTCATAGTTACACAGTTGTGCTGTGATGCAGGTAAAGCCACGAGGAAGCCAGAATTTTCAGCCTAAGTAAGGGAGCCTTACAGGGTTGATGTTGGGGTGAACTGAAATGCTATCTGTCAGCTGTAGCTGTCAGCAAAAATATTAAAGAAAGAGCAGCTGCATCATACCCTGAGCCGGGGAGTGGAGCAATCATTGCTCCAAATAGATTTTAGAGTCAGATGGATTTTTCTTTTAATGAACCCTGTTAATAGTCATGAACTGTTTATTTTCAAACCTCACTTGAGCCAATTGTTAATACTACTGCTTTTAAAATGTCCAAAACAGCAACAACAAAAAAGCTTGAAATGCAAGCAAAGAAGAGGTATTTAGAAAGGGACTTACTGAAAGATACGTTAATATACAATTTGTCATAATTATTCTCAGCTTCTGTATCCATAAATTTGCCCCCACTGTTTTGGAGTGTAAGTGCTGATATGGGAATAATACTGATACAGCAATAGAAAAATTACAGCCATACTTCTCTGTTGGAAGAAAAATTCTTACTGTAGCTTCTGTAGCATTTTTTTTCTTCCTTTTCAGAACACTTCATTAATAAGATACTTAGCCATCCTAGAAATATTTATTGAAAAACAACAATTTGCAGTCTTTTCGGGTAGGGATTAAAGAAAATAATAAGATACAGCTTCTTCTGGATCTTGAATTCCAAGATAAATGTAATAATGGTTGTGGCAGAGTGTTATTGTTTACTGTTCGGAAAAACTTATGCAATAACATAATACTGTTCTGATTTTTGAGCTGCTGCAATGAAATACAACCAGACAGGGTATACTGCCATGAGTCAGGAAATCTGGATGTTCCTGGACAGAAGCCAAGGGAGCTTAGACACATCAGAAATGTGATGCATATGCATCCTCTGGGGGAGACACACAGAGTTGTTTTGAGCATCTTAAGCTTCCTGATTCAAGCAGCAACCAAATGACCACCTTGAAACAAAATTACTGGCTATTTTCAGATTCCTTTGTTTTAACATCAGGAAAGCAAAAATGAAGTAGGCTTTCCAGGGGAGCTTAGAGATTAGCTATTAGGCTCATACTTGAGACAGCAAGTCCAAGCCCTCAAGGTTTTACTTTGTTCTTTCACTATTATGAAGAAAACAAAAGCAAACAAACAAAAAAATCCCACCAACAACACACACAAAGACAAAAAAAACACTAATTCCAAAAATTCCTTGAAATGCATAGTTTACTATGAGACTTAAAATTTCAAACTCATTGCCTGCTAAATGCTCTAGGATCTTCTTGTAAGAGTATGGATAAGAAGTTCCCCTCAGCACAACTCTAAATCATTTGCTGAAACTCTGCCGCATTTCAGTGCAGTGCTATGGCATGCATACAACCTCCTAGCACTTTTAGAGAGTTCACAATGTTAGCATGGGCTCTTATTTTTCAAGGGAAAATAACTGGTTCCCCAAATCAACCTGGGGATCACATAAATAGGTAGTGTTGGCTTTGTTTCCTTTACACTCCCCATTTCTGTAGGGAAATATAACCAACACAGACTTTTCACTATTCCTACCATTTCTCAGTAGCTGTTTTCCTCCTCTTCCCTCAATCCTTCCCCATGTCTCATCACAAGGAGAACTACAGCTTTCACTGCTTCCCTACATGTCCTTTCATACATGTGGGTTGCCTTTTGGACTTCCTTGCTTTGCACTTCTTATTTCTGTCAGAGGAAGTTCTCACAATAAAGAACTGGTCTTCATAAAATCCCCAGAAAGTCAATTTATTGCCCAATTCTCTCTGTCCACAGGAAGGCTCCGAAGTAAACAAATAACCTTCAGATCTCCTGCATTGCTCAGGACTAGATTTGGGCCCGTTATTACGGTTATCACTGCTTTCAAACTCAAGCAGGGCATATGACATGGATGGCTTGGGCTTCTCTGTGCTGTGCTTAAGCAGCTGTGCCTGCAAATCTTGGCCAGTCTTTTACATGCTGTGGCAAATACATGAGTGTTGGACTCCTTCCTGCTGCCAGCCTCACTGTCTCCCCTGTGTAATGGTATCACTAGTCATGCACATTTAAGACCTCGAGTTAAGCTTGAGAAGTCATGGGTTCAAGAGATTTTAAAATAATACATCATGGAGTCATGTTGGTGGCCTTTTGGTGTCAGATTATCTAGAGTTTGTAACGTTCAAATCTTGAAGCTCTGATGGCTGTACTTTTTCATGTTTTTTTGTTTGTTTGTTCTGTTTTTAATTTTATCTGTTTTTAATCAAAGCTGACAGACATATAATGGCAACATAACTCCTACAGTAAGTCCTTAATGAAATGCCAGTTGCTGAGAGAGCCATCTGAGATGCTACTTAACCAACTGGGCTGGCCTGAAAACTCAAGCTGCCCACTGGTCCTGTAGGTGTCAGGCAGCATTGCTGGCCATTCCTTTTCTCCAGGAGCTCTCTCCTACTCCAGTCAGTGCAAAAGGTTGGTGAGCATCCCTTCAGCCCCATGGCAGCTCTGGGATGCCCTACTACCAGCTGATCCGGGACACCAAAATGGCAGCTTGTTTTTCCCCATCTGCCTTCCCTCAAGGGCCTTTTCCTTCCATACAGTTTTTTCCCCTCAGCATCTTCAAAACAACAAATAGGTCCCTACCAGTACCACTAGAAATCATGGGAATTTCTGTTACCTTTAACTCTGTAGCATTTTTTAGCAAAATAACATTCCCAGAGCTAACACCACTTTCTTTGCCCTGTGTGCAACTGCAACTGAATCTCTACATATTTTCACTAGTTTGGTTCCTATTTTGGCATACTTTTGTTCTCGTAGCTTTCTAGTCACAACTCTAGTCCTCCTTTTTCTGCTGTGTATAACTAATTTCTTGCCACCCACAACTCAGGGCACAGCTAATCTTCTCTCTGGAAAGCTCCTCTAAAAATACATATTCTTGTCACTCAGATAAATTCAACTGCTATTTCTACTTCTCCCAGTAGAATCTGGTTTCCAAGGAAGGCTATTTAAATCTCCTTATTCAAAGCTGTTGACATGATGTTCAACGCTGCAACATCTCAGGGTGTCAAAGTCACTGCTATATTTATCCTTGTAACATCCCAGGTGTTATTAAGAGTGTAGAAGTAAATAACTTGCCAGGAGTCATACAAGGAGCCACAGATATGAAAGTTAGACATTTAAACAACCTCCCACTGTCCATCATGTAGCACCTGACATTTTACAGTAGAAGTATCTGAAAAGGATAAAAAACAACATTCAAACACAGTATGAATATTTTGGCAAGGAAACCTGAAATTAGCAAAGCGTTTCTCATTAATAAGTAATCTATCAGATGTCATGTCACTCTTACAGTCTATTCCCTGCAGTGCAATTTAGTCTTTGTTTATATAGTTAATGATGGATGTATCTAAATTAACTCTCCTTGTGTGCAGTCATGCTTGCCACATGCTTAGATACTCAATGCTGTCTTGGCATTTTTGAGCTGACAGCACTAGTCCACAGAATTGGTGTCCCCACTCTGCTTATTTCTTAAGAAACTATCACAAAACTTGATGTTACAATCAGGGTATTTATTGAATACTTACAGATTATTTGGTTTATCCCTGATACATTATTTCACGCATTTTCTTTGTGCTACAGGAGAAATTTATTTTTGTGTCCATACTCAGCTCCATGTATTTTTCTAGTACTTCATCAGTTGTCAAAGAACTGTGGCAGTACAGGTTGCATGGCTCACAGATACGCTGAGCAGGGACTAGAAATTGGTATCACTACAGCAAATTTGCATTTCTGGAACTATGCAACATCCATTGTCACAGGAAGGAAGTGAAGAGGTCCTCCAGGGCCTTCATGTATTCTTGTTGCGCATTTCTATGTACAAATAGATCAAATGCTATCAAATGCTATTTTTATGTAACTCCCCACTCTCATAAAAAGAGGTTTCAAACTAATATTGTGGTTAAGAAAATATTTTCTGAAAATGGGAAAGTCAGTTTAGTGATTTTTTTTTTCCAACCCACTGTGTGAAAAAAGGAAGCAACGCCAGTACCTTCTACTGGGATACAAGCACAATGGAGCAATAGAAGATAATGAAGAAGAAAAGTTAGCTCAACCCTTCCAACAACCAGCAGCTCTCCAACAGAAGTGCAATCACTATCCAGAGAGATACTGCTCCCTTAGCTGCTAACCGTTAAATGAGGCTAAGGAGGGGTGGGTCCAGGCTCCATCCTTTCTGGTCACGCAGGTACATTGCTTGCACCTAAGCTCCCTGGGTTAGCCATGCCTTCTCACCTGGTGTTCAACCACTGGTTCAGGCTATGGCCTGGCAATTCCACTGCACCTATAATCTACCTTTAAAACCACTGGCCATATGGATTCAGTGTAGGGTAGTTAAAAATGCTATTATCTGATTAACATGTGACTTAGATACCCTAGCATTTAAAACACTAAGCTTCCTGGTCTAGTGTTAAAGTACTTCTCATCTGCCCTTGCCCATTCCAGTGTTTTTCAGAGCTTGGTTCCTTCTTCCTAAATCTCAGTAGCTTTCTTGCAATCCTAACTACTGCTGTAGCATATGGGCAGCCTGTGTTCAAGAAGGGTAACATGCATGACCTGTGCGCGTGCAGATGATGTAAGCTCAAGTTCTTCCCTTATGAAACAAATGTTGAGTTTGCTCTAGCCAAACACAATGGGATCTAAGACCCCTCTTCACCATCAGCATTGAAATTTCCCTTGTTTTTTTTTTTCTATTCATCTGTACTGATGATGGCAAACTTCTAGTTACAGTATCCAATTTTAGGAATATTACTTGCTGATTCATCCAAGAGAAACAGAATGCTCATTTTCAGTTATGAGAAATCATATATGGAAAATCTGTCTGACCATCTCTAAGCTCTGACCACCGTTTTGCCTTTGCTGTATGCTACTTCCACAAGTAAGTGCCTTTCCAGACCAAGAAGAGCCTAAGCCAGTCTCAGGTTAATCAGACTCCATCTAGGAATCCTGTTTGCCATAAATGCATCGTGCTCTCTTCCTATTTTGGACATAATTAGAAATAGATGTTCAGTAAGAAAAGTGAACTCAGTAGTTGAAGGCAGTCTCCAGGGTTTCCTTCCTAAGTGTTTTCTCCCCTTATTTGCTTATTCTCTACTATATCTATACCGCTATTTCAATTGGGTGAAATGGAAACATAAAACTAGAATATAATTTTTTGTGGAAAGATAGCATCTGAATGGAATAATTAAAAATATTTGGTTCCAAACAGAATGTGTCATGGATGAGAAGACTGCTTTTCAAAAGCTGTTGTAAGCTAGGATAGCAAATTAAAAACAACATTGTTGGTTCTTATTATTTTAGGACATAACAGCAAACACTAAAAATTAAGTCCCAGTATTAATTCATTTGCAGTTTTCAAATTGTTGACCAAAGGACTGTGGCTTATGTTATTTCTAACCATGTTTTATTATAGCATATGGATGGAATACACTGATTATCATCACCAGCAAAATATTCCTCAGATAGACACATTCAGAACTTTTTGAGCCAAATAGGATGTAAGACATTAAAGTACTTAACATAATTGAAAATAATCAAAGACTTGAGCAAACTGATCAAACTGCAGTTAGTCCCACTTTGAGTGAGACTAAACAGCTTCTGGTGGTTCCTTACATCTAAATTCTGGTGCTGGAATTCCATGGCAGCTTCCTTTCAGAGGACGCTCAACTATGACTCTGCCTTTTACTATCTGCAATGCGATATCTTTTGTGACTTGGATTCCAGTTTTTGGCTTCTGCCACTCAAAGCAAGAGTGGTTCTCATTGCCAGCTGCCTTATAATATGCAGTTCCTCTGGCACTCAGAAGCTATGTTGCCACGTGTGTCCCGCTGCACAGAAGGGACGTCTTGTTCTGTGCTGTTTCACATACTTGAGGACATCTAGCATGGCATGATTCCCTTCCTTCTGCCTATTGCCCAGTGTCAAAAATCACAATGTTAATTTTTCTTTGAAGAATTTTACCAGACTGAAGAATTGAAATCCTTATCCACTGAAATACAATTCAAGATTCTGTTATTAAATAAGTCCTCGTGAAAGAATGAAAGAAGGAAAATTAAGACATGGCAGAAAATTTACAGTATTCTTTACCTTAAAATGTAGATCCAGTAAGGGTTTTTGCTCCCCTTTCATGTACGTTCTTGCAAATGGTTTTTAAATGAGTATTTTTTCAAGAATCTGAATTATGTATTTTAAAAGCAAGAATGTCCTTTGAGTCACATAACCAGACAGGATATTCATAAAACCTCATACTATCTACTATGTTCACAAATTTGAACTTGAGGATAAATTGCGTATGTTTTCTTTAGTGTGTATTTGTTGTCACAGTAACTGCAATTTTCCTAATAAATGGAAATTGCATCGTTTCCTTAAGTATTTAGGTTATTGCACTGAAATAGCATCATGAACTCACCGCCACTTCTCTTTCCTGTTGTCAGGCTGGATCTCATTTAGTTACAGGAACAGGCACTAAAACAGGTTAGTTTAGATGTGTGATAGATATTAGTTGTTAGATATGTGTGCATTAGAAAGCTGAAGTGAGTCTGCTTAGCCCCATTACATTCTATGACTCATGCATGTGTGGGAAAGACCTTCTTTTCACAGAGATCTCTTAGATAAACAAGGCAAGTTGGCAGCAATTCGATTACACTGATGTTAAGCATCTCCTGCTTTCTGGTGCATTCATTTGGTTTATATTTTCTGAAAAAATGCAAGCAGTCTGATAAACTCTAATGAAAATTCTTGTACCAAGGACACATGACCTTTCATTTCAGTTACATTTTTTTAATGGGAGCAGCCTTAAAACCAGTTCCTAAAAATTCCTGTTCTGTTATTGCAGTAGAATCTACTAAAAAAAAAACCAAAAAACAAAAAACAAAAAACAGAAAAACCCACGTTTGTTAGTGAAGCTGTATCTCTTGTTATCCATGGCCATAACACACTAGCAAGATAATCTCTCCCACCTTCTCAACTTATAAGCTCCTAAATACTGTGAACTTTGAAAAGAAAATTGATTTAGCTTCCAAAATATTGGAAATTTTTGAACAGGATAAATTACAAAATGTAATACTCTTTCACACCATTTCCCTCAAAAAGAAAAGCAAAGAAAGCATACCTTATTGTATTAAAGGACCATTAAAGTATATAAATCAAAGCAATCTTTACAGTATTAGAGAACTGTTAAAGCATACAAATAAAACCCAGATAGTTTTTTGCAAATCCATTGAGGCGTTTGCTCATGTTTTGAAAACCCACTGCTTTACACTGAAGGGAGTTTGTTCACATCACAGATCATTCATATTTTAATTGCAGTTTTATCATCTTTGAAATGAAACTTACTCAGATAATGTTCAGCAATCTTAGATTCACACACCCCTTGGCTTGTGTCAGCTAACAGCAACTAGATGAGTTGCCCATTTAAGGGAAAAACTACAGGCTCCAGCCTATTTCCCTGCACTTCACATGTGTTTGTCCCCCTCCTTCAGCAATTCATTCTGTAATGCCAAAAAGCATTTCTTCTCTTACATCTACTTGTGCCTTTAGGATATATGCTCTTAATGGTACGAATTCTTTCATTCTCTGTATTTGCAAAGTGTGTAAATCATTTTGGAAGCAACCACAATCGATGCAATTTTACATATCACCTTTGAAAAAGATTTATAGTCCAGTTGAAGCACAATGAGTGTGATAGGCAAAGCCATCTTGAGTGTAAAAACAAAAACAAAAACAAAAAAAAATTGTGCCAATTTGGAAAGACTCTGTTTGCATTGATTACAGTATTTGTTGTGTTACGATACTAAGAATTAAAAGTAATGTAGAAAATGCAGATTATCTGCAGAAGCTGAAAGAAGAGATTAAAAAAAATACAACACAAACAAGCCCCAAACCTCTAAGCAACTTTAAACTTGAGACAAGATTTTCACAAATCCATTAGGCATCACACAATCTGCAATGCTAGAGACTCCCACTGCCTCTCCTGAACAGGAAATAAGAACAATTTTTCTTATCCTTTGGACACCAGTACCTCAAAGAACAATTACAGGATTGTGTTATAAGTTAGTTTGTTTCCAGTATCACTAACTTGGTACAAAAACCAACTACTAATTGAGAAGAAGAGAGGTTAAGAAATACTTATTATTTATAAGGCCAGTATCAAAATAACCTGTAATTCCAACTTCTCATCAGTTTAATGCAACAAATGATTTCTGAAATTTGCTGGTATAATACATAAAATTAGGAAACAACTTTCAGCAGAAAAAGCAGGCAAAATGAGAGAAAAAGCGAATGAGCAAAAGAACCAGAATAAGATGACAAAACTGAAAAGTACGGGTATTTGTGCTTCTTGTAAAGAAGTGCTCAAATTTTAGCAGGTAACAGCACTATCTTGTCACATACATGTTTTTCTAGATTTCAGTTCTTATTTCAGGCTTTAAATATTAAATACTGTTGTTAAAATGGGAAATATGGATAGTTGAAGTTCCTTCTAATTTGTTTTTTTGTTTCATCTGGAGTATTCACAAACATTATAGCTCTAATCTCCAAATGGCATTTTAGATACGTAGAAGGGCAAAATCCCTGCCCCAAATTCAAATTATGTATTAAAACAGTATGGCAAGCTGCAACAGCAAGTCTTGAGAAAGGAACAAAAGAAACAGGAAATGAGAGAAAAAGTAAAATGTCTCTTGAGAAAAAAAAATAATAATTGGATAGTAATAGAGATGATATCTTCTGTTAAATGCTCTTGAGAAAGCAGAAAATTTACCTATTAATTATTGAACACCAAGACCTGGTCATACCATACTTTAAGGAAAAAACACGACAGTAGAGTGGTGAGCTTTGAAGATGAACTTCAAGTCTCAGAAATTGGTGTTAAAAAGAACCAGACGTTCTATAAAGAGATCGAATAACTGAGGTGATGACAAATTACTCAGTTTAGATGCTGACTTTTACTGTGACTAGATTGGTTAAAAGAGGTCATAAATTGGAGTATTCTTATTATGAAGGTGAAAGAATGAGACACAGGCTGAGCTTAGAAGAGGATTCTCAATGGGAGGGAAACAGTCTTTAGCACCATGAATGGCATCATTCATTTTGCACAGCTATGGGAATATAAACAAAATCAAAATAATATAATAGGAAAAATAAATGAGTGTGCTTGTCTTCCAAGAAAATCTCTGCAAAGGAGAATATTGCCAAAACCGTAATGACTTTTTGATTTGATATAAAATTGAGCTTGGTTTCACAGTAATCATTAGTAGAATTGGCTATTCTTCAAAAATGAAGCCATCTGTTGAATAGCCACATTGCATATTCCAGAGATTTGATTGGAAAATCTCAGCGCCTCTTTGTGGACACCTGTTGAGAAGAGTAATTTTAGCCTCCTTCTCCATTTTGAAATGGAAAGGAAGACAGATGTACATAGAATCACAACTCCATGTGTTAGAATTAGAAGTTGCTATCAGAAGGTTCAAAAGTCTTTTCATTTGATACAATTTTGCAGCTAATAAATTTGCTGTTAGCAGTTAAGAGCTTGGCTGATTGTAAATTGTGCAAGAAAATTAAAATTGTAAAACCATATGTTATACCGAGCAACAACTACAAACACATTTTCCCACATTTTGTCATTTAAATGTATTCAGAAGGTCAAATTTGCCATTTCTCCATAGTTTTTATCATTTGCCAATTAATTCATTGAAAATAAAAAGCAGTAACATTACTCAAAGTCAGAATTACAAGAACTGCACAAATCATATCATCTCAGCTTTATTTCTTATTGTACAGCTTTTTTTTTTTATGAAAAGCAGAACTTTCTCACGATGTGTCTATATTAAAAAGTAATACCAAACTTTCCTTCTCAGATTCAGACTTGGGATACCATAGTGCTGTAGTAATTCCACAGTAATCATTATCACATTAAATCATGGCCACCAAAATGCATTCCTATTTAGTGCTTAAGTAGCGTGCCCCTGGCTTTGAAATGAAATGCAAACTATATGACTTTTGCTTTCAAGAATTTTTCTCTGTTCTAATTTATCTTATTTTTTCATAGGCAGTTACATTCCCAAACACCAAGTCAAAGTTACTTCAGAGCATTGTATTTTCATCCAATCTGTAAGCATGTCACTGCCTCAATGTGGTATTAATGTGATTTATATTGTATGCAGGCATGAACCTAGAATTATTCAGCTAAAGCAAGACCTTCTCCTGTACCTGAGGCAGCCCGAGTCCACAAACTGCGTGTCAAACTACAGACAGTCAGTACAGACTCAATCCATTCCTTTCTTAGGACAAATATATTTCAGCTGAGACAATTCCACATAAATCTGCAAACAGGGTTTTTGCAAGGGTTAAGTGCATTTTTTAAATATTTGCCTTCATAACTAAATTTGTATTACATTAATAATCCTTGCATCTTTTAGAAAATCATGGGTACTGAATGTATTTTGTTTGGAGAAAATGGCTTTAAAAGATGGGGGGAAATTCATTCTTCAATTGACCAAACAGCTTTTGTTAGTTTAGTCAAAGCAAATCATACGGAGCAATTCCTCCCTTAAATTACACGACCATTATGTGACCATAGGATATTCAAACAGATAAACAGGCTTCTATTGTGCTGTTGGGGTAAAAGATCTGAGAACTGGTTTCTGATTTATGTTCCTAAACGAAACACTTTAACAGCAATACCCCAGCTCAAGCATACTGGGTTATAGTAAATGTAAGGTCAGTTTAGGAAGGTTGCATTATGCAGCTACTCAGTCAAACATAAATAAATATAAATTGATATAAATAAGTGCAAGAGGAAGAACCAAGAGCTGTTGTCACAACGGTAGTATGAAAGGTTCCAGGTGTGCCTGCATGCTTGGAGTTGTTAAGGAAACGAAAAGAACAAATGTCCTAGGTCACAAAGTATTCACTTAATTTAGTTGCCGAACTGCTATTTTCTCTTACTTGTCACATGCTGTCACTGCTTTTTAATAGCTGCTAAACTGTGATTGGTAAGGGGTGATATGTATTCTATTCTTAAAGCTTGGTTTGTCTTCTGTCAGCACATGAGCAGATATAAGAAAGATACAAGTCAAAATATGCACACTATTTTCATATTACTACTAGCTACTTGATTCTGCTTGCTCTAAGAACAGTGAAAGTTATTTGAGCAAAGCTTTTCTGTGACAAAAGCATAAAAGTAAACATCCAAAATGTTTATTCCAGCTTCTACCTACTGAAGTTTCCAAATCATGCAGAAGATTGACCATAGAAGGAAGCAGACAATAATCACTAGGAAAAAAAAAAAAAAAACCAACTTGTAAAAAGAATGCCTCGGAATGGTTAGTTCAGTCTTACCTGTCAGCAGGAACTTAGGATATATCCTTTGCACTGCAAGATTGCAGTAGCTTGTCCCACAGCAGTAGCCTGATCCAGCCCAAGAGAACACAAAGACAGGAACTTTTCCCACTTTTCTGGGTCTACCAGCAGCTGAAGTAATGAAGGAAACAGGGCAGAGTACTAAGGACCGGAGTTGCTTCACGCAGAAATCCCAGGCAGAAGAAGTAGGAGGTATACTTTGTCTGTGTCTCACCCAGACTTTTGTTTAAAAGTTTTTTCAACTGTTGCTAGGTGGTGTTAGGCTTTGGCAGTTTAGTTCTCAGATTGTATTTCCCCTCTTCTGGTCTCTTCACACAGTGTTACAGCAATGACTTTGTTGAGCTCAGCTCGCTTGTGCTATATTTAACCAGTGTTCTCAGCAAGTCAAGCCTGTCAACAGCTGAGAAGTTTGGAGCAGGCTTTACTGAGTTCCTCAGCTGCTGAATTATCAGTGGATGTAGCACTACACAGCCCAGCTACTACTACATTCACTGAAAGATTGTGGGGAAACTGTCAAATCCTTTTATGGACTTCCAGTGACTTCATGGGGGTAATTACTATTTAAAGCACTAAGTACAAGATGTGTATTTAGGCATGTATTTTAGACTGGTAGAGAAAGAATACTTGTGTTCACAGCAGATGAGTTCAATTATTTATACAGTGAAGATTTTCCTAAGACATGTAGGAAGTTTATAATTTGAAAGGTATGCACTTCACTTGAGGAAAAATTACATGCGGGAAGAACTTTTTGCAGAATAATTTTTACAGAGTTTAAATATGTTAAGGTGACATAAAGAGAAATTAATGAAAGGCTTAGGCTGGAAAGTTTTCAGTGTGATGTTTATTCCAAAGATAACCTTCTTCTTTTAGACTAAGAACTTCCTATAGAAATTCATACTCTGACTGAAGAAAAGTACAGCCACACAAGCCTCATTTGATTGATTTGAAGCAGGCAAGAAGGAGCATTAGGAATATGTCACTCTAGTATTGTGTACATTTTGGTGTATCCATGCTTGCTTCTGGATCTAATTACTGATGCTAATTCCAAGTCATAAGCCTCTTAATCAAATGATCAGCAGGAACATCGGACAGCTTTTCAGCCCACAGACAACCATCCATTAATGTTCTACAAATAATTTGCAGTCTTAGAATCCAGAGTAAAGTTCTAGAGAATCATGCCACAACAGCCCCTGTAAACATCCCTGGCAAGGAAAACTGCTGACCCTAACAATTCTTTTCTGACCTGAGTCAAAAAGGGCTCTTTTAGAATGACTTACCTTAGTGACAATTTGCCATATTCATCTAGGGTTAAATGAAGAGGCAGGACAGAAAGAAAGGAAGGAAGAAAAATGTAGAAAGATACCAAAAAATTATTTAATTACTTTCATACTTGCACCTGGAAACATGCTATCCTTTTCAGAGCAAAAGCAAGAGATTCAAGCAAATCTTAACACTCTTTGTTGACACTGGGCCACTGTATAGATAACAGGATGGACAGCAGAACTGGATCATGCTCTTTAGGGTGCTTTCAACATGTAGGAACCTAATTAGCCACAACTACGTGAGATGACAAGGGCTGAGAACAAGCTGTTACAGGAAGCAGCTGTAGCTTGGTGCTGTCTGTCTCTGAAATGAGACAGGATTGCCTTTTGCTTGATTTGTGTTATTTTCTAAACAAGGAAGGAAGAGTGAAGGAATACGTTCATTCCCAATGAGCTTATAAGGAAAACATGTAGTAAATATTAGGTATTATGTCAAATAACTGATATTTAGACATGGATAGTACATTTATAAATGTCCCAAATGCTTCCATTGTATGAAATATATTTTATTTTGGAGACCGAGTAATAAACACTAATTTCATGTTGTCCATTTAAATATTTAACTTGGACAGAATATCTAGAATGTACAAAAATATAAACACTTCTATTTTACAGAAAGAGCTATTTGGAAGATTACTGTAAGAACAGATAATGTATTGGCACAAAGCTTGCTGTTGCATGCTTCCACTTTGAACTGAAGTGAGTTACACATACCCACATTCTAAATTTGTTCTCTCTTATAAAATTAGCGTACATCAATCAGATGAGCAACTTTTTGATGACTTTGGCCTTAACTTCTTACTCAAAGTGCAATATTAGTAGCACTTCATTCACCTACAAAAAATTAGGAAACAAAACAATTAACTCGGCTCATAGAACTCACAGAAACCAAATAATTCTCAGCATTTCTCTCCCATTAGCTAGTGGCATACCCACTGTGTGGAAAACAATGCAACTTCTAAGAAGGCAATCTCTGCTGCCAGCCCTTGTGGGTGGGTTTCAACAGTGACCTGCTGATGCAAGGCTGCTACTTCTGGTACACTTGCAATCTTACTCTTTGGCTGTGCACCAAAAAACATCAGTACTATAAAAGTGGGAATTTCAACAAAATTTTGGGAAAACAAAAGATTTTGCAGGTGAATTGAGGAAAATACAAGGACTACAAGGACATTTGCATAGGAAATAATGCAATTAATCTGCATTACTGAAGCTTGTAATTTAGTGTGGTATAAAAATGTTTCACAGTTGCACGTGTATGTATGTAAATGTTTTCCCTACTGCCTTGAGAGAAAAAGATAATTATAACACATAAGAGATGGAGGCTGGAGAATAAGAAGATAAATTGAACCACAGAAGAGATGTTTGAGCTTGGCATCCTACATGAGGTCCTACTATCAACACAGACCATCCTAAGTCGTAGTAACATCCTATAACTGTATCTAGAAGGTATGACATCTCCTAATTAAGCAACCAGGGTACAAGAATACAATGCAAATACTTCCTCAAAAGACAATTATGGGAGCCAAAGTACTCAGCATTATTTCAAACAAAAACCCAAAGCCATGTAAATCAAAGGGGATGGAATTTGGCCTGAGCGAGTGAACAAGAGGAGGAGCAGGTCCTATTCCCACCTTTGGAGATAACGTTAGACAGATATAGAAGACAGACTGTCATTGTTCACAGTGTCATATTTATCTGTGCTTACTTAACCACAAAATGGAAGGCTTTCTTTTTTTTTTTTTTAACCATAGCTGCTCTAGGGGAATTCATGACTATAGGCAGAAATAACTGGCAGAAAATCCATTCTTTTTTTAATGACAAGATCAAAACGTATTTCTTCTTCTGACCTTATTGGTCTCTCTTGACCTTAAAATGTGTGTCTGTAAATATGCTTTTTCTGAAATGTGTACAACACTATTACTAAATAATTTTTATTTTAACTCTACATCATTTAGTACATGACTATCATTCTCCTAAGCCATAGGGCATGATATCTTCTTCCTTTTCAAATGTTTTACATGATAATTAACTAACTAGCCCAATACAGTAGAAACAATCTAAACAAATGCCTTATTGTTTCCTGAAAAGCTCTACTGTGGATGTAATTTGGTGAAAGCATCCACGGTCAATACTTTATTACACTGCTATTTAAAATACTTTGAAGGGTAAAGAGTCATCAGAACTTTAGTTTCTGAGTAATTAATTTTTCATTTGCTTGAAGGGTAGTGTGCCATGGTCTTCTGACACGCTGCTTTCCTAATTCTTATTGTTCCCTTCCATCAGTGCTATCTTCTTTTAGGTTGCATTGATGCTTCCAGCTTTGTATAGTCTTTCAAGTCTACCTGGCAGGGAGGGTGGTTGATCACACTGTGATTGCCATGGTCTTGGCTGCATCTTCTCAGTCTTTATTTTGAGAAGGGAAGGTTTTTTTTTCTTCTTTCACTTTTGCTGATACTCTTGTCACTTCATGAAACTGATACTGCTTTTTAGACATTAGATCAACTGTAAACCTCAGATTAAGCATCTGCTTTTTTAGAACCAGAAGATAAACATTTCTGCCATTTAGTTCATAGATTTCATTTAGCTATCTCTTTTGATACTATTGCCAAATCAATAAAACTAATAAAACTTGGTGATGTTCTACAACCCAAATATCTTCCCAGATACATAAATTCTTTTCCTAAGGGAAGTTAAAAAGTAAATTGTATAATTAACACTGCTATTTCTGTTTTACTTATACTTTTTTCTCCCTTTTTTGTTATCTGCAAAACAGATACAATCAATCTTAATTTTGCAAGTTGTAAACATTTCAGATATATTAAAAAAAAAAAAAAAATCAGCACCTTAAGATCCTTGCCACAGCCACAAACTTCCAGGAACACTACCTTGAGCTTTATAATTTTTCCTGTAATATCTTGCTTTATCAAAATATAAAAATAGAGTGTCTTTCATTTTGATTTATCATATGTTGTCTTCATCTATATCTTCATAAATAATTTTTGTCTTTTTTTTTTTTTTTTTGTAATTTTAATGAAAGAAATGTTAAAATGCTTGGATATTTCGTTTATTTAAAAATTCTGCCATTCTCCATTCTGCCAACAAAAATATCACCATTTCATAAGTCTTTTCCAAATGAAATAAACATAATTCAAAGATTAATACAGACAGATACACAGTCACAATAAGACTGTCAGATGGCCTATCAGGCTTTGAGGGGCACGACACTGTCTGTGACAAAGCACAGTAAAAATAGTGATAATATTATATCATGTTTGGACACTTAAGTCTGAAGCCCCAAATCCTGTCACTCATTCCCAACTGGGTCAAATGGAGAGAGTCTGAAGCCTGGGGGAAAATGCCTGCTCAGGTCTCTGGAAATGGAACAAATTTGCTCATTTGCTCAGCTGCCACACCCCAGGAATGGTATGCAACTTGCTCAAAGACTGTGATAAAAAATGAGCTGAAGATAGATTGTTTTTAAGGCCAGAATAGACTATTTTGATAATCTAATATAGTCTCCTTCACAGAAACGCAGGGGAATTTTCCTCAAGAACAGCAGCAAATTGCAGTGAATTAAAGCACAACTTTCAGAAAGATTATATAAATCAAATAGGGATAATCTGAAACATCAACATACAGTGTAGACCAACAGGTAATTATTCTTACTATTTCAAGTTAATGAAAACTTTACTATTTGTTTCCAGTTTGTTGTTGGCTGACTTCAGCTTTCAGCCCATTCAATGGGTAGTCAGCAACACTCAGCCTCTCTCAGTCTGTGGAATTCTAAACATTTTTCTGCAGAGATTAACAGTCCTGTGGAGAAAATCTAAGTCTACAGAAGCTAGACTTGTTTTTCCTGTTTTTCTGTGCCCCCCTTGGAAACAGTGCAGAGATGTCCTTGGATCACAGAATGAAAAAGCTCTGAACTACTTTTCCCTGGTGAAGTTACTGAAGACCAAATTGGTTATGAGGCTTCTCTTTTCCAGACTAAATTCAGTGAGCTTCTTACTATCCCTTAGCAGCTATTTGCATATTGTGAAAGAGTCCACTCAAGTTGCCTACAGCTGTTAAAAAAAAATAATCAAATAAATAAGCAAGTACTGTGCTTGTGCAAGCCTGTGATCCCCATAAAGGACTTCAGGGTACTGGAGCATGGCAAGCAAGAGAGGTGGTGGATACACCCCCCTTTCAAGGCCAGGCTGGATGGGGCTATGAGCAACCTGGTGTAGCTGTAGGTGTCCCCATTCATTGCAGAGGAGATCGATGAACTCTAAGGATCCCTTCCTACTCAGATGATTTTATGATAAAATTAGCTCTCAGATCAATATGGGTAAATGCAGATAAGTTTAGATACAAGTAATGTACTATTTTGAGGATTAAACATTTCCTTGAAAAGACACCTAGAGTACGTTTCATGAATAATCCCACTGAATGACAGCAGTCCTGTATCTTCTCAAGATTTGTTTGTGCATTCTTCATCCCCAAATGGATTCCAAAAGAACTGTTACCAGTTACTGTAATGTAATTTGAATATCGCTTTTCATTTAATATTAGTATGAAGCTTTTCTAAAGATCTATGTGAAAGGAAAAAAAAAAGAGTTGGAAAGGAACGTGAAAGTAATTATCAGTAGCACAAATGAAAATATCTTATAAACACTTACTTTTAATGAAACACAAATTTCACTTCTTTTTTTTTTAATGAAATATGGCCAAACAAAACATTGTTCTCCTTGTAGTTCAGCTTAATTGTGCTCAGCCCACTTAGCACTACTCTCTTCAAAAAACCTAACAAGCTGTGAATGAGAAAACTGTAGCTTAATCACAGTCTGTAGATCTATAGCTGTTTTATACAAGTGTCTGGCCATTTAGCTTAAAGATGGCTTCATTTCTTTCTACTGCATTGCCTTTGTTAGTTCAGCAGCTAGTAGGAAATTGACATTATCAAATAGATGTAATTTCATTCTTGCAATTACATGGCATTACAGGTACCACCAGAACTTCTCAAGATCTTTTTGCTGTAGAGGTCCTTTTTACCAGATCTTTCTTCTCCACGTGAATTTGTCATCTTCAAATGAATTGCTGCAGTCTGAATAGCACCTCTGCCCTTACAAACTGTCCCGATCTCTTGGATTTTAACAGGAGGTGAAGCTCTGCTTTGGACATCCCCAATAGCACAGTGCCACCTATCAGTACCTCAGGGTTAATTCATGGTAAGAGAGGACCTGAAGGGGATTCTTTTCAGTTGTAACCACTTTAGCGGGATCCGTTGTTCCATGGCTTGGCTTCACGTTGACAGGAGGAGGCTCCAGACACCAGCTGCTTCTCCAAAAAGACACTGGTTTCTGTCACCAGCTCAGTTGCATGCACGTGTCAAGTCCTCACTGTTCATACCTCACCTCATTTCAGACGTTTCAAGCTAAGTCTCTGACATCATTAGTTCTCCCACAGATTTCATTGGCAGAAGCCTAAATTTATTGTTACATTATTTGTGGAGATGTAGAACTAAAAACTGCTGAGGAGAAAGCAGTGGCTAAAACACAAGTGAGCAGCTCAGCAGCTTCAAAATACAGAACTTCTGGACATCCCCTCCCTACGAACAGGTAGGCTGAACAGGAGTAGCTGTTCCTAATTTTGTTTCCTGGGTTACCTCAAGACAAGATGCCCAGAGATGAGCCACGGTTGTGTTCTGGAATGCAAGTAACTGTCCAACTAACCTTTTCATGAAGAACTGTCTCTAGTCCCATTACTGAACTGTGCACACACACCTCTCAAAGACAGTCACAGTATTTGCAAAAAGAATTTGTGTGCACTGAAAAGGAGAACAAGATAGGATAGGGTCAAATCCATGCTTGAAGAACATCTCTGCATGGGGATGGAAGCAAGGCTTCAAAATCCAAGATTACATTCTCTACAAAGATTCAAAAACCTGAAGCTTGAAATATAAAGAAAATGAAGATATATGTGAAATAGCTTACTACTGTCAAACAGGTCAGCAAACAACAAGCCCTGTTCTCCACGTACCTCTTAACATTTGCCATAAATTACACTTTGTGGTATTACTTTCACAACTGCAGGGAGGAGGAATCTGCCAAAGCACTTATTTCTACTTCCTGTTATTTAAGAATTCGGTGAACAATAATGAGGAGTTAAATCACTGTAACATTCATTTGTATGAAGACACATTGCTTGCTAGTGATACTCAAAAATGAAATGGTCTTTCAAAATGTCTTATTTTAAGCAGCAATGTTGAAAACAGTTCTCTAACCACATAACATCACTGGGGAGCATTAGGGGGAATTGCTTATTTGTTAACCACTGGAAAAGAAAAAAAATGTAGGTAGCAGAATTTTGACAGTAACAAGTGAGAATGACAGCAGGATTATTTATCTATTTATTAATGTATTTATTTGTTAAAAGCTTTTATTGCTTTAGGACCAATTTTCCCAGTAGTACTGTTATTAATAATCAGTCAACTGTTGCAATAACAGAAAAAGATCAAACTGTAACATATTTGGACTCATTATTAAATCTGTAAGTTAAAGTAAGTTACTAGAGTTTCCTTTCAGTCCTTGTAAATAAAAATGCAGTTTTTAGAGAAATCAAAGTGATGTGAATGCAGATGAGATGGGGAATCCCTAGTCAATAGGGCAGTGTGTAACTGCATGGTGAAGAAACCATGAGAGGGGATACACAGAGGAACCAGAACCAGTGCTATAGCAAGAGCACTGCAGAAAAGCAAAGCAAGGCATATCTGCCTAGAAACAGAAAGGGAGAAAAACAGAAAATAGCTTAGATATTCTGTGTCCACTGAACTATTGGTTTTCATGATATAAGCAACCTCAACAGAAGGAGGTACGTACCAGTTCAAATGGAAGCAAAAAAATCACAACTGATAACCACGTTGCTTTTCTTCCTTTTTGTTAGCAGACTAATTTCAGTAGATCTATGTTTAACTAACTCCTGAGTATCCCATCTTGCAGCACTCAAGAAGCACACCAGAACAAATAAGATTGAGCAGAGAAGCTAGAGCTAGTACTGGCTTCAGAAATTTGTAATAAAATTGTATTACTTGCTTTACTAGGGCACCTTTTTCGTTGCAAATATTGCTTCTCTCTACTTGCAACTTTTATGTATTTATTTTAAGATGGCACAGAATCACAGAACGGTTCATCAACAGGGATATCTGGAGTAATCTCCCAATTGTTCTTAAAGCAAAGGCTACCCAGGCACCATGTTCAGACAGCTGTGAATATTTCTGAGGGTGGAGTCAATGCACAGAATAAATAGCACATCAGAGATGAATTTATCTCACCTATATCACTCATGAAATCAGGCGTACAGTCAGAGCTGGTTCACAGGGAATCATTTTTATTGTGAAGATATGTTTAATCATTTGGGATGGTCTGAGTATCGTGAGAAGAATCTGCTCTGCAGCACAATTCCACATCTTAATCATTTTCCCAGAGTCACAATTTATATAAATTTAAGGAGTATATCTAGTAGTATTTTTCATGTGCTATCTTATGCTGCACTTTTTGAAAGCAAATAATGTTTGGTTCAAACTAGAAAGTAAATAAAGCTAACTCTAAAAAAAAAAAAAGATAACTCTTTTATTTCCCTCAAAATTCCTGCAATTGTATTAATTTTTATGCTTCCAAGACTTCTAGTGTGCTAAGACCTAAGCCTCAGTACATTTCTAAATAAAATAAAATCAGGGAGCAATGTGCATTGCTGGTTGCTCAAACTGATAGTACTTTCACTGAAGTGAGGTAGGCCTTCCAGCACTGAAGAGCACAGTGTCTGTCTTTGAAAGCTGATGTTTAACTGCCCAAGAAAAGTCCAACGAATTTTTTGAACTGCATGTTTAAATGATACTGAGAAAACAGATGATTCAATTATATATTCAGAGCTGATACACTCTGCTCTACCTCTGTCATATTATCCCTAGAAAGTGTATTAAGTCTAAGATAGCCTTAACAAGAAACAGATCTCTATTTGGCAAATATTACCCTCACATTCCTCCTTTTACAGAAAACAAGAGGCCAAGATTTGCGTTTTGTGTTTCCTTCTCACATACATACCTTTAAAAATTTGTTTATTTTATCCTGTTTTTCCCCACAACTCTTTCATATTAAGTAAATTTTCTTTCTCCTCCACATGTACGCAAATCTTTCTAGAAAGTCAGGAAGGTCCTCCTGAACCTCCAGTTATTCTTCTGTGTTTCTGTCAAAAGGATGCCATCCAGATCATCCATTAAGTTTCTTCTGCATTGCTTCTTTTTAGGGTTGCTTGTGTGATAGACTGGGATATAAACATTTTCCAACAGATAACAAATCTCCAGCGCACCATCACTGAGAATCTTCTAGGGGCAGTTTAGCCTTCAAGAAAACAAGCAGTAGACTACAAAAAAGCTAATACTCACTAGACCATGGTGACATATCTGGCAATTAACTCAAGCAGAATAGAACTACATGACCATTTTGAGTTAAAAATAAGACAAATCAGAAAAACATTGCAAAACAAGTAAAACAAATCATTCTCAACAGAGAGTTGAAAATGTGCTGAA
Organism: Centrocercus urophasianus; assembly: GCF_019232065.1. Taxonomy (NCBI): domain Eukaryota; kingdom Metazoa; phylum Chordata; class Aves; order Galliformes; family Phasianidae; genus Centrocercus; species Centrocercus urophasianus. The sequence continues at coordinate 24,132,026 of NW_024884142.1, forward strand.
GCAGAACCTGAACATTTAATGACAAGATTAATTTGCTGTTGCTGAAGGATATGGCTGGCTTGTCATATAAAGCTGTAGCAGCTGAAGTCTATAAAACAGTGAAACCAAAAAATTGCATGCTTGTCAAAGAGAGGAAAAAGAAACCTCTGCTTCCTTCACCTTAAACATCAGTAGGAATTGTATCTTCTCTGTTGAACAAAAGCAAAACCCTGTAAGGGAAACAGGCAAACAAACCAACCAAACAGGACAGGGATGAAAACAGAAATTTTGTCTAAACACTGACAAAAACAGAAATGAATGAAGAGATAGGCAGTTAATGGCTAAGTGTACTTAGTGTAGGAATGCAGAAATGCCAGTGATGAAGGCAGTCTAAGAACCTGCCTAGACAAAAATGACTGTCTTGTGCTATCAGTTTGGCTTACAGTGCCAGCTGACAAACACTGTTAAACACATCTCTTCAAATCCCACAAAAATACTCTTCAGTAGGCATGTGAGTTCCAAGCCGTCACCTGCACTGAGGTCAATTTCTGCCATTTGTAATGAAATCAGAAACTTTAGCATAAAGTGAAAGTCACTAAGACAGGTCTTAAGCTACAAACATGTTGAATCCATTTATTTATTTAATAAATACATACAGGAAATTATTTAAATACATATAAGAAACCAGTTTGCCTCCAAACATATAATTGAACTTCAAAAACCATTGAATCAAAAATCATGTTCACGGATTACTGTAATATGGGAAGGGAAATATGATGAGAAATAATGAAACGGGGATTTTTAATAGCTTTCTTTACTGATAATTGAATCCAGTTAACTACTACAGTGAAGTATAAAGTAGCTTTTTATGAACACAGATGACCATAAGCATTCCTGAGAATGCTTGAGAGAAGCCTGAGAGAGAGGATAGAGGGGACAGCACTCATTTCAAAAAGGCCAAAACATTGCATGAATGTTCCGTTTTCAAAGCATTTTTGTTTTCGGAAGAGAGGAAGAGGCAGCATATCTCTGGTTGTACTAAATGTGTTGGATGGGCAATCTGTATTCTTTCCATCTGATTCTGCACATCTGATCGTATTGTCACGCAGGCTCTGTAAGCCTTTAGGAAGTACAGGGGGAAAAAAAAGGAGAAAAATAAAGAACTGTTTTGTATTTGCTAAACAGTATGTTTGGAGCAGGCCTCAGGAATATCAGTGTACAAGGCAGAAGCACAGTGTCACTGAAACTTCATTTGCATGGTGCAGCAGTTTACCCCAGCCCTCTCATGCCATTTGAATACCTAGAACCGATGGACAAGGTTAATCTGGGCAGACACTTCATTGAGGAACAGCTGATAATTTGTGACACTCCTGCACTACCGAACTATTAATCTCCAATTCTCAGGATGCAAGAGTTGAAAATAAGGTGGGTGTAGAGTGAGAGCTACATGTGAGAAGCTCTATTAGAACGGTAGGAAACAACACAGCTCTTGAGCAGCTGCCTGCTACACTTTATCTTCTTGATTATAACAGATTTAGTGGAAGTTGAGTGTAGTCGAGTTACATAATAGCATAGGACTGCCAGGATCTGAAGTTAAAAGCATAACTCCGCTGCACAGAGAGAAGAGTCTCCACTGGGCTGGAAATAAGGGTATGGGCAGACCAACATTGCACCCTAGAAAAAGGGAATCATGTCCCAATGAAGAGCTGTATCTTCGAGATCTTTCTCCATTAAATCAAGTGAAAGCTTTACAGGGGCACAGTGGGAAGGTGTCTTTCCATTATTGTCTTCAAGTAATGGACAGAAGCAGGAGGGTTTTTTAGTGAATAGCCTCTGACTGTTTAGTCACTTTTTTCAAACCATTGGTCCTAGCTAGTGCATGTCCTTTGATTCTATCCCAGATTTTTTCTTGGATGCATTACAAGAACGAATATTTTTGGAGTAGCCTATTTTTCCACTAAAATCTGTACTTTCAAAAGATACCACAAAGCACAAAGTTCTGTCCAAACATATATGGGTCAAATATATTTTAAATCCATTTATAGAACTGAATATGAGTTTATCTTGTCCTTTCTGCAAATATTTCTCACATCCCAGATCTTGCCTCAGGTTTCTTTAGTGAATAAGTAAATACAAGAGTAGGTAGCAAAATTTCTTCATATTTTAATAATTCTCCAATATCATTATTTTCTCAAATTAGAATTTTGTAAATATTGTGGAATTACCTACTTATTACAACCAAATAAGCACATCTGTAACAAACAGTATTCATAAAGAATAACTTCAAAAACAAAGGCAACAGATTGTTTTAATACTGTTGAAATAGAATGAAACAAATCAAACACATAAAAGAAAAAAGAGAAGCACCAAAACGTTTGTCTGAAAAATCCCTGATGAACAAACCCTCCCAAATTCCTCTTCTTTGACTTCATGGCAATCATTAAATTAATTCCTCTGAATGTAAACAGTTTTGTTTTCTGTTTAACTGCCGACAAAATTACATCAGCCTTCACCTCACCTTCACAGAATATGGAATCAAAGTGATATATATACATTTCCCTGAACTGCCCACAACTTCTGAAGCTTCTCATTCTTTCTGCAGTACACCTCATGGTAAAAAATCAATGCACTTTTTGGTTGTTTTTTTTTTTTTAAACAAACAAACAAACAAACAAACAAACATCTTTTTATACTATAAGATGATGTCAATAAATTGCATACAAAAAAACATTCCCTGGTTTATTCATTTGGTACCATAGTCCTATTACTTTTAGAGAGTTTTGTATCCTAAAGGATGAAGAAATAGGGCTGGATCCTCTTTAACCCAAGCTCTCATTTAATTCTCCATCACCATGATATCCATACTGTGGATCATACACATTATGATCAGCTCGGGATTCACCTGTACTAATACAGAAATCTATATTGTTGATGAATGCTTCTTGGCCAGCTATCCAGACTTCCTGGGCATCAAGAGAAACAAGCAGTTCTAAAGTGTAGTTCCTCCTTTACAAACACAGCCTGTGAAATCACTCCCTAGAAGTATTTATTTCTCTCCACTGACAAAATGCTGAGGTTAAATCAGACTTCCCTGATGTCTGAAATTAGCTGATAAACACTCACCCTTGCTGTCTTAGTTGCTTTGTGATCCTAGATATCAGTCTCTACCCTGAAAACAGAAGGATTGTATTTCTTTCAAACTTTTCAGTTTTCATTCAACCATCTATTTCAAACAGCTAGTTTTGCATTTCTGGACATTTTCCACTTTCATTTTTTCATTATTTCTTCAGCTCTTCTGTCTAGTCAAAAGATTATGACACAAGTAGACATGCAACAAGATTGCTGAGACCTATTAATAAAGGGTCAACAGAGTTGTCCCTGTGAACAAATGCATTTAGCTAAATAATCATGCTTTCCTCTGAGTTTCATCCGAACTTTTCTACTTGAACTTGAAGTAAACTATCTCTGTGGTCATGCTTACAACAGCTGAAGCCAGTATAAACAGGGAAGGGCCAAGCACAAAAACTAAAACTTCTTGAAAGCATCCTAGTTATCTCAGGAAAGACTTATTAATTAGATCCAAGTCTTATTTATGTCAGATTTTCATAAAGAGCATTTCATCATAGTCAGTGTATACCAAAAAACAAGCAAACAAACAAAACAAAAAATAGCCAAAAAGACACCAGAAACACCAGAAAAAAAATCAACTGCTTCAAAGATACTTTTGTCAGTAGCAGAGATGGTGAAAGAATAGATTGTTTACTGTAAGTATGTTTGAATGAGATGTACAAGGTTAAATTAAAAGTAATGTATACTTTCAGACCTTCTGTTCACTATCCTAATGACAAACATATGGGATGGAAAGCCTCTTCCTGTAGCAACCAGCTGAAGCGCCTACTCAGGCACCAGAAATGCCGGCTGCAGATTTTGGCAGTGTCCTGGTTCTGAACGACACTGCTACAACCCATGGAGGATTTCCACCTGAACATCTCTTATGACTTGCATCTCTCCACTTCTTGCCAGTTACCAACAGAATCATAGAATCATAGAATCACCAAGGTTGGAAAAGACCTAAAAGATCACCCAGTCCAACCGTTCACCTATTCCCAATAGCTCCCACTAAACCATGTCCCTCAACACAACATCCAGTCTTTCCTTGAACACCCCCAGGGTCGGTGACTCCACCACCTCCCTGGGCAGTCCATTCCAGTGCCTGACCACCCTTTCTGAAAAGTAATACTTCCTCATGTCCAGCCTGAATCTCCCCTGCAGTAGCTTGAAGCCATTCCCCCTGGTCCTATCACTAATGACACGAGAATGTATGTATCACCAAGCTCTGGTTGTTAGGAGACTCATTCATTCAGGACAGCCTATGCTATAGAGTAACAGAATGGTTTGTGTTGGTAGGGACTTTAAGGTCACCTACTTCCAACCCCATTATAGGCAGGAACACCTCCCTCTAGACCAGGTTGCTCAAAGCCCCATCCAGCCTGGCCTTGAATGCTTCCATGGAGGAGGCATCCACAACCTCACTGTTCCAGTGTCTCACCATGCAGCAGAAACTGAGAAGTGTTAAAAGGAACAGCCCCCTTTCTTATTTCATAGGTGCTACTTGGTAACAACATCTCTTTTCTCTTGGCAGATCTGTTCCACAGGGAATGATATTCAATACCAGGTTCTCCCACTGCTGCACCTGCATCTCAGAAAGCAATAGCTGCCTGTCGCTGTCACTCTTCTGCCCAGTCCTGAGAACATCCTGTGCAGATGGCTGGTCTGTCCCAACTGTACTTCCGTACGGTGTAACCTACTGATGAGGAAATGCAGGTATATCACTTAGTGCAGTCCTGGGCTTACAGAAGCTGCACCAACAGGCATGATCCTGATCTAAAACATTATGCTTAAAGCCTTCTCATCTTATTACTAGATGTGCACTTCTTGTATGTGATAGGTAAGCTTTCCCCTAAGCTGAAAATACAGCATTTAAAATCTGCCCTACTGGGACTGCAAAGAACTGAGCCAGAGCTCAGCCTTTTCTCACTGGAACTGGGGTCTGAACTCAATTCACCTAGTAAAGTGGGAAAGGACTAAAGATTGTTTTGTCTGTTTAATACACTTCAGAAATAAGAAATTTTTAAGGAACCTAAACTAAAAGCATCTTTAAACAAGATTTACAGGTAATTAAAGCTCAATTTTTCATCAAAATCTTGAGAAATTTAAATACTGAATTTGCCCTTATTTAGAAACGTGAGATAGATGCAAGAAACAAGAGGTAGATGCTTGGATAGAAGTGATCAGAACTGAGACTGTTAGGACAAGCCTTTGGGCTATAGGTATTACCTGCAGAACACAGGTATTTGAAAAGCAATTTCTCATGGACATTTTCTGTCATTATGAAGCCATCAGAGCAACTAGTAAACTGAATTGCCTTTGTTTAAAGAAGTCCCAAGAGCTGCAGTACTCTTGGTAGAGATATACTAAGGCTGCAGATTTTGGATCTGAGATTGGATTTCAAGCACAACAAAGATCAGGAGTAATTCCTTCCACAAGCTTTTCCCATTCTAAACATAGGGAACATTTGCAAAATTCCTAACTGGAAATGAGTGTTGAATATCATCAGTGTTTGGAGTTATGAATCTCCAGAGTTTTTTAACTGAAACTCATCTGTAGCTCAAAGTCAAGGCTGGATAAAAACAGAGAAACTTCATAAAAAAACTTCCATCATTTGACTGCATTACACTCACAGTGCCTTGTCTTTTGTTTCCATTTACAACATAACGACATTTTCTACAGAGATAATTTTAAATATGTATTTGCTTCTAGTCTGAGTTAATAAGCTAGTAATTACCAGCATGCTGTTACAAAAACAATACTCAAATTCTGTATCCTATGTCTGGCTCTTGCAGTGATACCATTCGAAGCTGTACGATATATTTTTATTACTACTTAAAAACAAAAAGATTTATTGTGTTGCAGAATTACTCTGAGCCTTTCACATTCCTGTATGGGTTATTAGCATCCATGGGACTTAAATGACTACATAATGCCACCTAGAGGAGTGAGGCCTGTAGTTTTCTGAGAACAGCTGAATTTTAAATTAACTTTGTCACTTAGGAGATCTAATGGTGCAACCTGTGACCAAAAAGCATCACAATTATGACTTTGATGTTTTTAAATTAACTTTTCTTCTACACTTAAATGTTTCAAACCGTGTTTATATAGATTGCAAAGCCTGTTATTATCCATTTATAGCAGGTATAATAAATATTTAGAGTCTGAGAGCAAATATACAGCACCCATTCTAACGCAAATGTATTTTGTATACTAGAGAGAAAACATGAGGCGTATAACAAAAAATAATAATGATGCAATTATTTATTTTTAACTCTTTACATTTTACATATATCCTTTCTCTGTGCAGGTCACACCTCAGAGCCAGTGCAGAACACGCTGTGTGGTACACAGCACCCACAGCACAGTTATGTGCCCTGTAAATCAAGATAAACCACAGGAGCTTTTGTTCTACCGGATGTTTTATACAATTCCTTTGGAAATAAATCCCTTCATACAAGCCTTCACGTCTCATTTTACCAGTTTCCTTAACCTGAGTCTTGGCTTCTGGCTTCACCATCCCTGTCTACATCTGTGTAAGTAAATAACAGCCTGGCCATATGGCATTCCTTTATCTGCAGCCAGACTGCCTACTAGTAGTCCTTGTACTGCGCTAACCTGAACCTTCCCCAGACACTATCTAGGAAAGTGTTTAGCTGGTACAAAGCAAAATTGTCACAGAGTCTGCTCCAATAATTTAACTGTATTGTCACATGGCGGTGTTCAGGCTACTACTCTGCACCAGTTTAATTCAACAGTAAAGAAGTATCTTTCAGTTTTTCATAGCTGTCCTTTCAGCTACAGCCACAGAGCTCAGTTTCTACTAGAGAGCTTACCACAGCCCCTCTGATGTTCTGAAAGATGAGGCGGCCTTTTCAGAAATAGTCAGGTGGAGCAGTAAATGGTATTTCAGAGTATTTAGCCTGCGATGGAAAGAAATGGTTCCTGAATATTCCAGCAGCACTACATTAACCTTCTCAGGCCTATAGCACCACCAGTGTCACTGCACAGCAAGGTTCCTGTTTTAGGAACTCCACTCAGACCTGGTATTTAGGCACCTGAAGCATTGCATATGCATTTCCTATTTTCTTTCCAAGGTAAAACTTCTTACAAGTGGACATTCCTCTCACAGTTCATGTATATACATGGCTTGAACACATGAACTACAGCCATATCTGATTGCCCCTTCTTAAGAAGCATTCAACACTTTCTGTCTTGGATTCGCATATAAATGGTGGATAAGTTAACCATATATATTTCTTACAAAAATAATTCACAAACTTTTTCCCATTCTCCATTTGCATCTCCTGTTCTCTACAGAGAACACAGAGGGAGCATTTCTGATGCTCCATTACACGATGTTTCCTGAAAAGCTGTAGCAGCCTAAGCTTTCATTTTTACATGGTGTGTGTCTAGACATTTTCACTGCAATGCTGGATAACACTTAAAATGCATGATACCCTTTTCATTTTTTGCAGTGACTTTTTCTAAACTCTCTAACTCTCATTCAGTTGAACACCATCTTCCTTCCTGTAGAAATGTATAACCTTTTGTCATGAGATGAGTAGATGTGACAAAAATACCATCCTAAGAATGACAAAGTACGTTTTTCTGAATGTAATAAACTTACCAAATATCTCACTAGGATACGTTTCATGTATATGCATACACTACAAATGCAAGTATCAGTATAATTATCCAAAAAAATCCAAACAGCATAAACATTAGCTACAGAATATTTGACATCAGGTCTTAAAATTCATGCTACATCATGTAAATCATAATTGCATATATGTTAAACAACAGAATAAGTTTATCCACTGAATTAAAATTTAAATTAATTTTCCAACTTTTTTTTCTAGAAGGATTATATCAGAAATCTGAAGCTTAAAAAGCAACAAAACACACTTTCTTACCATAGCCTTTGTCACTGTTTTCCAAAAGTTTCTGGACATAATATTTTGTTGCCAAATTCAAAATTGAAGGTGAAAAGAACAAAAATCCTGAATGGTATTTTAAAGTATATAAAGAGTAGAAAGTCCATTCACACCCAGAAAGATTTCTTAGAGGGCTCAGCTGAAATTTGCAAACACAGTATACTAAATGTTTGCCATCTGGTCTGTATCACTGCGCAGATTCTAGAAAATGCCTTAAAGACTACTTTGATTCTGTGTAAGTGTGGGATGTACTGTCCACAACAACATTATGCATACTTTTCCCTTACATAATGTCCTGGATACAATGAATAAGGTCAGTACACACTAGATTTACCAGTAGGAGTAATGGCAGCATGGAATAAATATTTGGCATAATTAATACATTTCTGTTTCTCCCATTAACTATTACCAAGGGACGGTTTAAAGCAAGAGAATTACACATAATAAATATGTAAGTTTTGATGTAGGAAAAGGCAAAGGCTAGTTGACATCTTGTTCTTTTAAAAATAGAGCACGAATTTCAACAATAAGGTTATTTAATGCCTTTCTTTTGATCTTAAAACAATCACCACTCTGTACTTCATCCCACATACCTCTGACCTGCAAACTGAGACCAGATATCTAAAGTATTCGCTTTTTTTGCGGCAACGCCCGGCATCTGAAGATACATGAATATATATTTACAAAGGTACAAAGAGATATAATCTCATTTAAACAATTTGGGTTTGAAAATGGGATCAGAATTTAACGTGTCGTATGTTTTACTCAAATGCAAATTCCCTTAAAAGAACTTTATGTATATATTGTACAGATAAAGAGAGATGGTGAGAGAATGGGAAGAGTGGAGGGGAAGTGACACTATTAGCTAGATTCTTTGTTTTCTTACAATTGCCTCGTACTTTAAACATCTGAGCCAGAATTTTCTACATGGGATCTCAGTTTCTGACTCAGGTTATTTTTATTCAGTTTGAGAAAATTTACTTCAACAAAGAATTCTTGCCGCCTTGCAGTAAAGACTGCAATGGCAAAATCTTCTAAAATTAAGATTAAATAGGTATACATCATTCAACTCATTCAGCTACTAAATTTCAGTAGCAAATAACAGAAGAATGAGGTAAGAACATACTGCTTGCAAAAATTAAAGGGTAAAAGAGAGAAAAGAACAGAATAAAGCTTGCTTTTGCTAGTTTTTTGTTTGTTTGTTTGCTTAAGAAAAAGGTGTATTTGAGGAAATATATTTCTACTTTTTAAATTACCTTCAGAAATAAATTTTATTTCTCACTAAATAATAGAATTCTTAGAGTTGGAAGGGACCTCTGAAGGCCATCTAGTCCAACTGCTCTGCAGTGAACAGGGACACCACAGCTAGATCAAGCGGCCCAGGGCTTGATCCAGCCTCGCCTTGAAAGCCTCCAAGAATGGGGCATCCACCATATCTCAGGGCAGCCTGTTCCAGTGCCTCACCAACCTCACTGTAAAAGACTTTCTCCTCGTATCTAATCTAATTCTACCCTCTTTAAGCTTGAAGCCATTTCCCCTTGTCCTGTCACCACAGACCCTGCTGAAGAGTCTGTCCCCTTCTTTCCTGTAGCTCCCCTTTAGGTACTGTAAGGCCGCTATCAGGTCACCTCTGAACCTTCCTAGCATTTTTAAGCAGCACTATACACTACTATCACATAAGCGTGAGATAGAAGTTTTGGAAGCAAGCTTTAATCAACTATTTCTCATTCACACTTGTAAGATAAAAATTACAAAAGTGATGATATCTAACCATTTGTAATGACTGACTGAAGTAAGTAATGAGATAAGTAGAGTGGAAAATTCTTTACACTCTGTTGTTTAATTTGATTTCTTGAATTAAATGATTATAAATAGAATATCCCTGATCAAACATTCAGTCTGTAATTAAAATGTTTCCACAAAACCCTAATCACACAAAAGTCATATTAAAATGAAACTGTATGCAACAGTATATACTTCAAGGTTTCTCAAATGATCAGCCTGCACACACATCTTTTGCAGATTGTTACTGCTGATAGCGAAAAAAAGAAAGAAAGATTAGCCAGTACAGTACGAATCTGCCCCCTGGTGACAAAGTAAGAAAAACCACTACATCTGCAAAGTCCATCAGAGAAGACAACTAGCCCAGAAACATCAACGAGGAAAGGGATAAGCAATTCAATTAATATTGGAGACACTTGGATGTGGCATAAAAAAGAAAAATTATCCAGTACTCTCCTCTTCGAGTCTAGGGATGTTTCTGTGATTCCAACGCTACTTTGGAACTCAGTTGCCAGTTTATAGGATTCATCTAATCCAATAGAGATTCCTATGCTATAGAAATCTATGTCTGAGCTACGAATCTAAATTCTCCATGTAGTAAATTGAAAGAAACAGGAGAGCTGATGGAGCAATTTAACTCAGGTATTTATCCGAAAATATCTGAAATAAATCGTACCTTAAAAGTGCCTATTCCTCTCTATTAAGCTTAAAAGAAGGGCAGACCTCTAGCTCAAAAGTAGACCAGTTCTGTAGTTATCTAAAGGCAAGTGATGAATCCCACTGTCTGTGTTTCTGCAACAAAGGATAACCGCATTTCTGACTTCAATAGGAGAATTTTAAGGCATTAGAAGCTGTGAATATCTCAAAAATTGACTTTTTATGGGGCAGGTAGCTGTAACAATTTTATTTATGTAATAGTATTTATAGAAAAATCTTATATTTGGGGTCAGTAATTTGAGATTTTATAGATATATGTAATAATAAATATATATATATATTGTTCTTAATAGTACCTCACTTCATCCATATATTTTACAAAAATTTGTCTGTACTATAAATATTATTACAGCTGTTTCCTAAAATACAAAGTAAGGCAAAGTGCTACTTCTCTAATTTCATAATAAATTGTCTAAATAAATTACCTAACTTTCCAAAATATTCACCAGTTGGTCCTGATGATAAAGACTTTGATTTGTATCTTCTCCTCTTTCTGTAGTCTTATCTCAAGTATTTTTCTCTTCTCAGCTTGAGCTACGCTGTTTTCAGTTCTTCAGATTCCTTGCTTTCATAACTGAAAGAGTTGCTGTATTCAACAGCTCCTGACTGAGACCTGATGGAATTACCTTCATCACCTTCTTTCAAATTAAGCAAAGGAGAAAAACAGAGTTTTTCTCTTACAGCTGACTGCTCATTCTCAACCTCCTGAATGGTACAGTAAAGCAAAAAAAGTAGTAATCTAAGGGTTAATTTATCTCATGCTGACAGATGAGCTTATCTTGCAGCACTGATACTTCATTGCTAATGCAGGTAATTGCTTCTGGTTTTGGACCTACGAAACGACACATTTAAAAGCTGGACGATTGCTGTAAACTATGAGTATTGCACCAGAAACTCCAATAAAGAATTAAACATATTTCCCCAGAAGTCATGATTCAAACAAGGACAGATGGTGGATCTCTAGTAAACTAACTTAAGCTCTGCTGCAGCAATATATCCAGAAAATTTTACCTCTGAAACATAAATTTCTGAGTTCATTCACCAAAGTCACAAATTGTAGCTATTTCTTAAAATAGAGTTCAATATCAAAATGCCATTACAGTGCTCCAAACCAGTTCTGAGCTATTTTATACGTACACAACTCCCACGGTGTTATGGCTTGCAAACATCCTGCGAACACTTACGGAGCATAAGAACATCACAAAAATCCTTGTGACCCAAAAAAAGCAAACATTGATTTTAAATAAATACCTGCTAACTTGATGCTAACTTGATTCCCTCATGCTTACCTGCGAAGGCAGGATATCATTACAAGGGCTGCTCTGAAAGTAGGGCCTCCTATCTTACAACGTTGCCCACGGCATCAGAGGAGGATGTTGGTGGTACAACAGTGGAGGCTGAACCTTCCTATCAATCATCCATTCCATTTTGTTGCCTTTCAACAGATGGCAGCAGTGGGGCAGTCTGACAGCATGGCATCTGACATGGAAGCGTGTATGAAGCAAAGGTGTGGAATTAAACTCCTCCGTGTGGAAAGAAGATGGCACCCATTGACACAGTGGCGCATTTCAGCAGCACAAACAGCGCTCCCTCTGCTGGTGCAGACATTTATGAATGTGTCATGCAGGCTCTTGCTCGTGGCTGGTGAAAACGCACGGGTAATGCTGGTGGCTATGTTGAAAAATAACATTTCGTAGTTGAAAATTTGTTCTATCCACCCGCGCACACAAAGGCGCGAGGGCCGGCGCGCCCTTCCCGCGCTCTGCCGGAGGAAGCACGAGGCGGCGGCGCGCGGCCGCGTGCCCGGGGCCGCCCAACTGTCGCTCCCTCACGGCCGCTGGATCCGAGCCAGGCGGCCGCGCACCTGTGCTGTAGCCTCGTCCCCGCGGGCAGGAGGGGGTCGGGAAAGCCCAGCGTTGGTGTCACCCGACGGGTGAAAGCTAGTCTTCCTGGGCTACAAGCGTTGCTTTCAGTTTTTCCCACAAGCCAAGGCTTTTCCATTCTCTCTGGATTCATAAGCCTCCCCCGAGGCAACACTGGGAAGATGTTTCTCAGCCCTGCTTCCAATTCTGCTTCCTTCAGAAAGTTGCTTCCACTATGTAAGTAATCATTTGTGATGAAACTTTAAAAAGGAAAAACAAGCAAAATTGCACACACGACCGAAAGCCCAGTGAGGGAAGAAGGATTTCACCAGCAGTGCTGATGAGAGCTGATGGAGTAGCACTGATGCAGTTACACTGCACTTAGCTCGAGCACACGGCTGTGGTTTAGAAGGGCAAATTATATGTTCTTATCTCTGAAGTTTGTAACGTGGGTGAAAGGTATATCGACCCATTATAAGGAATGTTTTTAACTTCTTTTTTTAGTTTGGAAGGCAAATTGTTAAGGAAGTCAAATACCCCAGTTTACTGTTCTGATCACTTGAGAGAATTTGAAAGACTCTAAATTCCCTGGGTGTAAGAGGGAGCTAGGTAACTTCAAACCCCTGTTCATGGTATGGAAAACTATTCCGGCCTGTGCTCTGCCCACTGGCTTTTCTGAGCTCACACACTTACATTCTTCAAACTCTCCGTCTCTTTTTTTCATCATTATGTGTTTTTTTTTTCTCTTCATGTTTTGTTTCTGTATTTTCAATCTATGCTACTTCTCTGTGCCTACCTTAACCATTATCTAGAAGAAAACTCACTATTCAGACCCTAAGATTCCATGCATTTCGTTTGTTTTCGCCCCCCAAAATCTTAACTTCCTCCCTTTCCTATTTTAAATGCAGATTAACAAGTAAATGTTAATCTGCTCCTTCCAACAAACTTGAATCCAGCCTAGCAAAATGTGATTACTGCCTTGTAATGTCCTTGAGAGCCAGATAGAGGGTATTGGTTGAATAGTTCCTCATTATTATTTCTCTGGGGATCTATTCAGTATTTCAGACTGCTACCCACTTTTAGTTGACACACTGTCTGTTATTGTCCATATATTGTTATAGAAAAGCAGATTCTTCAGGGATTTGCCGGTCATCTCATTGTTGAGCATCAGGTTTCTTTAGAGCTAACAGTGCTTGAATACCAAGAGTATCCACCTCCTTTGATGCTAATAACTGTCAGGACATTAACCAGGGCTTCATTGTAGATTTTACAAAGAAACTAAATAAGGAAAATGTATGCTACAGCCCAGCTGAGCAAATGGATGGTATTTTTCTAATTTGTTTCAGGAGTATTTCTTTTAATGACATTTCTTGTTTTTCTTCATTGTGTTATTGTTTTAAAATCCTCTCCAAATTAACTGATTACCATGTGGTTTGCCAGAGTTTTGCATCAATGGTACATAAAATGTTTCCAATTCTAAAAAGCACAATTTTAAGTTATGGTAAATTACCAGGGACATCAACTTAATCCTCTTAATCTAGATCCAGGGGAAAAAAAAAATAAAATAGGGTTTCATTCTCTTGAACTAGAGTGCCTAAACCAGCATCCAGAATGAGAAACTCAAACTCCTGAGTTGGATGCTGAAGTGCTTTCTGCTGTGCCTGTAATGATATATTCTAGGTTCTCTGAGATGGTTCTGTATCAAAAATAACTTCAATGTAAAGTGCAAAATCAATGTTAAAGTGGCCCTAAAGTTTGACTGCCTATTTTGAGTTCCTTGGTACTTATATGTAGCTGCCTTCTCTGAAAAATAATCCCTTAAAAGTTGAAGAGTATTCCTGTATAGTATTTTTTTTAAGAAATATGAAATGTTTCCTCCTCTAATTAACTACCTTTTATATTTTCTATATATCTGGGGAAATAGATAATTGGTGTAACTGTAAGCATGCCAAAAATTTACTTGCAACCAGAATTTGTGCTAATGATGATGTTGTAACAGCAGCTTACATGAAAATTTCCTGTAGTATTTATATACATGCAGTACTTCTATGAGCCACGTTGCCTTAATTTCCTTTACAGTCACATATACAATTTTCCAAGTTTTTCTGTAGTTAACTTACCTATTAGGCTGAGGTTCTATTTATGGAATCATATAGCACATTCTCTATCAATATGTCGTCTTTTCTTCAAAAAAAAAAAAGACACAGGAGGAGACAGTAAGGTTGCTATGGGAACCTTAGCTCTAAATGGTCTGGCTTTTGTTGGCTTAAAATCTCAAACACTGTGTTGCACTGATTATGTTTTTGCTGAGGTTCTTTGCACTGAATATGAAATTTGTTGGATTGCTGTTTCAGTTTTACATATATGTGTGCAACATTTTTAAAAACAAAATGACTTGTGTTAGCTAATGGAAAAAGGACAGAATCTCTCTTTTTATCAAACTGAATTACAGCACTGAAGAAAATATACTCAATAGGGACTAGGTTTTATTCATCTAGTTAAATTTCAGCTTTTACTACCCTCAGTTATTGAATATGGCTCATGGATACTAACAAACTAATGTAGAAGAAACAGCAGTGGGAGAGAGCTGCAATAATAGGCAGGAATGGAGTAGCAATTGTCAAAGGAAAGAGTTGGAGAAATCTCTGCTGGAAGCATGGGAGGAGTTTTTGGTACCGGTTTTGGTAGGGGGAAAGAAGCTGAAAATGGAAACTAAATAAAAAGAGCCACAGAGAAACATTTTGGGGAATACTGGGAAGAGAGCTTGAACAATGACAGACAAGAAGCTGAAGGATTGCTTTTAGTACAGGAGCCACAGGGAGAACTGAGACAAATGGGTAAAGGGACCCTTGAGAACAAGGTGAGTCTGTCTGCTAAAGGGGAGATGGCAGCAGATGGGTTGCTGCTAAATAGAGTGATGAGGGCAATAATGAGGCTCCAAAACAAATGTCCCCAATTTGTGAAAATATTGTTAATCATATCCTGTTAATTATAAACCATAAAAACATATTAATATATTTAAACATATTTAGCATATGTGCATATCTCTCCAGAAGTAATGCCTCCTATTTATTTCCATGGAAACCAGAGCAGATAGCAAGAGCAAAGTCTCTGTTAGAAAACACTGTAGAAGCATTCTATAGCATTAAATATCTTCCCAATACTTTTCTAGAATTGTTATTTGATAATTTTCCTTTTAGAAAGCCGCTTGTAAGTAATGAATGTGATTTAATTTTCCTTTCTTAAATTATATTACTTACTTCTAAAAAGATTATATTTTATTTGTTGAGATTTCTAGAGAACAATTACAACTATTATCCATCCTTATGGTTGGTACATATCTGGAATTTTTATGATGAAAACTGATACAGCACTCTAAAACTTTTGGTGCTTTAAGCTTCTATACAACAAGACAGCAAATAGAACAGATGTTATTAGTAGGTATGCTCCAATTTAAATGTCATCATATCATATGGTAAGTAGTTTAAACAGTCTGCTGAAATTTCACATTGTTTTAGCAACCATAAATCCTCAGTCAGAGTACTTCACATCTTCAAACCGATGAATGACTGGAGTTCATATCTCTATTTTGTTTAAAAATGAAGAAGATGGTCCTTATGATCTCAGACCCCTTTGTAGAAATTTGCAGAATTCTGTATATTAAAATAAGTAAATCTAATTTCATGTTGAAGAGTTTGAAGAGTTTTATCAAAAAGAAATAGAGATAATTGTCTTCATTAATATTAAAAGCAGCAGCCATTTTCTTCTGACTCTAAATAGACTAAGTAATATGCTTATGCACGTTCATAATATACTTACCTACTGTGTGGACTTCATGCTCCCAGAGAAGGTGAATAACTACCAAAGTAATTCTCATGAAATTTTAACGGAAAAAGGAGTGAAACATCTAAACCAGTCTAATCCACTGGAGGCAGATCACACACCTGTTACGCCCAATGTAGTGAACATCCCCTTCACTCTTGACAAAATCAGAAGTTACATTACTGACATTTTTATGTGACATGGGTGTGTGAAATAAAGGGGTCTCCAGGGATTTCTAGAACGGAGCAACCAACCCAGTGCATTCCAGCCTCTTGGCTTCCTAACAGCTACATGTGACTACTAGAAAAACTTAATCCATAATGGTACCCATTATGAATAATACACCAGTGACAACCAGAGTCATTTAATTTTTATGCACGTAGCTACTGTGATAAGGGATGGCATACACCTGGAATGAATTAATCAGATGGACCCATAGTGAAGACACTGTTATTTATCAAAGAGTGTAAAGGCCTGGAAGATCTTTAAATTTAAACAAGCAAACAAACAAAACAAAAAAAAACCTTGAAATCAGACACTTCATACGCTTCAAGAACTGGAACAGCATGCTGGCAAATACTTCAGTACTCACTATGAGTTAGCAAATCTCCTCGCACTGAGATATTTTTGTGTAGTAGAAATGTGAGCACGTGAGGCAACTCCATTTTCTTTAAACTCTCCTGTGTCAGGGCCCACGTAACTTCCATCAGTCAAAATTCTCTACTCTCTCATTACCAAGACTTTACTCCATGAACTTATCTTACTTCTGATTTCACAGTGATTTTACATGAACTAATTTGGATATCCATACAACTCTGGAGAAAACTTCATCTTGCTCAGAGCCTTTCAAACATGCATCCCATCATTTGACAATTACAGATCACAGAATCACAGGGGTTGGAAGGGACCTCAGGAGGTCACTGAGTCCAACCTCTCCACTGAAGCGGTTCTCTACAGCAGATTGCACAGGTGGGCATCCAGATGGGTTCTGTCTATCTCCAAAGAAGAAGACTCCCCCATCTCTCCAGGCAGTCTGCTCCAGTGCTCCATCATCCTTACCATAAAGAAGTTCTTCTGCATGTTAGTATGGAACTTCCTATGTTCAAGTTTTAGCCCATGGCTCTCTAAATTGCTATGTGTATGACAGTAATTCATGTGGACCTATGGTATTAAAATATACTTCCAATAAACAATGTAAATACTATTTTCAGAAATAGCAACAGACATCCACAACCTTCTGACAGATGAAATAATGCCACCGAATAACATCCTTCCTCTTGTGAGTGAGAAGAAAAAGATTGAGAAGAGCAAGGGCTTAAGCTTTGACGCAGATGTCAAGGTCTTCTTATGCATCTCTTGGACTTGTATTCCAATTTCCTGTTCCTGAGAATAAACAGAAAATTCTGATGTCAAAGTACAGTTTTGTCTATCTTCAATGGAATTGTTGGCATACAGGATAACTAGGGAAAAAATGCAAGTGATAATGACAGTAGTAAGACTTTATCCATTGTCCTGTGTGACATCTTAAAACTGAACTAGGAAAAGCAGGCTGAAAAAAATGGCAGTTTTTCAGTGGGCCTGAGAAAGGCACTTGATTCTGTGCTGTTTTGTCCTAGCCAGAATTCTGCTAGCATTTTCACTGTCAGAACTCAGGTGTTGTAAGCCCCTAATGCAACAGGATTGAGTTTGCAGCGATCTGGAGAGATTAAGAGAAGTGGTCTAAAACCAGCAAGCTAATATGTAGTGAAGGCAAGTAATCATAGACTTCAGAAGGAGAAATCAACCAAACTACTCCAAAATGAGATATAACTGGCTAGGGAACAACAGAACGGAAAAGGAACAAGAAGTTACACTGGCTTACAAATTGATGATCTAACTGATTTCGTTGAAAAAGTTTTAGGCTATATTAAGGGGAATTGCAGTATGTCAGAAGCAGATGACAGTCATTCTGCTTTACTCGACTTTAGTGACCTACATTAGTACTGTGTCCTGTTTTGAATGTCCCACTTTAAAATGCAGGCAAGTTAAAGGGACTCCAGGGAGAAGATTGAAAATAATAAATTAAGGAAGGCTGAAGGAATTATAGAAAAAACTGAAAAATGTATCTGCTTTCTCCCGGTACATAGAAGTTGCTCAGTGATCTCCAGTTAAAGTACAAGAAGAAATTTACTCATAGACAAGATAATTCAAGTTAATACTAGGGAAAAACATCATTTGTGGATACTGAAGATTGATCATAAACTGAGAGTTTTTAAAGGCATGCACCAGAGACAGCGTAACAACAGACTTAGCTGTCTGCAGGAAGTCAAACTAAATGGTCCCTTTGCATCTTTCAAATCCTTATTGTGTGGATTCTGTTCTTTGCAGTGTAGCTATTGCCACGTGTATTTTCACTGGTTCCACTCCATGGATGAGACTGAATACACTAAAACCAGTGAAGTACACAGACAGGAACATCCATCATCACAGTCCAGATCTCTCATCAATTTTGTGCAGTGGGAACAGATTTTGGAGGTTCTTCTTATGAGAGGGAAATTTGTTAGAAAGAAATTCAGTGTTTTTGCCAGCATCATATGAACACTTACAATGATCATTGGTAGGATGTAGTGATTTTTTTTTGCTTTGCTTTTATTCTGATTATGACACAACCCCTTGTACACAAACCTGCTTTTCTGTTGCTTTTTAATATGTATTTCTGCTTGTATGCATACAGGTTAATATTTGATGTTTTATGTGTCCTGGATGTAGTTTAATTTTAGAAACACAATTAAGATGCATACAGAAGTTACCTACATATAATACAGACCATTTGGGGAAAGACCGCCATAATTGCTCTGAAACACAAGTATTCTTAAAGCCTTATGGAAATGGGCATCTCATGAAACAGGCAGAGGAAAGGTGATCTTCCCCCAACATGTGTGATCCTGCTGAAACAATTTCAATTACATATTTTCTGTTTCTGACACGTATTTGTTTAAATTGGATAGCTTTACCAACTTAAAAACCTTGAGATTAATTTTGAAGCATCTCTGATGATTTCAGCTGCAAGTCAGCAATTACTTTTCTAAAGGGTGAGACCATTACAAAAAAAGACCATCAGCAAGCCTTGCTTTATTAACTGACAATTAAGTACTTTTATTTCCATGTGCAATTGTGAGATTTTTATGTAACTTAACATGAAGAAAGATTCCATATTTATTAAGTGTGCTTAAAACTGCTTTAAAGTTGACTTGGGCACATACCTTAGATTTGAAAAGCAGGAGATTAGAGACAGAATCTGACACTGTACATGTATACAAAGTGTGTTTTGGATGTGGGATGTTTTTGGATGCCTTAAGTGCTTTCATTTTTACTACGTTAAATTTTTCTATAATTTTGTTTTCCTGATTACGTAGTCTTTGATTTTTATTTTCCATGACGTAGTTGCATCCATTATTTTCTTCTTCTTCTGCATGACTCCATACATAAGTTTGAAATCACTGCCTTCCATAAAGTTTCCCTGTTGCTCACAATCACAGCTCTGACTTAGCAGAGGTACTGTTTCGCAGTAGCTGTGCACGGTTCTGGGCTGTGCACCACACTCCTGTGTTCTTCTAGAAAAATGTGACCATCCAGATGTAACCCAGACCTTCCACAAAGAAAGGTTGTTTCTTGAAGCCCTTTACTGAGGCTGATGATGCTGCGCATACTTTTCCATCAGTCTTTTATATCTATAACACTCACTTTGATGCTGAACGAGTTGTAACTTTTTTTGGTCCCATACATCTGCTTGATCTCAGAGAACTCAAATTTAAGGAAAAATTGTTTCTCTCTGAATGATTATAATGCAGTAATGGCTAAGAAGGTATTTAAGCAAAAGCCACAGCAATGAATAGCTAGATTTTTCTTTTCAAAATACTCATGACACTAACAGAAAATCTAATTTTTCTAGTTCATTATGGTTAATCTGCAAGAACACAACCTTGCATTTTGAGATAGGCTGATCAGATTTGAAAGATTTAAGAAGACATTTCAGACTAAGTCCTGATGATCACAGCCCATACTTATTTACTATTTACTCAACAAACTATCTATAATGTCAAAATTTAAGAAAAACTTATCTTGATGCATTGTCCTAGGCAAGGGGTACTTTTCCATCTGGGAATATTCTGGAAGAGTAAATATATCTGATTTTGCTTTAAAAATGCATAGGGGAAAATGGGCATCAGGTCATAAAGATAGAAGGAAAATATATATTTAATAAAGGAAATAGATGGTGCATCAATAATACGTTCAAAGAACTGTTCCAAAAGCAGCAGTGGAAAACAATGAAACATAATTCAGTCCATAATCGTTATTTTCTAAATGGCATTACTGTTAAAAAACTTAAATTTGTAGTCTGCAAAATGGGTTCGTGGACTGTACATTACAAAGATTTGATTCAGAGTACCTATAAATTCTCTAAAATGTCTATATTTTATTTATGTAACAGTAAAACAAAACAAGTAATGCATACAGCCAGAACTGTAGAAGTTGCAAAAATGTAACCCTGATTCTATTTTCTTAAGTGAGGAAATAGAGTTCCAAGGGGTAATGTTCCCTGTTCTGTTGGCTAATCTTACAAAACTATAGCTAAAACAAGAACTAATTGGGAAACATTTAGAAATATAAAGAAGAAAAACACGTTTTTGTTATTTCACTACTAAGTCATCTAATTTGTATTTATTAATACAAGTTTTAATGCGGGAAGAGAAGGAAAAATGAGATTTGGGAGATGAAATAAAAATCCATCTTCACCTAAGGTGGTAATCAGCTTTTCACTCTATGCAGTGCTGTGACAATAGAGCAATGCAGATGTAAATGTTTGTAAATTCAGGATCTTGGTGTGAGTGTTTGTAAATCCATACTTGAAATAGTCAGCTTGTCCGGGCTGCTAGAAGCCAGGAAGTAATGAGCTGCTCCATTTTGTTCTTGGGTTCTTACTCAGAGAACTAATGTTTGGACTGAAAAAAAACCACTGTAAATTCTGTATGATTTTCGCCAGCAGGGATAGGAATGCTCATTTCCTCACTGCTCACTCAATCAATACATGACAAAATCCTATGGTTCCAACCAGAGTTAGGAGGCTGGTGGAAAGGCTTGGCTCATCAGTATGGCGCTCCCCCCAGATACTTTGCAAACAAACAACAAACAACCAAACCAACAAAGCTGAGCATAATAAAATAACTTTAAAAAGCTTCATGGAATAAAAGGAGAGAAAGATTTTACTGCATACTAGCTGCTTGTATCCTATTAAAAGAGAGGGAAAAAAAAAATCAACACAGAACAAAACCAAACATAATATCGCAATGAGATGTAATTTGAGAGCTCTTCTAAAATCAACTCTGTAGCCAGATTAATACTAATAATTTCTTCTATTGCTATTTATACTTTGATCTTTTAATGTTAGGTTTCTAGTACGCACATATGTCTTCTGTTTTTTTAATCTATAATTAGCTTGCACTGAATTTTCCTAATCTATTTCCATCTAATTTTGTTACTAATGAAAGCGGGATATTTTGTGATACTTCTCTCATGAAAAGTCATTTTTCCACATCTAAATATGTTGAGAATGGAGAAGTGTAAATGTGGCAGCACTCATCCAGGTTGTGGAATTCTTATTTCAGTATTTTTATTTTCATTATTTTATTTATTAGCTCTGGCAACATAGCATTCAGGGAGCAGTCTGATATCTTTCAGGTCTTACAGGGCACCTCTGTGCTTTTAGTTGTTTTTCTGCATTTCTTTCTGTGTCCAAACTAAGCACTCTCCTTTATGTGCCTTTAAGCACATGGGCTTATGGTTGCTATGCGCATAGAAACCTCAGGAATGAAAATAATTGAGAAATCTTGCAGTCTTCCTTTGTCTAACTTTTAATCTTCAGAAGCGCTAGGCACGTGAACTCAACCTAGTTTAGGATTTCATTGGGCGTACGTACTCTTTAAGTTTCATCAGTTGTGGAAGCTTGCTTTTCAGTAATTGGTCATAAAAATTCCTCATTTCTGCAGTAAAGTAGCATTAATGAAATGCCAGCATTAGGAACCTGTGAAATAAAGCTGTCTCTGGTTTTTGAGAGTTCTAAATGGTCAGAATTTACCTTCTGGTTTTTAAAAACTGTGCATTTGGTAGCTAAGTATCCTGGGAAAGTATTTTAGAAGTATCCTTTTTAAAATATAAATATCTACACGTTAGAAAACAAGTGTATTTTTATTTATTTATATTTATTGTAAAAATCACATATATCTCAGGCCATGACTTGCAGTTTCTGTGCAGTTGCCTTGCCAACGCCGTGCTTTTTGCAGAATCCCAGTTTTGCATTTAAACGTAACTCGGCCACGAGAAAGCCGACCGACAACGGTCCGTCAGACCTTTGTGGCCCGCTGCCGTATTGTGCCCGAGCAGGGGGAAGGCAGCAGGGCCCCGTCCTGCGCACTGAGCTCCCTGCTTCTTGAAAGTTCATTCATTTTACGCAGTCCGATCCACCTCCTCACCTCCAAAAAGCTGCCGCCTCCGATCTGATAGGGGGGAGCGCGGACCCGAGCCGTTACCGGGCGCAGCCCTACTGCGGCCATTTTATCGCCCGGGGGCCGGGGTACGCCGGCGGCCCCGCTCCGCCCGGGGACGGGCGAGCTAGGGTTCCGGGAGGCCCCGCCGCGCCGTTCATGGAGGAGAGGGGCGGCAGCGCAGCGCGCACCGCTTCCTCGTCCTCCCCCTCGGCTCGGAGGCGCCTCCGGCGGAGCCCCGGCCAGGCCTGTCTCCCTTCGCCGGGCGCCACCGGCCGCCGCGGGGCCGGGCCCGGCCGGCATCGGCGCGGGGGGCTGCGACGGGCGGGCAGGGTGAGGGAGGAGCGGGCGCGCCGCCGCCGCCGCTTTCTCCTGCGCGGGGCCGGAAGGCAGCGCGGCCCGGGCAGCCGTGCGCGCCGTGCGGGAGGAGGGCCGGGCCTCGGCGTCGCCGCCGCTGCGGGTCAGGCAGCCTTCCGCAGTGGGGGTGGGTGAGCGGCGGAGCGCGCAGGCCGGGGGAAGGGCCAGGCCCCGCCGCCTCGCTGGGCGATGGAGTGAGGCAGCGCGGCTCGAGGAAGATGGCCGGTGGCGGCGGCGGCGGCGGCTGCAGAGACAGCTTGTTTCTGGAAGGTGCGTGCACGGCTGGCAGGGGGAGAGCGGCCCATGGGCCGCCTTTCCTTCTGGCAACCGGCGAGGGGCATGATACGGACTGGGGGACGGGGGAGGCGAGCGTGTGTGTGTGTGTGTGTGCGCATCGGGGGGGAGGAACGGGTCCCCTTGGGGGGGACGACGACAATGAGAGGTGCCTCGGTGGCGTGGGGGAAGGGTGGGTGCCGTAGAGGGTGGCTTCGTTTGGTAAAAAGAGACCTGCTTCGGGGGAGGGCTTAGTGAGGGGGATTTGATTTCTGGTTCTTTCTTTCTTTCTGTATTTTTCGGGGACGGTGGGAGCGTGGCGCTCTGCTGCCGGGGCAGAGCGCGGTCGGGGCCGGGCGCAGCGCGGCCGGGCGGGCGGCGGGAGCGGCCGCGGGAGGGCGGGGGCTGCCGGGCCGGCAAGGTTAGCGCGAGGTGAGGGCAGCGCCGCCCGGGCGGCATTGCCTGCCGTGCTGCTGCCGGGCCCCGGCCTGGGCTGAGCCCGTTCCCCCCACTGTACGGCTGGTCCGCTTCTGAATCGCTAGCGTAAAGGCCCACGTGGGGCTGAGGTTAATTTGGGGAGGGGGTCTCTTTATTCTTACGTTTGTTTTACAAGCCCGATGATGAATCTGTCAGCTGCAAATGAAAGGAACCTTTAGTGGTTGTGAAGCCTTGCGTAATTTTTTTTTTAATTTGCAAGGGTTTGTTTTTTGTTTTTTGTTTTTTCCTCTGTAAAGCTCTTAATTGTAGTGTAAAAAGTCTGCTGAAATTCGAATATGTTTAATTGTTGAATCTTCACAGTTTAACCCATGGGAAAGAAAATATTATTGCAGTCTCTCAAAATTGCAGTAAGCACGTAGCTGATTGACACAGGCTGATAGCTGCTCGGTTTTTACCATAGTGATAGGTAAAAAAAATATATTGATGTAATAGACTGTTTCTCATGAGTATATTTCAAGTCAGATCTAAGTTTAGCAGTTGAGATTTTGTGTGCCTGTATTGATAGGTATTGTCCTTCGCAGCCTTTATCTTCTTGAGGCATGCTGAATTTTGTTCTTTTATTACTAGAGGTTCTGGATTGGAATTTCTGCATAAATAAAATAGTATCTGTTCTTCTGAATAATTGGTCTGAAGTTCCGATGTTCAGAAACCCCTGGTCAGTAACTACCGTTCCGTTACCTTCCTTCTGCCTTTAAAGCGTTTGATGGTGAAACACAGGTGCTCCTTTGCAGGCACTGCATTTTTCTTCTGAACTCTCTCCATTGAATACCATGAAGATGGTGTGCTGCTAAAAGTGTCACAAAGATGTTCATTCGCCGTCTCCCCTGTGCACCTTGCGTGCATACTGGTTGGGCAGCGGCTTACAGACGATAAGCTCCATACACGGTATCCACGTTTCTTATTTTTGAGGTTATATTTCAGTAGCAGTTACTAGCATGACACTGGGTAGCATCCTCCTTGGAAGTTTCAGTATTGCATGACTGATGGACAGGGTAATCAATCAGTTTTGTGTTTCCCTGTTTTTTGGGGTCATGTTAATTTTAGCACTAATGGCATGATTGGGTACAAAACCTGAGAATGCGGGTGCATTTGCAAGCGTGTGTTAGGAATCTTGTGTGAAGAAAACCTAATGTGGACAGTGGTGACAAAAATACCTGAGGGGTGGACCAAATCCCAGATAGGATAATCACACTGGGGCAGATCTAGTAAGAGCAGTCTAACTTTGTACTCATTTGAATTCAAAGAAAAAAGACGGCCTAAGATGTTGCTTGGGAGGCTCTTGGAAGGGAGGGTTGACTTCATAGGGAAAAATAACGGTATTTAAGCTATATGTATGTAGGTTTTCTAGCAGTCTTTAATCTGGACACACATGACAGCATGTTAGATTAACCCTGATGATGTGGAACAACCGTTATTCAAAGATTGAATGTTAGACAAGCATGAGAGTGCCAGATTTGTGAAACAAGTACAGCATGGAGAGAAGCAAGGATACACGTGTATTGAGTAGGGGGCATGACAACTTCTACTGCAAGGTCGTCTTTACTGTGTGAGCCTAGAATTCTAACTATACTTAGTCTGAGTCTATATATTTCACAGACTCCAGTGTATGCAGAAATCTGCAAAAGCAGCAAGCAGCAATTGCTTATGTGATGTTTTTTGGAAGGTTGGGAGAGGGAGAACTGAGAATTCCTCTGTAAATCTCTGCCATTAATGTGCAAAACAAATGAGTTAGGTACCAAATGCAGTTGTGTCAACTGTAATTGAACTCAATCTAATAGAAATACGTGTCTCTCTGTTTGTATTTGTATATATACACAGAAAGAAAATTCTGATGCTGTCAAACTTGTGTTGACTATCAATCTGACTTAAAATAAACATGCAGTTAAAATAAGTCATTCCTTCCAAGAATGATATTCAGAATTTTGGTTTGGATAACAACTGTCCAGTAAGATACTACTTCTTTTTCTTAACTTAGTGTATTAGACATTACTGTGAAGAAATGTGGTTGTCATTCTGTTGTCAAAGTGTTTCCTTTTAATATTTTTATTGTTTCATTCTCCAATAAAAACAAAGTAATCTTTCTGGAAGGGTGTTCCTTGACTGATTTATCTGCTGTCTTTCTGGTAGCGCTGTTCTTCACTGGTGTGATTCATACAGATACTCATTTTGGCCAGTTTTTCCATATTGTTATGCTGTGTGTTGTACAGACTGTCTTATGGAAGTTGTGAAAAAGGTCCCTAGAATGGTAATGTCTGTCTCTTAAAAGCTGAGTTTGCTATCCTTCTGCAGTAGTGCTCCTAGTTTGTAGTAATGATGTTGATATTGTATATGTTGGTATATATAACTTGCATGTTTACTTTCTTTGAAATGTTGAGACACTGAACATTCAGAAGAACTGAGAGTACCAAATTTAAGCTAGCTTGGAGTTAGAATTACTGAAACTTTTTCCTTGTTCTGGATTTACTTTCCTCCAGTAAGTTTTAGCCATGGGAAGAAAGTGCAGCAATTTATGCTAACAAAGTAGGCCCCATGCATGGGAGTTCTTTCCTGTTTTGGAGGACTAGAAATTTGGTGAACAGAGATTTACATCTGCATCAATTCATGTGCTTTTGGTAGACATAAAATGTAATGCAAGGATTGACAAATCCGTTTAGATTTAGGATAGGGAAATGTTCAGTGCTTGCTGTAGGAGTGGAGAGTGCTATTGATTATTTCCCCTGTGGAAAAATTTGGGGAACTGTGTTTTATTCTGCCGCTTTGGATGTTATTGAGCTGCGAGGAAATTGCCTGTTACCTATTACAGAAACATAGAGAAACTTTAAGGCTGGAGAACAAGGAATGATGAACTCTTTAAAGTATTCCTAAACACGTTTATTTTGCAGAAGAAACAAAAATGCTTTTATTCCTTCCTGTTTTCTTTTTTCAGTCTCCTAGTAGTTAAAATAGTGATACCAAGAGCTGATTTTCTGTTAAGTTTCTGTTTGAGGACCTCCTCTCTAAGGAATGTGGCCAGTCACTACCTTCAGAGCTGCTGAGAGACTTTGGTGCAGCCATGACAGGAATTTGCACAATTTTCTTTCCATTTTCTTGGCTACAAGTTTCCTAATGGCAATAGAGAAAACTACTTGGATAAACCATTAGCAGCGAGCAGCAGCTGAAGCTTCAGTTGTCTGAGGAATCCAGAAAGCTGCTTGGTTTTTCATTCATCTCACGTGTTAAGAACTGTATTCCCAAAATCAGAGGCTGCGGGCTTGTGTGTTTTCTTAAGGGAAGCTGAGATTCTGAAGCAGCACAGAAGCACACAGTCTGTGTGTATGACTGTATAGACAGGGTGCTGCCACTTGAAGCAGCCGTCAGCCTTTCCTGCTTTTTCATTATTTTTATCTTTCTGTGAAATATCTGATGAGAATAACACGAATTAGGATGGCAGAGCAGAGTTTGTATTTAGGTAGAATACTTGAAAATTTTTTACCTGCTATGACTGTTCTCTTATTTATTTTCTCTGGATTGTGAAATTATGTCTGAAGTGTCTCCACTGCCATCTCTGACGCTTTTTTATGACTTCATGGAGATAGGTATTAACTTGGAACTGGAGGAAGATCATTCATTTTCTTCCACATCTTTTTCAGAATCTGAACTACTTTATGCTGTTGGTTTCCGTCAGCTCAATCAGTGTCTGAATACGTTCTGTTCTTCTGGGGTTTTTTTTGTTTGTTTTGGTTTGGTTTTTTGGTGTTTTTTTGTTTTTGTTTTTTTTTGAGAATGATTTTCTACCTGAAAGTGAGGAATTCATGATGCTGATGCCTTTCTTATGTCTCCCTGTCCTCAGTCCCATTCAGAGTTTCTTTATGGCACTGTGTATGTCTCTTCTTTGTTGTTTCGCTGTTCCTTGCAAGGCTGTTAAGAACAGGAAACCTCGTTCACCTAAGTAATATTGTCTGCTAGTAATGATCTTCATCCCACTGGTTGAGAATTCTCTCAGCAAAATTAAATTGAAACTGTCTCCACACTGTCTTATTTTTTGTATGTATCAATCTAATATGACTGATAAGTGGCACAAAATATTAATAAAAAGATTAACTGCTTCTTAAAGCATTTAAAAAGATAGTAAAAAAAACCCTGTAAAACGCTGTAATGCACTTGGTAGCACATTCTAAAATAATATCCTGTGCCTAATTCTGCTTCCACATGATGTCCTTCCTTTAATTTGGAGATGGGATTTTAGGAGCCCAGACTTGTCCTCAGCTTTCTGAATTGGAAGGCACCTCTGTGCAGTTTTCTGTTTTACTTTGCTTCTTTTTGGTTGTGTTGTTTTGTGTGTGTGTGTGTGTGTTTGTTTTTGTGATGGGAGCATCTGTTATTTAGTGTAAGAGAAACTGCCTTGCGCAGGAGGCTTCATCTGCTTTTGTTGGTTTTTTTGGGGAGGTTTGATAGGAAAGCATTAGTCTGCCCTCAGAGAAAGTATAGAAATTCTGTCTTTGTGTGAAAGAAAATAATAACCACCAAGTGGGAATGTTCCTAAAAGAGATCTTTGCACTCTTCTGTGTGTAAGTACAACTGTAAAAATAATAGCAATGATATAATGATATCATCAGTATGTGACGTGGTGGGTAGGTTGATGTGAATGGGAGTGGTTAGGTGCTGGAACAGGCTGCCCAAAGAAGTGCATTTATCCTGGAAGTTTTCAAGAAAAGTGTAGATGTGGCACTGAGCTTTGTGGGTTAGTGGGCAAGGTGGTGATGGGTTGATGGTTGGACTAGGTGATCTTAGTGGTCTCATCCAACCTTAATGATTCTGTGAAGGATAAATCAACGTTTTGCATATACCTTTTTTGCACAAATACTTTTATAATAAGCCTATATGGGTATTTTAATGTTTTGCTTCCTGTTTTTGTACAAGGACAAAAAACATAGTGGATTATTATTGTTGTGTTTTCAACAACTGTTGTTGTTTTTTGGGTTTTTTTTTCTTTTTTTTCTATTGTTTCTAACACATTATGCATGGATTTCAGTATAGTATCAGCCTTTTTTTTCTACAGAGCTTTAGCTGTGGCTGTAGTTGAGATAACTGAGGGATGTCCAGCTACCTTGTGCTGTAGCAGATCCTATAAAATGAAACTAATCACCAAACTCAACTTGTTGCTTTCAAATATTGCTTTATGAATGAGGGATTGTTGGTGGGTTTTTTTGTTTTGTTTTGTGAGTCATCGGTCATCATTTTGTCTCCTTCCTTTTCACTGATATCTTTTGAAGCCTTTTGTTTGCAGAGGTAAATAGCAAGAAACTTTGTGAAACTTGCGCACTTTCCTAAAAGTGAGAAATCAGAAATCAATATCTTTGAAGCAGAAGTTTTCAGTGCTTCCTCAGCATGGCTCATTTTGCTACTAAGTGATGTTGGATGCTGGCTGAGCAGTCGGGGTTAGAGTGGCTGGAGGGCTTGATGTGCAGGTCAGGGTGTGCACGTGCATATGTGTGTGCACTGCAGAAAGGAGTGAAAGAACGTGCATGAAAGCTGAAGATACAGCAGGTGGCTGAGAAAACAAGATTAAAAATGGAGATATTCTAGCAGAGGAGGCTGTAGAGGTATAGGGGACAACTAGAGGGCAAGTATAATTATTCTCTTACTTATTCTAGAAGATACTTCCATTGGGAGAAACAGAGGCTTGGAATATTTCTTGACCTCAATTTTATTGCCTATATGGTTTAAAGTTTGAGTATTTTTTTAAGGTAGGATTGTGTTTCATAGGTTGAAATCTCCCTGAGGCTCTCTGTTGGTTCTTGCTTAAGTCAAAAATGTATTTTTATTATCTTCATCTTATTTATTTTTTTATGTCTTAAGCTTTCTGTTACTGTTTTCGGCAGCAGAGAATGTGTAGTATCTTTAGGTTATGCTGTTCTTAAGCTGTGAAGTCAAAGTTGGTGTCTTGTGTTTGCAGATTGGGTGCTTGCTAATGCTATGGTCAGAAGACTAAATGGCACTTGCCTTCATACGTGCTGTGCAGCCCATGTTGATAGATACACAAATAATTACCAAGTAATATCTATTTTTTTCATCAAAAATATAGGCTAAAAGATGGTTTTGATTCTGCTTCTGAGGCCAATAAAATTCTTGGCTTTTAGGAAGTGTGGCAAAGATAACGAGGTATTACTCAGTGATTTAAAATCAAATGATATCAAATTAAATCATTGCCTGATTTGGTCGCACAAATTAGGCAGTAGCTCCTACGACGATGGGCTGAGGTAAGGGAGTTTGAAATCTTCAGCTTGGAGAAGGCTCTGGGGAGACCTCACCATGGCCTTCCAGTACCTGAAGGAGGCCTACAGGAAAGTAGCAGAATGAAGGGATTTTAAGCTGGAAGAGCATAGATTTAGAGTAGATACTAGGAAGAAATTCTTTACTGCGAGGGTGGTGAGACACTGGAACAGGTTGCCCAGAGAGGTTATGAATGCCTCCTCCCTAGAGGTGTTCAAGGTCAGGCTGGATGGGGCTTTGAGCAACCTGGTCTAGAAGGAGGTGTCCCTGCTTATAGCAGGGCACTGGAACTAGGTGACCTTGAAGGTCTTTTCCAGCCCAAACCATTCTGTGATTCTAGGATGGAAACTTTTCTTCTGAGAACTGTGCACTTTCGAACTAGAACTTAGTTTATTAGTGTGTACACTAATTCGTGAGATGCCTTTTGAGTACTTTAAACAGATTGGAGTAAAACTGCTGTACACTTACTTGATTTTCTTGTACTGTGTTTTCTCCCTGAATCAGACTGGGGATTTTGCCAAATGGGATTCAATCTCTGAATTAGTGTGTAGTATAAATCAGAATACAGAACAGCTAATGGTTATTTTGGTACTATAACTAACAGAAATGATGAAGAGCAAATAACTTGAAGTTGTTTTTTTACTTTTATTTATGGTATAATATCCGCTAGATGTTAAATAAAGCTTTGGCAATGCTGTTATTTGAATAACTTTTCTTTACAAGTAATCTGTGGAAAGAATTATGTCCTAATAATATATGGGGATAGTTAGTTATTAAAATGATGGTCGTAAAAGCATGAATACCGATGTCTCGTGGTTAATGTAAACTAGCAATCTGCAGCTCACAGATATCAAATGTGCAAATAATTCTTTCAGAACAAACTATCCAGAGGACAGCGAGGTGATTGCAGTGTGGTGCTGTTGTCTCATACGGAGTGATGATAAATTGTGCGTGTGGATTTCCTGAAGCAGTGAACTATGACATGGCTGCTTTTGTCTTATGGTACTGCAGCTCCATTTTGAATGTAAAGCTGCATGCCAACTATTTATTGGTTCTCTTTGCAAGGCTTAGCATAGTTAACTGGTTTAGGCACAGCGAGGACTAACAGAATGTTTTAAACTGATTACAGAACATACCGCAGCTGTGCTGCTCTGAGGGCTCCCTGCCACAGGTGGGGGAGATCAGCTGCTCCTTCCCCTCTGACCTTGTCCATGGTTCAGTCTTGTGCTGCATCTCAAACTCCTCTCCTGGGACTCACCACTGTATTGCCAAAGAGGTGAAGCTTGTTGTTGAGTACTGTCTTGCCAGACTGTGCTTTGCCAAAACTCTGAATTGGCTCACTGGAGGGGAACATATGGGGTAGGACACTGGGTGGGCTTGGGGAGAGCAGACAGCCCCTGGGTGTGAGAGGTGTAGGATGTGCCTCCTTTGTCTCTAGTGAGTGTAAATTCAACTTAAGATGCAGTTCTTAAGTTCATCTTCAGAATTAATTCTCTTGTGCAACATCAGCTTTACTCTGCCCAGGAAAACTCAATTATTTTAAATAACAGGTTAAGTTCTGCGTAGAACTAGTTTATGGTGAAGGCTGGAGACTGGAAGGAGTAAGTTATCAGGATTAGGAAGCTGTAGTTATTCTTCCCCTATTGGTCAGCTGGCCTTTAAAAGATTTTTGTTTAATGAGGAAGTGCTGCATGATGTAAGGACACTTTCCTGAGTGCTTGTCCAAGTCCTATAAACGAATAATTTGGAGTGAAAGGCACTGAGTGTAGGGTATCTTTCTGTGGTTAAATCTTGAATGATTGTAAGTAAAGAATAGTAATCATTCAGAAACTGTGCTGGCCTTCCTGTTTTCTTTGTTTTCAAACTGCTGGAGTTGGAGCAAACTCCCTGGTGTGTGTGTGTGTGTGTGAGATGTGTGTGCACACATTTGGTAAAACTTGCCACAAAGATTTTTGGGAATGATAAATGCTAATAGTGTTTGGTTGTTACAGTAAAACATCATGCTGTGTGACATGATTAATATTATTTAATCTTAGAAATTTATGTAAGAAACAGCTGCAAAAATATTTATTTTCATCAGATTGTTTTTGTCTAGTGCCATAAAGTTATTTCTTTTACACAAAAATTCATCCTACTGCTGTATTTTTATTAAAGTTGTAGGATATAATGTGGTGTTTGTTTGGCATATCCCATTTTTATGGCTCGTGTAACAAGATATGAATATCTCCCTGATGATAGAATTTAATATGACAGACTAACAGAAAGATTATTCAAGAGCCCATTAGATGAGAATTCAAACTATGCAGGGGATGGAAGGTTTCATGTTTGCAGTTGCTTTTGTAAATTCTGAGGCTCACGTCTTCTAGAAACACTGCTGTCCATTGTAATTTTATTTCTACCAGGGCTTGCTGCTCAAAACACAATTTTAAGATCGTTTACAACTAAAATAAGCTTTTGAAAATAGACTTCTGAGTTTCTCTGATCTGGGTTATGATGGCTACATTTACCTAACATGGCGGGCTAATAAACTTTTAAACAAGATTACTGGATACTGCTGTAAGGGAAATAGGTGATCTCAGAATCTTTACCTGCTGGATAGCAGAGAAAAATCCCTGCCATGAATGCAGTCAGAAAGTTCCTTCTCATCAAGCAAAGTGATACCTGGAGAAGACGCTGCTCCTTGAAGAACAGCTTGTAATGAAAAGGAGGTGGGAACTCAGAGCAGTTTCGTAGGTCTTGATAGGTTTTTGATGAAGGTGACTGTGGGTTTAGTATTTAGCTGAAGATGGCTCCAGCCTATCTCCAGCTGCAGGATAGTAGTTTGAAAGCTTGAGCGTTTTGCTTCATCTGTCTTTTGAGTGGTATTTCTTGAAAAGCAAGTTCAGAACTGGATGCAGTTAGCAAGCTGGCAAGTGTTACTTTGTTTTTTGTTTTTTTCTTCCCTTTTTTTTTAATTACTTAATCAGTGGTTTTCAGTTGTGTTCATGGCCTTTGAAAGTAATTATTGAGAAAATGTTTGTTCTTCCAGGGATATTAAAGGTAGAGTCTATTTTGTTTTTTAGCTGTTTAAAAAAAGAAGTCTATGTAATGAATTTTAGCATGCTGTGGTTTTGTTAACAGTTGTTGGTGCTTCTGAAATTTAGCATGATTAGATCTGGAACTTTAGTACTTCTATTAGAAAAATAATGTAATACAAACATATTTACAGACATATTACTATTTTCTTCACATTTTATTTAAACTTTGTGGGATGGGATTCAGTAAAGATTCAGTGAAGATACTGGAGATACAGGAGCGGAATGTCTAGTGTTAAAATGTAGCCAGTGGAGCCTACTGAACATTTTCAATTGACCAGCCGGCTGCTGAGCTGCTCTCTGATTCCCTTGACTCACAGCTCTGATTATCTCTGATTGCGAAGGCAGTTTAACTCTTCGCAGTTCCCACATGTGAGGCCATAATGTATAGCCTGCAAGTCTTTGTTTTAGCAATTTCCAGTAGGACCAGGCCTTCCTAGCTGCTGGGTGCTGCTCAGAGTGACAGTCCTGCTGCCCCTCCCACTGACAGTGTTTTGCTGCTTTCCTTGTGTCAGCGCTGACGCTTCCAGCGCTTCACCTCAAGTTGAGCTAAATGGGCAGAAAACTAATTTTAGATAGATAGGAAAGTGTTGGTGGAGCTAGTCTGCATTACCTTTCAGCTGTATCAGCAATCTAGTCCAGCTCACTGCCCTCACAAATAAGGGGGAAAAAAAGATGATCTTTGGCCTGTACAGAAAGGCAAGTGCAAATTGTTCCCACAGCTTAGAGTTTAAAGAACTCTTTCATCCTCCTTTCATGCTTTCCTTACTCAGATTTTTTTTCTTAAGGTGCACCTTTTCATTTGGATAAATTACTGAAGTTTTCTGTATTGTTTGAGCATTCTTTGTATGCTTTTGTATGCTTTTGTTGTTGTTGATGTTATCTGGGGGAATTTTGAAGAATTGACAGCATCGAAGAAGTGTCTAGTTTTATGTTTTTTATTTCTCCTTTAGTTACGTCATAGAGTTCCTTTCATACCTTTACATGTTATTTTTTTTTTCTCACAGAAACATTCTGGACACTTTTTTTTTTTTTTAATATAGGGGAAATTTTCCAGATACTCTGGAAAAGTAATGTAAGGTTTCTTACTTCATTTTGCTTATCTTAAAAAAAACTCTTCCAGTGTTAACAATGATCATGTATGATTGGTATCACATACCGACCTGCCACAGAAATTGTGTTCTGAAATTCTTACTTATCATCCTCTTTAAAGTGCTTTATGCACTCCAGTATTTTTTAGAATGAGTTGACAGTTCAGAAATCATCCTTCGCCTATTTTAACCTTTCAGCCTCTGAATTTTCCTATGTAACAGTAGAATATATTTCCTGCATCTATCTTTCATATGAGAACAGTCTCCTTTCTGAATTTTTAGTATGCCTTCAGTCTAGCAGCAGAGCTAGTACTTCTGTACTTCTGAGATGAAAATATTGCTTGTTTCTCTTTTTTTTTTTTTTCTTCTCCTTTTTAACCTTACTTATTGTTTGGATTCTGCTTTTGATGTTTTTTAACTTATTTGGGAAGACTGTGTAGGTGTCAGACTTATTGAGAGGAAGGAATGAAAGTGATTGAGGTACATAATTCTGGGAGTCTTTGTGACAATGATGCGTTTGCTTTAACTGAAAGTTTGTACCTACGACTAATGACTGGTTTTTTTTTTAGTTTTGTGGTAGGATTATGTAGATTAGAAATCACTTGACTGCTGGTTGGAATCATGTAGATTGGAACCTCCTGCCCAACCCACGCCTAGTGAGAGCAGATTGCTCAGGGCCTTGTTCCGTATCCATGAATTGTCAGAATGACCTGGTTCGTTGCTTGGCCCCTGTTACAGAAATAAATAGAAATAAATCAATTCTTACAATGGGTTTGGATTTGTTTTGTTCCAGCTTGTGTATGGTTTTTCACATCTTTCTGCTGTGCATCTTCGAAGAGTCTGGCTTCATGTTTTCTCTTCCTTCCAATTAGGAAGTGGAAGATGGCAAAAGGGTCTAATCTTCCTTTCTGCCTCTTATTTATTTATTTGTTTATTGCTCTTTCAGCCTCTCTTTGTATGATATGATGTATGTCCCCCTGGCCATCTTGACGGCGTTCTTCCAGACTTGCTGCAGCGTGTTGGTGTCTTTGATACACTGGAGAGCGCAAAACTGCAGTACCTTAGATACGGTTTTACAAGGGTCATATGGAGGGGAAGAATCACTTCCCCCCACCGAGGGAACTTTTGCAGTTGTGTCAAGTGGTTGGCCTTCCTTGCTGTGGGGTGGTCCTGCTGACCCATCTTCAGCTTCTCAGTTGAAACCCCCCAGATCCTCTTGAAGAGCAGCTCCTAGCCAGTTGCCTCCAGTCTGTACTGCTGCACGGGCTTCTGTCTCTGATGCAGGACTTAGATCTGGGGTCCCAGATGCATTTTCTTTTGTGGAACTTAGTAAGTTTTATGTAAGCTCATTTCTCCAGCCTGCCACGTCTCTCTGAATAGCAGCCCTTGCTTCTAGTGTATGAACTGCTTCCTCTAATTTAGTATCATCTGCAAACCTGCAGAGTATATTTGGTCTTATTATCTAGAGTGTTAGCAAAGAAGCTGAAAGGTGTTGGTTCTGGTACAGATCGCTGAGGTGTGCTCTCAGCTGATTTGTACTGCTAGTCATCATCCTTTAGACTCTTTTGGTTTCCCGTTGGTCCAACTCATTTTTCACTCACCTTATCATTCACTTATTCCATGTCTCTCCAGTCTGGATATAAGGCCCCCATGGGAAGCCATGTGAAAAGCCTTGCTGCAGTGAAGGAATGCACAGAATGCAGTCAGGTAGTTGGGCATAGTTGGTCCTTAGTGAACTGGCATTCACTTTCTTGTCCTTATGGAGTTTTTTTCTGCAGAATACCATCCATAACATTCTCCAGAGTAGAGGTGAGAAATACTAGCCTGCAGTTCTCCAGTTCATCATTGTTACTTATCTTGAAGAAAGATACAATGTTTTTCCAGTCATGGGAAACTTCTTTCAGTTGCCACGACCTTTCCACGTTAATAGAAGTGGCCTAGCAGTCATGTTAGCAAGCTTCCTCAATGCTATCAGTGCTATCAGCCTCTTGTCTGGTCCTGTGGACTTCAGCATGTATAGTTGGCTTAATTGTACATTAATCATCTTTTCCTTGACTAGATTGCGCTGGTAGCACTGAGGAACTTGAGGGTTGGAGGACAGAACTTAGCAGAGACATTTGGAGGAGCTAAAAAAAAATATATAAAAAGGCTTGAGTTCATCAGTCCTTTCAGTGACCCTTGTAACTAGGTGCGTTTCTCCTTTCTCAGTGAGCAACCAGCCCACCGTTTCTTTAGCATTCTTTCACTGCTGATGTGATTAAAGAGGCTCTTTTGAAATCTGTATTGTTTTCTGATGCTGTCGAAAAGGCAGCATCCTTCTGTGGAGCCTGTACTTCTTTGTTGGGAGAACTAGTAGAAAGGAAACACTGATTGTCTGTTGTATGGTTACCACTGCTGTCTTACCAGAAAAGCCATCAAAGAGGTTGTAAAGAAAACATTTTATGTATTTCTAAGCTATTGTACTTTGTTAGTCCTTGTTGTCAGTACTTCTCAGAAAATGTTAGACTGTTTGGATCATACCGCAGCAGTACTGTGTTTGTTATGCCAGTCATTCTGTATAATACTCTATAGTAAGGAGTACGATGTGTATGAAAATGGAGTAGGAAGAAATCTTTTATCAGGATATGCAGATGCTTTTCTATCTCTCAGCTCTGCACTGCTTATAAATGCTTTTTTGTTGCTTTTTTTTCCTTTCTAATCTGGAAGTGGATTCTTTTTTATCACTGGCTTTCTGTTGAAATACCATTCTTAGAACTTTATGATTTTTTTTTTTCATTAGATAGCTGAGAAGTTAAATTGCCTTCAGTTCTAACAGGATGTCCATACTTGTATCCTTTACATATGTATCACACAGCTCTGCCATTGAGCTCTGTACTAAATGGAACATCTCACTATCTCACTATCAATTTATAATCATTGTCTACTACTGGAAGTAAATTTGACTTTTTTTTTTTTTTTTTTTTTGCATCTGCATGTAATTTTGGGAGAGGAAAGGTGAAGCATCTTCTAAACAATGAATCTCTGAATGCTTACTTATAAATTCAGGCTAGACTGCAGTTCTGTGCAGATTTTTTTTGTTTCATTAGCGCCTAAAAGAGTCTCTGGTTGTGGATGCTTCTTTCCTGCACTGTGCAGTTACAGCTGTGCTGTGGTAGTGTGGTTGAACAGGTGGGCGCTGTGCTGCTGTGTGCAGGATAGGAGCAAGAAGCCCCAGCTTCTAGGAGGTGAGGATGTGCATAAAACTCTTCATGCAGTGCTTACTGTGGGGTATGAAAATGCACCCTCACTGTGGTTAAACAGTTAACATGTTAGAACTGCTCATATTGAACCTGGAAGATAAAAAACTAGTTTGCATAGAAGCCTGAAGAAGCCTCTCTGATAGAATGATGAAACAAAAGAGAAAGAAACACAATTAAAAATGATTCCTGTGTCAGATATTTATGAGTACTTGTACCTTCTTATCAATATATGCAGTGACTACATGAACAAAAGATTAGAAAGCTCTTTTTAATTTACTTAAATATGAGTCTAGATGAAGAGAGTGAGTCTGAGTGCATTGAAATGAATTTTTTTTTCTTGTGCTGAATGTTACAGTGTCTGCTGTTTGCAGTTGTGATAGTGTAAGCATTTGTAAGATAAGGTTTGCGTTATTTAGACCAGCGTAACGGGGAAGAAGTATGGAAATTTGAGGTTCTTCTGGAACAAGTCCTTAGTCCTGAATGAAACGTTTGTGTGCTTTAGGTTTATTTTTGGGGTGTTTCTTGGATGCACAAAAATAGATGTGATCTCAGCGGGTTAAAGACCTGTAAACTGTCTTTTTGTGCTGTAGTAGAAATGTTGCAGTTTCTATTGGCACATTCAGGAGGAAGCTTTTTAGGCGTTCTGTTGATAAATAGGAAAAAGTTACTTTATGAGAAAAGTTGAAAGTGTTCTTCATGTGATCAGTAAGCACATGGCATCACATTTAGAACAATAAAAAATAAAAAGGTGTGTTGTTCTGGCCATAATATAGATTCATGTGTAATGATTGGTCCTAGGCCACAGAGCACAAGACTTAAAAGCAGATCTCAGCAGATGCCATCTTCTTTTGCACTTTGCTAAATACTCCTCACTTCACTGTTGCAGATGGGCAAATTTTTATTAATTTATTTATTTTTTCCCATTCAAGTTCAGGAATGACTTTCATAATAATTTTAGGAGATTTTTCACTCAGAGGGCAGTGACACACTGGAACAGGTTGCCCAAGGAGGCTGTGGATGCCCCATCCATGGAGGCATTGAAGGCCAGGCTGGATGTGCTCTGGGCAGCCTGGTCTGGTGGTTGGAGACCCTGCACACAGCAGGGGGTTTGAAACTCAATGATCATTGTGGTCCTTTTCAACCCAGGCCATTCAATGGTTGTATGAATAATACTATTAAATGATGGAAACTCCTGCTAAAGGAGTTCAAAGCAGTGTCAGCATGTAGGGGCATAAAGATGTTAATCTGCTTTCTGCCATTTGTCCTAAGAGTGCACTGATTTTTGTCATCCCAAATGTGAATTGAGTAAATTTCACACAGAATGGATGGCTTTGGGATGTGGCTAATAATAAAAAAGTTTTTGTGAAAGCTAAAATACGCAGTATTCCAGCAAATTTTGCTCAACTGGCTTTTTTAAAAAAGGCATGTAAATAATTAAAATTATGTCTGGATACGAATCTATCTTGGTAGCAGGAGTACCACCTGCACTGCATAGCACTGCTGACAGCATAGAAGAGTATGCAATGTGTACTGGCCCTGGTAGCATGCATAGAAAAAACTGCAGCATACAGGTTGTAAATTCAGGTTTTACAAAATAGTTATAAACTTAGCATTTGTTTAAAAAGACACCTGCATAGAATCTAATTCCAAGTGGAAATACATTTTTAGATTTATATTTTTGGTAGAGCCAAGATGAATAAATGAGCAAATTTCTTCTAAATGAAGGGAGTTGTGTGCAGTGAGATGGATTTTCTCAAAATAAGTCTAGAGCCAGTCTATTGACACCTGAAGAGTGGGGAGAGACTGATAGTAGTGGAGCAGCACGTGGTTTGATGTAATGTACTTTTAGCACGAAAAATTATATTCTCTACTGAAGCTGCTAAAACTCAAATAAGAATCCAAGACAAGCATGTGCAAGTAGTCTGATTTAAACAGAAGAAACACAAGCGAAAAAATCCTACAATAAAAATGTTTGCCTTACTTGTGTGAAGGAGCTTGGAGAAATAGTCCAGGTGGAATGAGAGAGCTGGAAGCTGGCAGAGTGAACTTAGATAAAAGGAATATAATGAGAGAGACGATGGACAAATGGAGATTGAAGGGGACTAATGGAGAATAGATTTTGTTGGTTGAAGAAGTACAACGTATTCCATAACACCTTCAAGTCAGGTCATACTTAAATGGCTCAAAATGTGATGTGAAGTCTAGGTGGATTCAATGACCATAAAGAAAATTAGTCAGATGTAATTGGTGGGATTACCTGACCAGTAGCCTGCTGGAAATGTAAAAGCTGTGGAGATAGCAGACAGAAACATTGCAGAAAATCTTGGTGTATGTGAGATGAAAACTGACAAACAATTGATTGCACCCACTTTGACAACACTTAGTGAGGTCTTATTGCCATAATTTTTCTTAAGGAACGTGACAGGGTTTACGTCTCAAAATGAAGCATCAGTAGAAGAAAAGATGCATGAGGCAAACAATAGGTGAGGATGAAATAGCATTCATCCACATGTTCTGAGTGGAACTTGGTGATAAAGGAGCAAATGGCTGTTGCCTGATACTTGTTGGTTAGGACTGTCTTTCTGCTACAAGTAGCTGATATCTGTGTATGATACCAGCTTTTTGATAGGTAGGTGGACTGGTTGAGGAACTCTTCATAGGTCAGCTTTGTGACTATAACTGAAGTTTATAGAAATGTTAATGAAGACCAAGATTGGATCAGTCTTTCCTTCTGTGATATTCTTTACCACAGGCTTTTGGAAATGCTAGGTTTCCTTTAGATCAAATGGAAAGTATTATGAGTAACAACTGGCAACAGATTACTAGTGAGGGCAGAAGTGGTTCATTTTGTTAAAAGTAGGAATAACCAGTTGAATCCCATGAGGATTTGTGATAATATGAATGCAGATAGAAGAAAAATTTTGACAGTGAAGTGACAAAAGTATGTAGATGTTGCAAGCATTAGTTGGGTTAGTAGAATGGTTTGGTACTTCAAGGAAGTTCCAGGTGCTCATGATTTGTGCTATGTGCATTAAAAATTATGAATTAAATCAAATGTTGGCACACACCAAGTAATGCATCTGGATGAAAAATTAATAAGAAAATGATTTATCTAATTTTTTGTATGCAGTGATTGAATCTGAACTGGTTCTTACCAATCAAATGAAAGGTGGAAATTAACTGGTGCAGAAACATCAAAGTAGTTCTCAATAGCAGTGAAAATAGCATTTCCAGGCATATTATTTATTACGAAAAGAATAAATAGCAAAAGAGAAATACCACATTGCTTCTGTAGAAATTTATGGTGCATTAGTATCTTGAATATTACCTGCAGTAGTTTGGGTTTCCATTCTTCACCATCTCAAAAAGAAAACAGTAGAGCTAGAGGAAGTTCAGAGAGGAGGATTGAGGGTTATCTAAAAGTATGACACAGGAAAAATGAAAAGGACAGGGTGTTTGTTTGTTTTCTGCCTGGGAAAAAGATGACTGCAAGAGCACAAGAGAGATGTATGTAATTGCTGTAGGAATGGATTACTGTCTTAGCCAGCATAAGAACCAGAGGAGAGCTGAGTGCTAAATAGAAGTAAAAGATGCCAGATTAAGTCAGGATAAATAAAAAAAGGAGATACTTACTTATATAGTGAAAAGGCAGTGCTGTTTGCTGCAAAATACTATTTCTTCTACAAAGTAATGTTGATTTAAAAAAAAAAAAAAAAAAAGAAAGAAAGAAAAAAGAAAAAAAGCTGTTGCTCGTGAAAATATCATCTGTGCCTCAGGTGGTCCTTGGTAGGTGCAAATAGCTGGACGCTGAGATTGAAAGTGCTAAATCTTGCTTTTTGCAGTGTTCGTACTTTTTTCTATACATATTTTGTTGATTATGATTCTTTCCTTTTCCTTGCAAAGCATGAGGTTGCATTCATTATTTCTGAATGTATTGTAAAATATGTAAAAACAGTAAGAAAAGATGCATTTAAACTGCACTCCAATCAAATCTGCTATAAAATTAGTTCTACAGAACTGGTGCGTGGCAGCTCTTAGTTGCAGTAATTGGGATCTGGGTGAACAACCTTAATGACTGCTGCCTCCATGTTCTGAATCTCCTTCACTTAGATAGCCGCATTCTACCTTATTAAAAAATCTCCATACTTTTGGATATTGGAGTAGATAAATTTGAGATCAGGTGTAGTGTGACTGTTCTCAGGAAATCCAAGTTTTCACTCATTTGTTTGATGCTAACCCTGAAATTTCAGTTAGCGGCAGACATTAATTCATGTCCTTGTCAGATGATGGATTAAAAAAACATGGCATGTTGAAACTGTGCTTGGAATAGTTCAAAACTGTAACTTACATGTGGAGAAAAGAAACATGTATTTGGGTGTTAGACGTTTAAGTAATAAATGTAAGGAGTCTTCATATCACAAAAGGAACTCTTAAATTTACAGGTAAAACAATAAAACCCTCACTTCATAATTTTTAGTAGCATGTTAACTTATTACAAATCAAGATGTTGACTGATTATTATTTCTATTTATTTAGGAAAGTTATTTGCTGCTGCATTACTGAACTTATTTGCTCAAATGATAGTTAAACACTGATGTCAACAAAATAAAATGAATATATGGGGAAAATACATACACCTGGTTTACTCCTCTAGATTGTATTGATTAATAACTCCACTTGAAACCAAGACTTATCTTAACTTGTTCTCATTTCAGCTTTGGATAGATCACAGTCCAAGAGAGATGGAGGTTTTAAAAATAATTGGAGCTTTGATCATGCAGAAGAAAGTGAAGGAGATGCAGAGAAAGAGTAAGGATGCTTTTATCTAGGCTATTGAAAGTATAATTGTCTATTTACAAATAAATATTTTTTTGTAATTTATTAATAAGAAACATTATATAACGTCTTCAAAATTCCAGTGATGAAGAGAAAATTATCCTGGTAGAAATGCTTATTTTAACTAGTGTTATGATATAGAAAGTGCATTATATTGTAAATTTAATTGTTGATGTGGGGTTCACAACATTTTGGGAAGTGTTGGGGCTGTCTTCAGAGCTACTGTGGAAGTCTGGAGAACTCAGACAGGAAATGCATTGCGTGCAAACTGAGGAAACAGTCGTTAGAGCTTATACTGGTGATATCGTTCAGTACTTCACAGTTATGAGTAAGGTATTTAAAAAACTAAGCTTAAAAGATTTTTTTTTCCTCCCTTGTTTACCTCACAGTATAAATTTTTGTTCCCTTGTCATTTATTTCTTTACTTAGTATGTTTGCATTTTTCCAAAAAGTTAAATACTATCTGTATAGTTAGAATAAATCCTGTCCCTTTAACATTTTGTTGTTACTGGTATGCTTTCTCATTCAATAAGTATTCATTTCTAAAAAAATCTAATAATTTATTAAAAGAACAGCAAGTTCCATGTGTGAAGAATGTGTTTATTTCTTTCTTAGATATTTGAAGTTTAAATCTGTAAGTTTAAAAAGCTATAGTTCTGTCATGAGGAGAAGCTGAGTCCGGTGGTTAAGTACAAAAGTAATTCTTACATGGGTCTATAGTTTGACCTCTTTAATAACCTCAAGAGACTGCTATAGAGTAGTATTTTAGTAGGTAATACTCTGCTGAATATTGTGTGCAGAAAGGAGGTAGGAATACAGTCACATAACCACTTAGGCTGCAGCAGCAAGCTATAATTAAAAAAAATGTAAGAAATGTAGCATTTCAGTCATTCAGTCATCAGTACAGGGGTTCGTTTAATTGTGAGTTATAAGGTATGTCCAGAGAACTGTGTGAGAAGTTAAAAAGAATTTTTTGAAAGGTTTTCAAACTAAAGACGTTTTAGTTTTATAAAAGCAAACATGATTTCAAGTGCACAGTAATACATTTCAAGTGTGATGGCAGCAAATGCATATGCAGAGTTAGCATTTGCATTTTACTTGTCCTCAAAAATAGCTCTCATTTGTAAGTATCCCAGTTTCTTCTTGTAGTCATTTACTGCTGTTTTCCATCTCCAGTTGATATTGACTTAACACAAAATGAGATGTGCATAGAGTAGTAATGCTTTTTATTTAAAAAATGACATTTGAATACCTGATTGTTGAACATATGTTTTATATAACGGCATTCCTGAATGATTTCTCAGTCCTTTAAAATGTTCTGTATGATAGAACAGTTTTCCTCTAGCCAGTATAGAAGTGCTGCTACTCAACATTAGTAGTTCTTTTTTATATCTGTGAATTATGCAAAACCTTACTGGTAGTATAGGTAAAAGAGCATCTGAAAATCGCTTTCAACTGAAGATCCTGCCTTTTTTGGCCAGCCATCCTCTTACAAACAAACTTCAGGCAGCTGTACCTTTTAAACTGCCCAAGTATTTATTTTTGGTTAAAAACAAACTCTTTGATTGTTTTCTGCTTCTTTTTGTTTGTTTTATTTGTTTTGTGATTGGCATTATAAGCTTCACTTTGAGCAGTTTTGAGTTTTGCGTTCCTGATATGTTTTTACTTCGTATAACATCTGTCAGTATTTTGTCAGAATCTTTAGGAAGCAGTTTGACAATAATTTGTCAGTTCTTTTTAAACAACCTTTCACACTTAGCAAAACATTTCAAAGATTGGCAACTTGAGTTCATATAATTGTGTCCAGAATAAAGCTTTGTTGTTCCCCCCAACCCCTGTCTTGACCATGCCAAGCAGTAATTCTTTGGATTCTTTTAATGTCCCTTGTATTGGTTATGCTAATGTTTACTGGCAGTGCTTTTAGCTTACTGCATATCTGTAAGGAAAAAGCTATAAATCTGAAACAAGCACCTAGATGTTTCTGTTGCTTGTTGAAACCCTGGCATTTTAGCATCTGATTGTGTCACAGGTTTTTGCGGTGGTAATGACAGACATAAAGTTTATTTTGGACTAGC
This sequence comes from Centrocercus urophasianus, assembly GCF_019232065.1. Classification (NCBI taxonomy): domain Eukaryota; kingdom Metazoa; phylum Chordata; class Aves; order Galliformes; family Phasianidae; genus Centrocercus; species Centrocercus urophasianus. The sequence continues at coordinate 24,176,449 of NW_024884142.1, forward strand.
CCAAGAGTACCATTCCAATGCTTAGAACACGGATGTGATTTAAGAATTAAGAATGGGGTCTGTGCTGATATTGTTAGGTAGTACTCAGTGGCAGCTTTCATTCTTTCTTCACTGAGATCAACACAAAATATGTGGCTAAGGACTTTATACCGAAGCAATTTTTAGTATACGTGCAGTATTTAAAAGTGTACCATTTAACTTATGTGGAGAGTTACATGGGCTGTGTCGTCATGGTAAGATGTCAAGCAATGATCTCATATTCAGGAATACAAACTTCTATAAAATGAAGAGGTTTTGGAAAAATAGCACCATCACTCAAAACAGAATATATACATTTTTAAAATGCTGCTAGAGGTGATATTTCGTTTGGAGCTAAGTTAAAGAGAATGAAAATGGCGTTTGACGAGTTTCTTATCCCGAAGTAAATGCCTGCAGAACATCTTCACCCCACCTGAAACAACAGAAACTGTGATGATGTACTAGATTTGATCTAGTTAGAGTGTCAGTCAGGATGATAGCAGATGACTTGAAACTTCTGTTGCTTTATACTTGGAGATCACACAGAAGCAAAGAGGAACAGCCCGAGGCACCTGTGTATACTGGGGGCTGCACAGCTGGAGGGCAGCCTGGCAGAAACTGACCTGGGAATCCTAGTGGACACCAAGTTGTGCACGTGGAAAGCTAATGGCATCCTGGGCTGTGTTAGACAAAGCATTGTAGGTGTAGGGAGGTGATTCTTTCCCTCTACTCAGCGCTGCTCAGACCTCAGCAGTGTCTAGAAATACCTAAAGTGAGGTGCAAAGAGGATGGAGCCAGTATTTTTTTAGTGATGCTCAGGGATGGCCCAAAAGACAGCAGGCACAAAACTGGAACACCGGAGGATCTGTCTAAATATAAGGAAGCACTTCTGTGCTGTGCAAATGACAAAGCGCTGGCCCAGGCTTCTCAGAGGCTGTGGAGTCTCCTCCTTGGTAGTCTTCTGAAGCCTCTTGGATACTTTCTGGGCATTCTGCTCTGGGTGTCCCTGCCTGGGCAGGGATTGGGCCAGGTGAACCCAGAGATCTCTGCCAACCTCAGCCGTTTTGTGATTCTACTGTTGATGAAAATATTGTTGTAGCTTATTGGCACAGCATCAGAAATCAACTTCTGATTCTCAGAATTGGAAGTAGAAGTATGTTCTATTAAACTGAGCTGCCTAATTGGCTATTGCATGATTCTTGATGGTTTTAAACAGTAAACAAATGAGAAGTGATTAAAGAGGAGTAGAACATCTTTTTTTCTTGTTCAGTGCCTAAATATTAGTGCATAATTTTGAATTGACTTCTTGGAGTTCACCTAAATTACATAATTCTGATTTTTTTTCTTAATTTTAGTAAAGGCTTAACTTTCATTTATTATGAAGTATAATGTAGTTAGAAATGATTGTTCTAATGTGAAAATATTCATCTGTTGTTTCCTGTCTGAAAAGAGATCAAATATGAAGACATAAACTCACAGGAGGACCACTGAGGTTTCATTTTAGTAGCGTTGAAATGTTGTTGCGTGATATGTAAGAGTGCTGTATGTTTTTTTTCCTCTGTCTGTATAAATTACATCTTTTAACCAAGCGAGTGCAAGCATGTGGTACGTGAGCAAATAGACATTACTCAGTTGCTGTGTATTCTGCTCTCTGAAGAAACAGCCTTTCTTTCTGTTACTGTTGCTTATACTTCGCATTCCTTAAAATCTAAAAATATTGGTTCTTTAAAAACATCCAATTCCAAATATTTTTCTAGCTATGTCATCTTAGTTGCATCAGAAGAGTTACTCTGCTCAGTCTGATTTAAGGATTTTTTTTTCCAATGTTCTTTTGCAGTTTGTTACTTTCTTTTGACACGGAGGCTAGAAATAGTCACTATGTACGTGATGGTCAGGACGTCATACCTGCAGCCAAGAATATTTCCCCTGTCTCCATCACTGTTTTTCATCTTCATGACAAGCTGTAGATGTTCTTTGAGTTTTTTGACATATCTGCATCTAATCTTATGTGATTTCTGCCTGTCTGTTCTTAATTAGGAACCACTTGGATAAAAGTTGTTTTTTGTTGCAGCTGAGAGAGGAATAAATTTACCAGGGATGGTGTTGAACAGGTTGCTTCTCTTGGAAGCAAGAATTGTTAGCCTAATCTAGCTGCTCTCCATTGCAGTTTTTGAAGATTATGGATGCCGAATTACTAAAGAAACATTTTAATGAATGGATGAGTCAAATGGAATGTGCTGTTTTTAGGAGGACATAATTTGACAGTAATTGCTATGTGATAATAATTTGTTACACAAGTTGTTCTCCTGAAGCATTGTGAAGTTTTGTGTTTTAAACCATTCTGTTTATGAACAAAATAATGGTATATTTTCTAGTTTAATACTTGACTCAAGGTTTATATAGAATGTTTCATGATGTCAATAAAATTACTATGACAGTAGTGAAGTTTCAATAGCATTCTCTGTTTTGAATTAGTAATGTCCTTTAAGTTTGCTATTCCGGAATTAGTTCAATGTAGGCTTCAAGTTTAAGTTCCCATAATATATCCTGATAATTACATTGCCCACTTTAATGTTCCTGCTGTTTTGGGCGTGTATATGCATTTGTATTTAAAAGATAAGAGGAAAAAAAGAAGACCTTTGTGTGATTAAAATGTTTTGCTTATACTCTGTTGCTTTACAACATTTGTTTGTTTTTTTCTCCCACGCCTATCATCATCTAGTGAGGCAAATCTGCTCAGCATAGATGACAGTGATGGGCCCTTCGGTCCAAATGAAGAAAGAAAGGTAAGTACTGGGTTTATCTCATAGTGAAGAGGTATCTTCAGAGCTTGCTAGTTTTTGAAACAATGTTGCATAGTCATTTGTCCATTGTTGCAAAGTGAAAGTTCGTGTTGATTCGGCAGCCTGTATGCTCAACTTGTTTATCTGCATGCTTTTTGTTTCCTATTCAGCCTGGAGATCCTTAGTTGTTAGAGTGTTCTGAAAATAACATGAATAACGAATTTTAAGTTTAGACAATTTTCATTAGTGAGCTTATTTTAATATCAAATTTCCAATTTTCTATGCATACATGTGTATATACAGGCAGAACTCATGCTTTTTGTGTTTTTTGAAATAGCTTATTACTGCAGGGATGGTTCATAATGCTTTGAAAGTATCACTGTTTTATTTAGCAAGGAATCCCACTAGTTAAGAGCATTTTACTACATTTACAGAAAATGAATTATTTCAGACATTAGAGTTTCTTTTACACTTCTTGGTTCTGTGAGACAGATGCAAATTTGAGGGTGATTGTATCCAATGACTTCCCTTGTCATTGGAATGGGAGACCTTCTGGAAAAGTCTTTTTGTTTTGTTTGTCTCACTGAATTTCAGTTTTCTCAAAACATGCCTTTCCCATTATTCTGCATCTGAAAGGTGACATACCTTGTATCTAAGGTGTGCATACAACTTTGGTGCCAGCATTCTAGATATGAAGCAGGTTAGCTTTGTTGTGTATATTTTTTCATGTTCATCTGAGAGGCATAAAGCTGTTTCACATGTAAAATATTTAATAAATAGGCTGTCTGGAAAAGAATAACTAGAGGACTTGTTGTAGAATTCTGTTCTCCAGGATGAAAAATTACATAGAGGAGAACTCTACAGTCAATCATGTTTGTACAGTGAACTTCAGAAGAATTTCTAAGAAGTTAAAAGCAAGACTTCCGTTCAAATTGGCTTCTGGGTAGATTGTGCATAAAATTTTGTCAAAGCGATCTGAAAATGAAGCCAAAGTAGTATTTCTATAAATATAATAAGTTTTGTTTTTACTTTTTTACTTTTTATACAAGTATTGTATTGTCATGCACATGAATTCTGTTGTTACAGTCCTTTCGTTGTCGGCCTGGAGCTGTCGGCATCAGTGGTGATTCCATAAAAACATACGCGAGGCGAGGCAAAGCTGCAAGCTTGAGACCTTTTAAAGGGAATGCAATTGGCCTCAACATGATGGGAAATAGCAAGAAACTGAGGTACTGCATTGAGTTTTCTGTGTACTTAACTACTTAATCACTGATAAAAATTAATGACAAGTGAAGACAACTTGTAGTATGATTACATTATCTTCTGTGCATATAAAGAAACTACACTGTTCTGCACTTCTGAACAAAGACAGAAGAGTAGATCATTTTTCTTCTGAAATCTTAGTAAAGCACACTAGTAAAACAGTGAAAAAGATTAAAATAAAGTGAGAGCTTTTGCATTTGTTGGTGCTTTACCAGTGTTGTCTGAATGAACTATTGTTATCCTCTATACAGTGCTGACAGAAGAGTATTTCTAATGTCTTATATGACTGATCACTTAATTTAATGTGTAACAGAAAGTGATACGTTCATGTAATTTCTCTGGAAGAATTTCATATTGCTAGATTACTCTTGGTGTGGTTACTTTTGCAGGAATGAATAGATCCTTATCCAGCTATAACTTTGCCAGTCATCAGATATTTAATGTGTATGTAATTATATGAGGCGTAGTGCATCATTGCTTAGTGGGACTTACGACAGAGTCACTTCAGAAAGTAAATCCTACATTTGTAGTGTGATGTGTGTGCTCTCCTGCTCTTCCATTGAACCTGATGTATAGGGAACAAATCCTGAATTTCCAGTCTGAACTGATCCTTCAGATTCTTACAGAAGAATGAATGCATGAATTACAGATATTTTCTGCAAAATAAAGGCTTTTTGTCTTAACGTTGTAACTGTAACCTATTTACATATGTTAATCTGTCTTGTTGGAGTTCAGCAACATTGTGACAGCTTACACAATATCTTAACCAATTGTTATGCAAGTCCCTAATTTAGTTCTTCTGTAGAATGTGTATGGTCTTAAATTCATTTCTTATTTTTTTATCAAAGAAAATACAAATTAGTAAACAAAAAAAAACAATTCTTAGGGATCCTGAAGTTTCTTCCGTAACTGAAATTAAAAAAATAAATGCATGTGGATAAATAGTTGCTGAAGTGCTCAGCATTTAATTCCAACATTCCGTTGTTTGTGTTGGATCTACCTTCCATTGACAGATACTACTATAAACCTAAAACCAGAAAATTTAGAAAACTCAACTAAAAAAAGTTAAATCTGTTGGACGTGTGTCACCTTACCGAAAGATCCCATCTTCTGTTTTGAAAGCCAGCAACCACCTTTTGCCTACTACTGAGCTGCACGAAGTTACGTGGAAAGTATAAATATCCACCTTCTCCTTAAGAAACAGTTATTAATGGATGAATTTATTGGGAAAGAAGGGATAGGAGTCGGCCGTTGTGACTGATGTAAACAATTGACTTTTGATTAACACTGGTATTACTGATCGTTGTCTACTGACTCCTATTTGAATTTTGCAAAATCAGTTTGCTTGGAAATGTGAGTATACTGCAAGCCATTGCCTCAATTCAGTACTGTAACTGTGATAGTGTTACGTCTTTTGTAATCCAACAGAATCCTCAATAACTGAAGGTTTGTGATCCAGCTGCTGTGGTGAAGATTGGGTGATGTGTTAGCTTTGAGGGTGTATCATGAAAGGTGCTTACTAGTGATCAGGTCTGTGTTTGAATGACTGGACTAAAGAAAGTTTCAAGGATTGGTAATGCAGTTAAGCTGCTAGATGAAGTTCAAGAAGATCAGATGCCTGAGAACCTTGTCTGCAGAGTAAGAATTGAAAACTTCATATTGGTGGTTTTCATTAAGATTACTGAGAGTGTGACTCAGTAATATTAGTATTATTGTCTGTTAGTATTTCCTAAAATTCAGGAAATGAGGGATAGGAAGATGGTAAGGATAGAAGGATGCAGAGCTAATGAGAAGAAATTTTCCTTAAGCAGCTCTACTTGCATGAAGGATATTTTAAACCAACCCATAGTTTTTACCTGTTGTTTGGTGTTGTACAACAAGGCATGTGTTTTAAACAAATTTAATATCAAACCCTAATTTAGCTGCTTTTTTTTTTTTTTTAATTTGTTGTAAGATCTCATTTTGGATTGCTCATTTCTTTGCCAGTTTTTAATAACTTACATCAAAGGTTCTCATGATGAAAACCCTTAGATTTTCTTTTTGGTAATGTTTAGTTGAATTTATTCAATGACCAGCAGAATTAATGTAGTCTGTAATATTGTTCTGTGTTTCTGAAATGCTGTGCTCGGTTACTTCTAGATCTATCCCTTGTTGTCAGTGCAAGATTTCTCTGTGCTTTGACTTCTTAATCTGCGATGTTCCCAAGCTAGCAGGATCAGCTGATCTAATGTGATAGTGTAACCTGGTTTTCTTCAGCGCCTAGACTCTTAAGTGATGCGGTGTTGTCATTGTAGTCTAACTTTGAGATTTCTAGAACGTTTGTTCTTTGGACATACTTTCTGACAAGTTTCAATGTTCTGTGATTTTCTTGAAGCTGTGCTGAAGCTTGCAAAGGCAATTTCTGTTTGGTTGTGGCTGTGCTGCAACTTGCTACATTTCTGATGAAATTCTCTGATGATTCTGTCTGTACTGATTATGTTCTATTCTAAGACTAAGATCATAGAGCAGAATAGTATTTTACAGCTGTCCTGCATGGAAAGATATCTGACTCCATATGAAACGATTAAGTGTACCATCTAGAACAGTCTGCTTTGACTCAAATCTGATCACCCAGCAGACTGTGATGTTCTCTTCCAGTGCCTACAGGGAGTGTCTCACTACTGGAGTGTGAGGCACAAAGCAGAAGCATTGCTAAATGGCTTTATCTGCTGCGGAAACAGAAGACTGGAAGTCTCCAAATCATGATAGTTCGGCAAAGCTCAGATACAACAGATAAAATCATGAAACATAATGAATGTTTCAAGTTTTACTTGCTAGTTTTAAACCGTGCAACTCTTTAGCATTTGAGAAGAAGTTCCTGCATTCTCCCTGTGTTTTCTTGTCTAGTATCTCTTCATAATGAAGAGAGATTCTGGAGAGAAACCTAAAGTCAGGGAGGATCTGAGAGATGGTCAAGTATTTAGAACAGGCTGCTGTCAGGATTATATTTCTCAGGTGAACTAAACTGAAGGTTGGCTGTAAATTGGTCTAGACAACGTGCAGTCTTGGCTTAGAGGTTTGTGGGAAAGTATTTATCTTTACTTCCATGATGATGATGATTCAATGTGATGTTTTACCATTTGGTTGGTTGAGGTAGGTCTTGTTCTGTTATATGCACAGTTCTGTTATGATCAGTGAGATTCTAACAGTCACGTTATGCTACAGTCATTCAGAAATGCTTGGAAAGCATCTAATTTTTCTTACGATATTTGGTATAAATGAAAAAAGCTAAAAATAAATTTAAAAAATTAAAATGAGGAGTTTCTTCTTCATCTTCATCTTTTGGGGGATAAAAAGGAAGGATTAGGAATTGATTTGCAGTTTTGTTGGAAAATCTAGGCCTTACTATTTCCTGATTTTTTCATTACAAGATGAATATTTAGCTGAATAATACTTCTGATAAATATTTTTAATCAATTGGAATGCTTTTTCATGTTCCTTTATTTAGTACAGTAAAAACGTCCAAGTAATTTTACAACCTAAATCTAAGCTATGTTTCCATAATTTGAAGCAATTAGTGTTATCAGCATGCAACCTGTTGCAAATTGCATGACTTTTTAAACATTTTAAATGCAATATTATGTGTTCTGTAGTAGAAGTGTACAGGTTAATAGTTGTCTTCACAGGACTATCGTGTTAATCATTTATCAGACAGAAAATTGTTTCTTTGTATCTCCTTTTAAAAAAAATTATAAGAGGGAGGTGTCCCTTCAGAATTACCTGGTTTATGTGATAATGAGATTAAAGCCTTGAAAGGCTTTTAATAAATGAGGAAAATGAAGAAATAGTAAAGAATATTGGGGAATATACTACTTCTGCGCAGAGCCCTGTCAGGATAGTTCAGCAGCGTCTTTTCTTTTTGAGCTGTGGTGCGTTGTTCCAGCTACCAGCCATCTTACTGCCACACATCTGCTGTGTTTGCTTTCCCTAAGGAGTAGTGATATCTGAGAACTTCCCAAACATACAGTTCAGTCTGCTTATATGTTATGCAGTATAAATCTTCTTGATTGCATTAAATGCTTTGTCTTTGAAAAATGTGTAGATGGGAAAATTAAGTTAATTATAAATGCTTATATCTCATTTCAAAAAGACAGTATTGGAGTGAGGAGATGGAGCAAAGGAGAGCTGGTTCACAGGTGTTTTGAATAGTGATAAAATTTGATTAAAAAAAATGTTAACCTTCTCAGGGGGAAAAAGATGAGCATTCTTATCTGTCTGTTTTATTCTGCGATCTAATGCTTTTATGACTACTGAATATAAGCTAACAAATGACATTATTGATTCAGAATGATTCAGTAATTTGTTGATTGTTTTTATGTGACTATTGTAAAAGTAGGGCAGCACAATTTTTAACTGTAAGCGCTGTAAAAACAAAAAACAAACAAGAAAAACCCCAACTGAATCTTTTCTTAAACCGTTTTTTCTGTACTTTTGCAGTGAAAATGCTCAGAATGTGTCTTGTCCTGTAACTGTGGTACATGGTAGACGCTTTCACCATGCGCATGCACAGACAACAGGAGTAAAAACAGCAGCCCAAAGGTAGGACTAAGTGGATTTGTTTATCCAGGTGTTCCTGTTGTAGGAAGTTATTTCTGGTTTTGTACATAATTGTTTTCCTTATGCTGTGAAGTGTTTTAAGGAAACATAATTACGTGGTGCATACTTGAGCGTGAACCTTGATCTCAATTAATGAAGCTTATTGTTTATAACTCATTGCATAACTTCTTAGAGGTTACTGATGCTAAAGCATGCTGACAAACATTCAGTAGGAGAATACCTGATGAAAATACGTTGAGAAGATACTTTGAAATAGACATAGCATGCAGTAGGATTTAATGTAACTGGCAATGTGATAATCAAATAATATTTCAAAGAAAATTCTGGCTGTGTAAGGCCTACTTAACGATTAAGCAATAGATGTGATGGTCATATCTTTAAATACAGCATAAAATGTATAAACTGGTCCAGTTCACAGAAGTGAAATTTTACACTTATTAATGTCTGTTGGAATAGATTATATAAAACTACAGGATTTTACTCAACAATGTTGATTTAAACATTGTTATTTTGAAAACTCAGAGCATACCACATTTTTAATAATACGAGTATTTCGGACTTCTCATATGCAAACATCTTCACAAACATATGAGCTAACATAGGAGCATTAAGAAATTTTCTTCTAAAATTTGTCCATTCGAAGCCCCTTTTATGGGTTTTATGAATCTCCACTGACCTCAGCATTTTGTAACCTCATTTTTCTGCCCTTTTTTTTTTTTTTTTTTTATCCTTTGTGTATGTGTGTAAATTTTTGGGGTCATGAAGATCATATGTGGGCATCGTCCTATTTTTTGTACCACTTCCCTCATTTTCACATCTGTCTTCAGAATAACAGAGACCGTGTACAAATGTGAATGAGTGATGTGATCCAAGTGCAGAGGGTAATGTGGCACTGAGGAAGCAAACCAAGAATGGATTTTACATTTCAGTCTCTGAGAACATACACCATTGTTGCATCCTTCCATTTCTACCTACGCTGTGGCCTGTAAAGGGCAAACAGCACAGACACTTCCCTTTAGTTCTCAGTAGTAGCGGATGCAGCAGTAATGTCATGGCTTTTTTCTACTTAACATCACCGTGAGGCAAGGGTCTCTGAAGAGGATTGGTAGAGTTTTTCCTGGGAATTAAATCAGAGGACAATGTTTATGTTGACAGTACGATTTAGACTGCACCACCTATGCTCTTGTTATATGCAGTCCTTTTTAGAACAGTTTTGTTCAACATCCTGTTGAGAAAAGCATGAGGCATCTTTAAACGTTTATGCAATTACCCTTCATTTTTCCTTTTCTTCCTTTAAAAAAAAATAATTGAGGTATAAAAGCTAATCAGAATTACTTAAAGTGGATAGAAAACCGCATGAGAGAGCTCTTGTCCCTAACAACGTTAGCGTACTGATTAAACTTCTGTTATGAAATGGTTTTTCAAAGCGACCTATGGAGATGGATTTGTCTTACCTGACATCCCTGAGGCACCATCAGTGTGTAGATTTCTGAGTAGTGCCTCTTTTTTCCTCTTTTGCAGTTCAAAGATGTTTGATGGCTGATTTGTTTGGGCTGTTGAATTCATTGCTTAAATTTAAAAGGGCTGAATCTGGCCAGAATGCCTTGATCTTAATCATAAGGGGATATTTGACTTGCCTACCTGCCTTTTTGCACCAATGAGAGATGTGTTGGTTTTTTAATAAGCTTTTAACATAATGTGGGAGGAAAAGAAAGTAGTGACCTTGTATGTGTGACATACAGAGAGAAAACTAACACGTAATATAAGCAAGTTGAATACCGCATGAAGTAATTGGTAAAAATCATATTGGTTGTTTCTAAATAAATGTACTTCTGGCATTGTTATTTTACTTCATTTACATTAACTCCACATAATTAATGCTTATTGTCAAGAATGTTTTTGGTCTCTCAGAGGTGGGAAATAGTCATAAAAATTCTAAGTAATGTTTTGCAACTGGGGAATCGCAGATCAGTGTTATCCGACTGATTTGTATTTAGAATTTAAGGGTGAGCTTTCCAGAGGATTTTTAATTTCATTATCTTTTGCCAGTTGACTCGACTGACGACTCTTCGAATGCTTCTAAATCTATTTATGAGTTAGCAGATAGAAGATGGGCTCATGCCATACCGTTTTTCCCCTAAGGCAAGAGGTTCCTAATGCTGCTTAATCTGGAAGGTCTATATTTATGAGTTAGAAAATGGTAGTTACTAGAAAGGAATATGTGCAGAAAACGTAACCAGTTGTAAAATTCCAGGTAGATCAAGACAGAGAAAGTTGGTAGCGTGGAAACAGTTCTAAGGTGTTATTTTTTTCTTGTGTAAATTTACAGGTGTTGACGAAGTTTTGTTTCTAGATTTTTTCCTTGATCAATTTCGTTATGAAGAAGAAAATTTTAACAAACCTAACATATTGTTCTTAAATCTGTATTGAGTTACTGAATTGGTAAAATAAAAATAAGAACAAATTACTTCTGAGTAGGTTTTGTCTCTGGCGCTGACATGACTGAATCGTACGGTTCCTTGAGTGGGGTCACATAGGGCATTCTAATTGTGAAACCCCACGGAGTTGAATTTGGAGCTTCTGTGATATGTGCTGTGTTTCTCATCTTTTCCTCTGACTTGATTGCACATGCATGTTAATTTAAATGCTAGCTGAATATCTGTTGCGCTGATATTTCAAATATGTGATTTCAATACAAAAAAAAAGGAGCATTTCAAAATAATATTTTGATAAATATTATTCATATTTTTTCCAGTGGAATCTTGGGATGAAATTGAACTTTATTCACTTCTGATGCAAGAGATTTTCAGATATAGCTGGTGTTGTGGTTGGTTCAAACAGATGTTGCTTCATTTAATGGACTCATAGTTCTGTCTAACGCTATTGACTGACTTTCTCTAAGACTTGGCATTGGAAGAGCGTGCTATGTACAGCATGTCTAACCAGTCTTAATGCACGACTTGCATGGAGCAATTTGTGGGGACACTGCTTGTACGATTCTGGGCTCTGCTGAGGATTGCCATCTCTTAATCGTTCTAAGATGCAAAATGGAGATATTTTTTTCAATGCATTATATTAATAGGGGATTTTAAAACAAGCAGGTGAGGCATTTAGTGTAATGACAGTGTGCAGTATATTTTTTCTGCAATCTTTCAGTTTCTTTATCACTTACCATTCTTTACAGTGCCTGTATTGTACTTGCAAACAGTTAATCCAAGCTACACATTTGCTGTGCCAAGAATATAAAGATACTGGAAAATGGCTACGTTTGGAGGTGGTTTGGATCTAACTGGATTCATAAACTCAGATGTGATCTACCCAAAAGTTTGTAAAGTCAACCTCCAGTTGTGATATTTTTAAGCCACTTAACTGCAGCATTTACTGATCATCCCATCTTCTCAAACATTACGTGTTCAAATAGTTTTTTAATTCCTTTTACTCTCTTCCCAGAATACCAGGCATTCTACAGATTGTATGTGGTTTTTTTTTCTTCAGAATTTGTTCAGAATTAAATTTTATACACTGAAAAGGGGGCAAGTAGCATTTAGCCTACTGACCTTTGCTTTCTGTGAAGTAATTCTTGTTTGTGCATTTATAGTTACTATTGCAAAAATGCTGTGAATAATAATAATAATGCTCATTTGAAAGCTAGTGCAGTGAGTACAGGAGGCAGTGAAACTGTTATAGCTTACATCTAGTAACTTTTGAATTTAGTGATGTGCAACACATGTGAGGCTTTGCATCTTATGTGTTTTTTTCTTTTTTCATATTTTAAGCAATCTGGACCGAAAGGAAAGGTAAGCTTGCTGTTGATGAAATGAGCATGGCAATGAGCATTAAGAAAATCAGCTGAATTAATATTGTATCAATGCTAATTAAAAAATAATCCAGTCAATCATAACTATGTGAGGGATTTGTTTGGTTTGTTTGTTTTTTTTTCTTGATAAAAGATGATAATGAGACCACAAAAAGAACCTTTACATCCATTTCTGAATAATACCATGTTGCAGTGAACTTTGGGTATATTTCCACTGGAAATCTGTGTTGGGGGAAGGGGAAGGGTATGGATATCCATATTATTAAAAGAGATAAGTTTTAACTTTCTCTGGAGTTTCATTCTGAAGCCTTCTTAGAGTAACAAAGTTTATGTAATAGAATGTTTCTGAGGCATATCTTAGTAGATTGTTTGACAACTTAAACTCTTAGCTCTTATTTTTTCGTCTTGGTTTGAGTAGTATTAAAGGCTTTTATTGTATTACTGCATACATTCTGCTAATAAAGTGTGTATGTGAAAGCAGTTAACTGAAGAAGTGTTAGCAAGAACAGATACACTGTAAGGCTTGTCGCATGTTTGTCAAATGCTAGACATCTCTTTTACTGCCTGTGGTTTTTCATTTAGCAGCATATTTTGTATTTCGTTTTGTTGGTAATAATCTATTCACTTCTATTTATTTATATATCTGTATGTGGTTTTGACAGTATAAGCTTGATATCAGGTTTAATTGTTTAAAATGCATCTATAATGTTTAACCAGTAACAATATAAAACAAATCTATTTTAGATATGTTTTTTTTTCAATTCACAGTTTTGTAGATTTATTTCAAATTTAGTAGTAAAACCAGGCATTTTTGTTTAACTACCTTTGTTATTAGTTAGAGAGTAACAAAGGAGTACTGACCAGTCAGCTTTAGCCCTATTGCAAGGAATAGGATAGAGTAGTTCAGTTGGAAGGGACGTGCAAAGATCATCGCATCCAACTTTCAAACAATTTCAGGGCTAATCAGAGTTAAAATGTATCATTAACAGTGTTATCCAAACGCCTCTTAATCATGGATGGGAGCAGGAAGTCAACCATCTCTTTAGGAAGCCTTGGTCTAGTTTATAGCTACTCTATCAGTGAAGTTTTTTCCTAGTGTCTAATGAACCTGCTGTAACACAGATTTAAACCATTAAGATGTTTGGTCATCCCTTTTACTGGCCTGGCTTTGATTTCACGTACTTTTTCCATGTTTTTCTTTGTTCTGTGTTTGTTATTGATTAACCATTTGGTCATTAATGCTTTTAATTTGGTATTCTATGCCCTAAGAAAACTAGGACTGAGTCGCATTCTGGTGATCTTAAATTTTCCCTTTGGAATCCCTGCTTGTTCCTTCTTTATTAGATACAATGTGTAGATAGTCTGGCATTTTCAGCTGTTTGATCCCTAAGGAAGACTACTAGTTTGAGTTTCATTAACAGGATTTAACAGCAAAAAGGTATTTGTTTTGAAGTGCTTTATGCATTGTAATACTCTGTAATATTGTTTTCTTTTCTAAAACTACTGAAATTCTTTTCCAAATAGTCCTTTTAAGGATAGATGAGTAGATGACTTATTCATCTTTTAAAGCATGTATTTCCATTCTGCATTATGTTTTTATGTTTATACACAAACTGTTCACTGTGTTAAGTACTTCACTGTAGAATGTATCAATGGATCTGCCAATGTTCAAAAGACAGCACATTTTTGTGCTGAAGAAGTCTTTGTTTAGCAGTAAAAACTATATGCCTATAGTAGTCCTTGCCTTTTTGTTTGTATGGGTTTCTTTGGTTGAGTTTGGGTTTTTTCTTCAGTTTTCTTCAGGAATTGGCTGGATGGCCGCACTCAGACTTGTGGTCAATGGCTTATGTCCAAGTGGAGACCCATAATGAGTGGCATTCCTCAGGGATTGTTTTGGGATCAGTGCTATTAACATCTGCATTTTGGTCACAACAATCTCAGGCAACCCTACAGGCTTGGAGAGGAATGACTGGAAAGCTGCCTAATGGAAAGGGACCTTGGTGTACTGATGGACAGTTGGCTGAATATGAGCCAGCAGTGTGCCCAGGTGGCCAAGAAGGCCAGTGGCATCCTGGCTTCTATCAGGAATGGTGCGGTGAGCAGGACCAGGGAAGTCATCCTGCCCCTGTACTCAGCGTTGGTGAGGCCTCACCTCAGGTACTGTGTTCAGTTTTGGGCACATCAGCACAGAAAGGACATTGAGGTGCTGGAGCAGGTCCAAAGAAGAGCAACAAGGCTTGCGTAGGGCTTGGAGAATATGGCCCATGAGGAGCGACTGAAGGAACTGGGGCTGTTTACTCTGGGGAAGAGGAGGCTGTGGGAATACCTTATTGCTCTCTTCCAATATCTCAAAGGTGCTTACAGCGAAAGTGGGGTTGGTCTCTTCTCACGGATGACAGGTGACAGGACAAGGGGAAATGGCCTTCAGTTGCTCCAGGGTTATATATCAGGAAAAATTTCTTTACAGAAAGGATTTTTAAGTGCTGGAATAGGGTCCCTGGGGAGGTGGTTGAGTCACCATCCCTGGATGTGTTAAAAAAAAAAAAAAACTGTTTGGATGTGGTGCTCAGGGACATGATTTAGTGGAGGGTAGAGTTTGAGTAGTATGGTTAGGTTGCAGCTAGACTTAATGATCTTTAAGGTCTTTTCCAACCTGAGCAATGCCATAATTCTGTGATCTTTGTAGGCAACATGGACAGTAAGATCAAGTGCATTCTCATTAAGTTTGCAGATGACACCAAGCTGAGTTGTGCAGTTAATGCAGTAGAGGGAAGGGATGTATCCAGGGAGACCTGGACAGGCTTGATAGGTGGGCCCAAGCCAACCACATGAAGTTCAATAAAGCCAAGTGCAAGGTTCTGCATCTGGGGAATCAAAAGAAGTGTGACCAGCAGGTCTAGGGAGGTGATTCTGCCCCTCTACTCTGTTCTTGTGAGACCCCACCTGGAGAATGCGTCCAGTTCTGGGGCCCCAACACAGCAAGGACTTGCTGGAGCAAGTCCAGAGGAGGGTCACAAAGATGATCAGAAGGCTGGAGAACCTCCACTGTGAGTATGAACTGAGAGAGCTGGGGCTCTTCAGCCTAGGGAAGACTCTGAGAAGACCTTATAGTGGCCTTCCAGTACCTGAAGAGGGCCTGCAGGAAAGCTGGGGAGGGATTTTTATAGGGACAGACAGGTAGTGACAGGATGAGGGGAAATTGTTTTAAACTGGAAGAGGGTAGGTTTACACTAGGTATTAAGGAAGACTACTGTGAGGGTGGTGAGACACTGTAACAGGTTGCCTGGAGGTTGTGGATGCCCTGTCCCTGGAAGCATTCAGGGCCAGGCTGGATGGGACTTTGAGCAACCTGATCTAGTAGGAGTTGTCCCTACCTATAGCAGGGAAGGGGAGACAAACTAGATGATCTTAAAAAAGGTCCCTTCCAACCCAAACCATTGTGTGATTCTAAGTGGAGAAAAGATAGTGGAGTTTTGAATAGCAGAAGAGACAGAAGCTGATGTATTAGCAGCCAACAGGGAAATGTCTGGGAAATGTCCATAGTGTTAAGGCACGTTACACTAGAGAAGTAACAGTAGTCCAGCTGAAGTCTTTCTGTGCCCAGTGCAGGAGTGCAGGTAGCTTGGGTAACAAACAGGATGAGTTGGAAGTCACTGTGTGCCTAGAGTACTGTGATCTAAACACTGTTAATGAAACTTGGTGGGATGAATCACACAGCTGAAGCACTGCAGTCAGTCAGTAGCTGTACACTGTTCGGGAGATAGACAAGGAAGGAAGACTGGGACAGTTGCCCTCTCTGCAAAAAAATAGATAGGCTGCACAGAGCTATCTAGAAAGTGAGGAGCAGGTTGAGAGCTTATGCATAAAACTGAGGGTCCAAGCCAACAAAGGAAGCTTCATGGTTGGCATTTACTTTGTTCTCCCTAAATAAGGCAAACTTGTTAACAAAGTGTTCGTTCTTCAACTACAGCAGTTCTGTCCAAGCTGTGAGCTGCATACTGCCCTGGACGACTAGTAAGATGGCCTCACAAGGATGTACAATTTTAATATTATTTTGTTATTTTTAACTATTTTTCATGAGTCAGTTATGCATAGCTTAACTGAGTGTGGACTGCGCAAGTGACATCAGAAAGCTGTGGAGAGGAGGGTGCAGTGCAGGCCTATCTCCACCTCTCCTGCCTACCATATAAGTACAGTTGAATCAAAACCCACGTGATAATTTCAAAGGTCCTGATAATTTGGTGCTTCAAGAGATTACGTACTGAAACAAATTAAGATTTGTTCCTAGTTCTGGTCTGTTTCAACCGTAGATGATTTCTTTTATCAGGTGAACCCTCAAGATTTAATTGTGTTTGTTGAAGATGTTTCCTTTGCCTCCTTCACTGTTGATTTTTGTCCTTGCAATCACAGGAAGCATTATGTAATGCATGTGACCCATTTGCACAGCAGTGAATTAAGTAGGCTACTAGCAAGGCCTACTGTATTTCAGGTGTATGGCATCTTATGTTATAACATAACAGTAATCTACAGCTGTGGATCAGTGCATGAGCAGGGGAATGGCTGTCGTAAGTAGTAACTAAGGTGCTGTATTTGGAATCTTAATTTGACAGTAGGATAATTTGGCACGTTTGTTTGCAACTGAAATTTTTTTTCAGGAGAATCAGGTTATAATGCTTTATATGACTGAATAAAAATGTGATAGTATGCAAATTATACTGTCTAAAGTTCCCTTGTCAAATAGTTTGTCTACACAGTATTGTTTTCTTAAAGATGTAGAAATTATTTCTTCTATGCTATTTTTGGTTTTGGCCACAATTTTTGACATTGCATGTCTCTCCTGTTTTGCCTGTGTTTTTTCTACTCTATGCTGTGGAATCTAATATTAAAATAATAGTTGTTTTCCATTTTTAGCCTTTGAAGTATCAATGTTAATAGATCATGAATATGGGGGAGGAGATATTTGCATCAGTTCTTGAAGACTTTGGTCTGAAAGTGGGACTTCAACTACTGATTATTATCAATAAGGATTTAGATCAGAAATACTCAAGGCCTTCACTGTAGCGGTTTCTAGCATTCTGATATATATTTTTAAAGTTCTCTTGTAATTGTTACTCATTCATAACTTTCAGATGCAGTTCTGATTTTTCTTTTTCTTTTGTAATTGTGCCAGAATTATAATGGTGTCTCTCCAAAGAACAACTGTATGTGTAATTTATTTTCCAGAAAAGAATACCCTCCTCAGCTTCAGAAAGTAGAAGCAGACCACATTAGGTTACCACGGCCTCAAGGACTGGGTAAGTTATCTAAGAGTACTGGAGTTCTCTTTCCTTTTAAGCAGAATTATTTTTTTTAATCAGTACTTTAGGCAGGTGTATTGCCAAACTTTGAGTAATCTTTAGTATATCTTCTCGTTTGTGCAAGTATGAAAAATGTTGCTCTTTTTGACAGATTTCTACAACCTGTTCCGTGATGTTTTAATGAACTTTAACAGCATTCTAATTTAGATGCAGATGAAATGGTATTTAGAACCAGAGAATTATTGGGTTTGAAACAGATGTCTGGAGATTATTGTCTTAACACCAAGCCCCCAACTTGTTCTTGAGTTACAGATGAGGAATTTCTGTAATACTTTTAGTATAAGCAAAATGTAGCATGCTAAACCACACTTGGTAAGAAGTGCATTTATGCACTGAAAGAGTAGGACAGCCCAGCATCAGCCCTGCCCTGTATGTCGCCTAATATACGCTCTTATCTCATTGGTAGAGACCATCTATGGAGATAACCTCATGCAAGAGGGAAAATGTAATTTGGTTTGAGGGGTTGGAAATTGTGAAATTGGAAAGAAAAAAAAAATAATAACAATAACAATCACCATGTTCTTTTCAGCTTTGTCAATACTGATATAGATAACTTGTGAACTAGCTTGACTCTCAGTATATGAATTGAGAAAGTATTCATATATAATATTAAAATTGTAGCCTTTTAAAAACTTCAGGATGGAAACAGGAATTAAACTAGTGAATCAGACTGGCTTTTTTACATTGCACTGAAATAAGACCCTTATAAACAAAATCTCGCTCTGTATGTTTTAGTTTGCAGTGAATTGTGGGCTTCTTTATTTCTGTACTCTCCTAGTATTTAAATTAATACCCCAATATAAAACAAGCCATGGCAGTATAATTCATTGTATTTTGCTGAGTTTTGTGAGGAAGGAATAAATCCTAAATTGCACAGAATATTTTCATTTATTCTAAATACATTCACCAGTGGTCTCTTTGTGAAAATTACCATCAGCATCATGTAGCAGTTCCTCATCACCTTTCAGCAGAAACTTGCTTCCAGTTGTAGTGAATTTGCTGTATATTCTTGAGACCCAGGCCTCCTCCAAAGACACGATGCTATAAATTGTCCCCAAGAGACACAGAAATAATAGTAATAAAACAACATTCTCAGAATTATTTGGAGGAAATTTTTCTTACCTGCTCATGATAAGAATCATGAGACATTTATTTCCATGAGTTAAACAGTGTAGTTTTTGAATGTTTTAGAGTTATTGTTAACATTAGAGTTTGGGAAGAAATAAGACCGTAAAGTAAGCACATCTGAACAGACGTTTCTTGTTAACACGTTTGCATTTTTTTTTTCTCCTAGACAGTGTAATGGAAAACACAGAAGAGTCAGAGTCAGAATCTGAATCTGAAATTAAGAGAAAAGTGCAACAAAAACGTCACTGCAACTCATTTCAGTCTGACTTGTCACTATCTTCAGCAAAAAAAGGCTTGACCCAGTTGAAGGTGGGCTAGATTTAAAAAACAAACAAAAACCACGTAAACTTTAGTTTAATTTTCAGTCTTTAAGCATATTTTAAAAACCAGTTTTGAAATAAGTCAGTACTCCAAACATCTGTAAGAGATAGGAGAAAGATTTAAACATTCTAAAAAATACATACATATAAAATATATGTATGGTGATAAAGATATTCAACTGTTGATGCTTATTATGAAATACATGTTTCCTGAGTTATACAAGTGCTATACAGGAAATCAGAAGAACCTGTGTTTAAATTGATTCTTGTTTATTTTTATAAGCCAGGAACGGACAACTTTGGTTTGCTGTCTGTGAAGTAGAGGATTAATGTTTTGTTATTTGTCAGAATTCATTAAAAAAAGAAAAAAATAATAATTGGGTACTCAGTAAGTACAGCAGTATTACAAAGTTTCAAGAAGTTAAGAAGGTTTCTTTCTCAGTGAAACCAGCAGACATGCAAATGGCATTTTCTTGCCTAAATGCAGGCAGCCAGAATTTTTTCTGAATGTCAGATGCAAGTTGTCTTGGAAATTCTTCTTTCCATGTTTCTTATTAGATTACTGTACAAGATTTGTAATGCACGTGTTCAGATCTTGCTGCCTATCAAAGTGGAATAACTTGGAAGGGGATCATGGTAAAAATTAAACAGATCTATGATTACTATATATAATCAGCTTTGTTTTCTCCTGTGTTTTAGTCACTCAGTCAACCTGTATTTCTTCATTGGAATGAAACACTTGACACTACTATTAGACATTTCAATTATATTACTGCTTTATTAACTAAATATATAATGTTACTGGATGTTTTGGTGAGCTTTTCAACTACAGATGCATTGAACTTCACAGTATTTAAATACTCTATAAAATCAATATAACAAAACAGTTTTAAAAAAAAAAAAACAACACCACAAACCTTAAAAGACATTGATGCTTAGTTTATGTTCCTTTAAAGAAGTGAAACAGTCGTTACATGTTGTGTCTTGTCAGGTAAGGGACAAAAGCGGGAAAATCTTGTAGGTTGAAAATGTTAAAAAAAAAAAAAAATTAAATCTTGTCATGGCCTTGATAAAGCAGTGTAGTGAAGTTTCATTCAGAGGATCTAAAAAACGTCATCTTTTAATGTGTAGAGGGTTTTGGGTTTTTTTTTTCGGTTTGTTTTTTTTTGTTTCAAGTTATGTGAATCAGCTCAGGAGAAGGGAGAGCAGCCTCATCGTTTATGGATTTTGATCTTTGTAGGCTATCTTGCAGCAAATTCTGGGTCTAGCTGGAGGGCCATATTCATGTAGAAGTGAAGTTTGCTTTCATACTATTCCTTCCTATTACAAAGCCATGGTAGTGAGCTCTAGAACCACTTGCCACACATGGGAAGAGCACACTAGAACTGTTCCAGATTAGAATCTTTGGGCTAGGCCATGTGTAGCTAACCACATTGCTATAGTGAGCTGGTCTTCTGTGTCTCTGATGGAAAAAGTGGTGGACTTGATTACGTTGTTTCAGGGTCTTGATTTTATTTCTAAAACCACCAGACAGATTGTGCTTGTAAAAAGAATTTAATAATTACATTGTTTGCTTTTTGCTGTTTATGTCTTGGAAGTGTGTAGAGTTGAGAACGCTGAGTTCATAAATGGAAAGTTACTCCTTCTCAGACACAAGAGCTCTGTGCTTGTAGTAAAATTGTGAAACAGTAATCCTAAAAAGGGAATAGAGTCTATCTTTTTTTTCCACAATGCGTTACGAGAGATTAATAATGATGTGGCCTCACAAATTGTATCAAACAGGTTGATTTAAGTTAAACCCGTAATTCAGCAGGTGCCTAAATTTCATTTTATGTGAAGCTCGCAAGATATGTCCTTAACTTTGTTTCTTGTGCTGCCCAATGCCAGCAAGTGCAAGAAGTGTGGCACAAAGCCAGATCAACCTTTACTCCAATACCTCAGGGTTGATTAGAGGATCCTAGAGGATCCCTTATGATTGCTGTTTGTGGATATGCTTTTCTGCATGTAGCGCCTATTGTGTTAACTTGAGCCTTGGGTTCTGAGTAGGAGCATTACTTTTCAGCAATTTAACAGATACAGAGGAGGAGGTATTATAATAGACGTGTTAAGGAGAGAATTCTGTTGCTGTGAATTACAAGTTTGTGGATGAATATGGAAGTCAGAAAAAATCTCACTGCAACTGATATTATTAGCAGAACTCTATTATTTTTAATGACAAACAATGCTTTTTTTAAAGGTTTTGTAGGCTTTTAAGACATGTTTTATGCATCTGTCATGAACTTTTTCATGACTGTGCTTTTTCATGAACCATTCATTGCCAGAGTATCTAAATGAATGGAACCTTTGAAAAATTAAGGAGTGTTAATTGTGGTTTCATGACAAGGAATTGTAAACAACCAACTACTTTTCAGGCAAAATACAAATGGTTTTCATCTTCTTACAGCATAACAGGTTGCACTTTGTAGTTATTAAAAATTTACAGAAGTTTTATGAGATGGAGGATTTTGTTTCGTATATCCTTACTGAAAAAAAAGCTGAAATTTTGCAAAAATTTTATATGTTACAAACCTAGCTCAAAAGTTTATAATATTTGTTTTATGGATGCTTTAATATTCAAGTTACAACACATACATATGTGTAGAAAACATCTACTTAAGTAGTTATTAATCTTGAAATAGAGTCCAACTAAAAAAAAAAGAGTTTGCCCTTTTTAAGCAGACATTGATACCCCTACTATCAGAATGTAGGCTCTCAAGCCATAGAAGAGAATTGGATCTAAACTTTTGTTTTGTGGTTGAGGTGGAGGTCTATATTTATTCTGTATTTTAAGATCTTTCACATATAATTGGTAGCTTCTGTTGAATGTTTTCATGTCTGATCAAAATACTTTGATGTGCTTAGCAGTATTATTGTAAAAAGTAGATTCTGTAGCTCAGCACTGAGGCACAACATTGTTTTTCCCGTGACTTTACATATTGTCCCATCACTCAAATCACTCATATGTCTGCTGTGAATTTTGTATTTTTTTCTGTTATTTTTTGCTCAGATATGTGTAGCTTTGCTAAGCTGCAGAAAAATTTTTAAAACATTTTTTCATACTAGAAATCATCCTAAATGATAACATGTAACAGAATTTTAGTATTTGCTTTGTGCTTACTGTAATTGCTAACGTATCGTGGACAGTTTTCATCTTGAACAAGAATTAAGTGCAAAATTTGCAAGTAGTATCTTTGTTTTTTTCAGATCGTTCAGTTACCGGTTGGGGTTTGTTTTTTCTTTTCTCCTCTAGCTTTTGGAACCAATTGAGTACTCTACTGATTGTCCAAATTGTGGGCGGGCAAATGAAAACCAGACCAAATGTCGACATTGTGAAAATTTGCAAAGAGTCTCCAGACAAGCTGGAACATTAAGTGAATCTGTGGGACCTTTATCACGTTCTTCAATACATCAGAACTCAGCGGGGCAAAAATCTTCAGGTACAGGGTTCAACACAAAGAAGTTTTATAGTTCTGCTGTTGGGAAAGGTCCAGCAGATATTCTACTGAGTAATGAAGTTGTAGGACATTCTCTGTTGCGACAGAATGGAAAAGTTGGTCTTCTAGCTGGGACAAAAAATGCTAAAATTACTGGAAACTTAAGACAGAGAAATACAAGACCATCAGAACTAAATGATCCAAGTAAGTACCATTTCATGAATACAGGGTATTATATACTGTATAATGAAGAAACGTTCCACACAAGCTTACTTGCTGACTTTGTATGGAGTTCTTTTTATGGGATTGTTCTTGGAGAAAGAGGGGTGTAACATACTTTTTTATGTCCTTTTCATACCCTGAGGTACTCTCTGTGAAAGGTGAACACGGGGGGAAAAAAAAAAAAGTGTATATATATATATGGGTTTTTTTTAAAGATGTAAATTTTACATTTTTTTAAAATGTATTCTTAGCAGAACTGTCATCTTTTCTCAGAAAGGAAATACTTCTGATATTGTTTTTCCCCCATATTTTGTTCTGAGCTACACATCTGAATGCTACCTAGGTTTTCTCATTTAAGTTTCATGCTTTCTAAAATCTTATTTTTTGTTGTTTTCACTGTGTGACTCAGAATAATAAGCAGATGGGAAATGGAATTTGGGAATCGTGGCTCTTGTTCTACGTTTAGTGTTGTAGGCCGTGTTATGTTACTGATTTGAGCAACTTAAACTGACTAAAGGAGTTATGACTTTTTTCTTTACATTGCCTATTTTACATAACCTTTTAAAACCTAAGCTTCCCAGAGAGAGGGTCTTAATGTTCACTGTTAGTTCTTTGTTGATACATGACATGAGTGATTTCATTTCTATGTCTAGAAGGGGGTTGATGATATCTTTCTTGTATAGCTAACAGTGGGAAATAAAAAGTGAGGAAGAGAGCATCTGTGAGCAGATTCCAAAAAACTATCAGTAAAAGCATTATAAATAATGGTGAATGTGGACTGCTTTTTGTTACTGCAGGACAATTACATAAATTATTTTTTAAGCTATTGCTTGTAAAGAAATTTCTGTTACAGAAAAATGTAGTGGTTGAGAATTTAATATTTTCTGTTTAGTTGTTTTATCTAGTGATGATGATGAGGAGGAGGATAGTGGCAGCACTAGGAGAATGGAAAGCATTTCACCTCGTCCTGCAGATTCAGCCCGCTCCTCCCCAGCTCCTTCTACAGGAAAGGTGGAAGCAGCGTTAAAGGAAAACAGTTGTGGAATAGAACAGAGAATAGGTAGTATTACAACAGATACAGAAATTGCAGTCACACTACCAAGAAAAGCAAGAATGAAAGATCAGGTACTATTTCATGCTTTGTTTGAAGAAAACAAAAATCAAATAATAAATGAGAAGTGTGAAGGTTTGTCTTGCATTTTTGGAAGTTGGCTATATTTTATTGCTTTTCTTATTCACCAGCTCATCTACTAATATCTCTGCTTATACAGTATTGCAAACATAAGAAAATGTGCTGTTAACGTGGATGCTTCTGTGTTGAATGCTTGCTTTCTGAGACTGGACAGGTTATCTCTGAAACTCAGGGCCTTCTCAGCTTGCAGAAAAGTGTCAAAACTGTTTCCTGGTGAGACTTGGGACATGTATAGTTAAACTTGAAAAGGAAAGGAAACATTTGGAACAGTATTGGCCATTTATAAATAAAATACTTTGACAACTGTCCCAATTAACAGCACTTACTTTAAGGATTTCATGGTGAGGCTTTTGTTTTTTTGGTTGAGAACCACTGCAAGAATTGGATAAACAAAGACAAAAAATGTACCATGATCAGACTCCTTAAGTGCTGTCAAAGGGGACAGCTTTCATGGTATGTTTAAAAAAAAAAAAAAAAAAACAAAACCAAAAACAAAACAAAAAAAAACAACCAAGAACAATAACAAAAAAAAATACCTACCTCATAGTGAGACAGGAGGAAAATAAATTAAATAAATTCCTTGTGATGATTGTTGAGTTAATTCTGCTGATTAAAATAATTCTTGGTTCTCTTGTCCAGTTTCACTGTTGTGAGTTTGGTCCAATAAGAGTATCTGATTGGAATTGTGACTAAGATTTGAAATCTATACGTTTTTTTTCTGAACTGGAATGCCAGTAATGTTGAAACCTTCAAGCAAGGTTGAGATTCAGAAGCCAGTAGTCTACTGTCTTAACTGATGAAACGATGTACATTTATGATGTGGTGCATAATCACAGTGTAAATCTGTGAGCCTCTGAGCCTGGTGAGGCTTAAAGCTTGGACAGTAAATAGTTTGGAATTTCTGTTACTCTGGCATTATATGCTGGACTAAGTGAACGCACTGCATTGTGAAGGCATGATTGTCTCCCAGACGTTTTCCTTTCTATATTCGTATTCCTGTCCACTGCCCTTAAACAGCCACTTGTTACATTAGAAATGTATTGCGTACTTGAGTGAATAGTAGAAAAGAACATTATTTTTGTGAAACTTATCACAAACTTGTCTCAAGGAAACAAATAAGAGTACTGATACCAGAACGCTTGCCAGTGTGATTGAAAAGAAATAAAAATCCTTTAAGGTGGTTTATTTTTATAAGCAATCATTCAGTTTTGAAGAGAGTCCTTGAATGGAGTGCTAATTGGAAGATTTACTGTGTTACTGTTTGTCTTTGAGATTTGAGCTTTTACAGTATTTTGGTAGTCCAGTGGAAAAAATGGACAGCTATCTTCAATAAGAGTCTTTGGAAAATATTTAATTACAGGGATGTAGATCCTCTCCTCTCTGTCTTCTCACCTGTATTTAAATGAAGTATCCAAAAGAATATTATGAATTATGACCAAGATAGGTTAATGATTATAGGCTTTCAAGTAGTCCTCAAGATTTAGTCTTAATGGAGTATTAAGTCCCTTAAAATATTTTTCTGTGGCATTTGAATTGTATTTTTTATCTTAAAAGAATGTTTATTTATAGGCAGAAATAAGGAGATAGTATCTAAGAGCAAAACATCAAAACTGTTGTGCAGAAAATTCTTTAACAAAATGTATCAATTAAAGCAATACAACAAATAAATATATTCTCTTCTGATGGTTCTCAGACAGCTTTCTTATTTTTCTTTTTTTTTTTTTTTTTTTTTTTTTTTTTTTTTTTTTGTAAGAAAAACTAACAGGAACGATTGCTCTTTTTGTAGTCAGTCAGCTCCTGGAGATTTTCTTGAGCTGGAGCCAAACTGCACATGGCCTTGTTTCAATGTTTAGTCTTCTAACGCAGGAGTCTGTCCTAAAAACACATTAGTGGTTCTTCAGAGTTCCTTTATGGTTTTTTGATTGTATTTGTTTATTTATATTTCTTGAAAATTCTACTGCTAGTGTTTTATTGCACTGTACTTCAGTAATAAGTCAATATTTTCAGTCACCAGAAGTCTATGCTAATAAAAAAATGAAAAAAATCTTCAGTATTTGAGGTGCTTACGCAGCATTACTGTTTACATTTATTTTTGTATAAATGAATTTAAATGTATTTTAAATAACCTGATTTTGCTGAGATATTCCGTATTTGAATATAAGTAAACCTAAATTATTCTTTGGCAGTTTTGGCAATTTTTATGACTTCAAAATTTTAGCAAAATATCTACAAGTGTAAACTTTTTTTTTTCTTAAGTTTTAAAATACTGACATCTTCAAATGTTGCAAAAAGATTTTATTTTTTTTAGGAGATTTCAAGCTTTTATATGTAATTTTGGTGGACTTAATGTAAACAGTCTTGTTGACAGCAGACAACTAGCCAAAAAAATCAGTCAGTACTTTTTAACAGCTTGTTTTAGCAATAAATCGTAATGAAAAATTCTGAAACCTTGAACGTTGCTTTTCAGTTTGGCAACATTGTGTCTAACACTCCAATAAAACGTCGTAAACTGATTTCTCAAGAAATTGTAACTGAGGCTGTGCCACCACTAACTTATCAAAATTCATGTGAAAGTGTCATTCTGAACTGTCGAAGTATACGAATAGGAACCCTACGAAGAATGGTAGTGGAACCAGTGATTGTGAGTAAACTTGTTATTTACAAACTTCCTTTCTGGTTTTGGGCATGTGTATTTTCATACTTGAACAACATACTGTTTTTTGCCTTTATCTGTGTAATAGCAAGTCTGTCTCTAGTTTCAAAGACTAAGGTTCCCACGCACATTACATAGATACCGTTGTGTAGTAATGTATACTGTCTTGTTCTGGTATTGGAGAGAAACCTCATGTTTACAAAATCCCTTCCTTTTCTCTTACTTTGTGTATTTGGGGGGAAGGCAATGTGTGAATTAGGGTACATTTGTTAAGAAAATGGAAGGCATGGTTATTAAAAGCAAATAAATGTATAGGTTGGTGGAAGAACCATGTCTTTTTCTACACGTGTTTAATTTTGCTTCTGTAGAAAAATATATTTTGCTAACTTTGCGTTCATGAGGGGCTTCAAGGAATCTTTGAATGCCAAGGACATATAGTAGGCCACATGAAATGTGTGTTTCTTACCCAAGTATCTACACAAATAACAGATAACGGTACTTATTTTCACTTCTTTACAAATATCTGTTGTTTGATTCACTTGAATGTTAATAGATGATATTGTCTTTTGAGGATTTTCTTTCTCCTTAGAGTTCATAGCATTTTTTCAGGTGCATTGTTTTTTCAATGCTTTGAACCTTTTGGAAATAAAGTATTTCATAGATGTTTTAAATTTTAAGACAGTATGACTAGGAGTAGTACCAAGGAGTAGTACCAAGTTGTAGAGAACATGCTTGATACATTGAGTTGTGATAAAATGTTTATCTTGGTATTGTATTTCATTTTACATTTGTATTTGAAAAAAATTATTGAAACCCCTGTAGTAACAGTTAGAAGACATTAACTCAGTTTTATTAGGGAGAAGATATGAAATCTTACTGTTGTGTTATCTTCCACAGTTTTGTCTGGATTATATCAAAATACGCTTAGAAAGTCAAGAAGGTGAGTGCTTCTCCCATTATGTTAATATTCAATATATACTTTTTAATTGACTTTATCAAAGGAATTAACAGGTGAATCACAATGAAATGTCAAATCTGGTTTTACTGTATATGTAACAAAATGTACTGGGTGTTAGTAGTCATCAGAACAAAAGAATCAAGAGTATAAATTTGGTCTGAGGTGCCTAGTGAAGAAGAATCAGAATGATTTTACATTCTCTTCTTCGTACTGACGGAAATAAAATTCACAGACAGGAATTAGCAACTTGTGGTGTGTGTGCAAATTGGTCATTAGTTCTTCACCCTCAACTTGATTGAAGAACTTCAGTTTTACTGGTGGTGATTGGCGCAAAGGTCTTAATTAAAATGATTAACGAAAACCACAAACAGGAGAATCCTTCCTTCTCTAAAACATTATCTGTATTTCAAATACGTAAAGTGAAAGCTAGACAGGTGCCTAATATCTTTCCTGTGTGTGTCTTCCTTTAAACATTCTTTTTCTCAAGCATGTATGTTTCACGTTACTGAAAGAAATATGGTGATGTAGTTAAGGAGGTGAGCTAACAATTGTTCCTCTTCCCTTTGTTTGAAAATGCTGTCCTACCTAAAATTGAAGTTTGTTTTTGTTATTTGTGAGGTAACCATCACTTTTTGTAACTGTTATGTCTCACAAGGCCTGCAAAAGTAAGTGTAGACTCTTCTCATTCAGGTGTTTGTTGCATCTAAAATCAGGTGCATACGTACTTTTTTTTTTTTTTTTTTTTTCAGATGAACTTTTTTTCATATGTTAACAATTTACTGTTTTTCTGGCATTTCTCTCTATTTAATAGTCAATTAAATGCAGGACATTATTTTCCATAGGTGATCAGATTTTTGTTATCTGCATACATTTACTTTCTGGACAAAGATAAATTTACAAAGCATGTTTTACAAAGCTACCATAAAATGTGTCCTATCCACAGTTGCAGATTTAGATGGTCACTTTTCTTCTTCTGTTCTTCTGTGAAATAAGAACTAGGTTAAAGTTGGTGAGAAGAAAACAGTTTTAAAAATTTCTTACTTGCCAGGTGACATCAGAATTAAGTAGGTCTTTTAACAAACATCACTTGTGTTTCTTTCAGTTTTTTTAAAACTTTCTTTAGTGGCTAATGAATGCATTTGATCTCTTATTAAAATCAAGGGGGAAATGATCAAGGAAATCTTTGCATTTTGACTGGGTTGTGATACAGTTGCATAATTTTCTTCTAGAATCAGAGAGTGATGTCCGAGAGATAAACCTGAAAACTTCAGAACTTACCAAATGTGAATGGTGTAGTGTCAGAAAATTACCAGTAGTTTTTCTACAAACAGTACCATCAACCTGCAGTAGCCTGAGAGACCAGCTGAAAATGAGTAAAGATAATGTCTGGTACGAATGTAAAGGAGACAGTAAGTAAACCAATTTTAATTCACTGTTTCACTTCAAATTATCTTTTAATGTTTGGATCATGACTGAGTGCACTAAGAAGTAAAATTGGCATCGTTGTCTGGGGCAGATGTAGATTTTTCCTGATGGTATTGCCTTCCCTAGCTAACGGGGAGAACAGTTCAGAACAACTTGGTAAAATTACAGTTTTCTCATTGTCCAGATACATGCTAGTTTAGTTTAGTACTTTTTTCACTAATAGTTTTACTGAACCAAAGTGAAGTTGGTTTATTTAGTGTTTTTCTAGATGCCTTTATATCTTTTTGTTGACTTCGGTATGTGTACCTCTGTTTTCTGTTCTGTTTTCAGGCCACGATTTGAGTAGAAACTTCTGTATGGGTTTATTTGTGGTGTTGGCTTTTGTGTCTTTTTTTCTAAAATGTAGACAAATACTTGTTTGTAAAATAAGCATGTTGTCTTCACACGTCTTAAAATTAATTTCAACGTAGTCCTTGAGGGTCTAAAGTGTTTGTATACACTCTGTTTTTTAATTGGCGTAGAGTCATTTTCCCCTCAAGTAATTACGTTTTTCTTAAGGTTAATTGTTGTGCTTATCTATACTTGTATGCGGCTTTATGTAAGCATGATGCATTCAAATGCAAATGGAAGAAGAAAACCTTCAATAATGTCAGAGTTGTGTGCTTTCAACACAAAATACTGTTATAATGAGCTCTTCCATATCTTATAAAAAGTTTAAGCTGTAAGGAGTGTTAAAATTACTCAAGTAATTGAAAAGCCTGCAGGGGATGATACAAACAGTCCTAGTAGCAGGCATTTGACCGCCAGCCAAACACAGGTGTCCACAAGTGAACAAAGGCAAAACTTCCTGACGTGGCTGGGGAAGAAATCTTTTCTTTAACCATCAGAGAGTGTGAGAGGGAGACAGACTGGTGGTGTGACTCTGCGAGAAAGGCGCAG
Organism: Centrocercus urophasianus; assembly: GCF_019232065.1. Classification (NCBI taxonomy): domain Eukaryota; kingdom Metazoa; phylum Chordata; class Aves; order Galliformes; family Phasianidae; genus Centrocercus; species Centrocercus urophasianus. The sequence goes on from NW_024884142.1 coordinate 24,206,593, forward strand.
AGATTGCAACCCCCAAACTGTAGTGGACCCTCTCCTTTGCCATAGTCAAACAGAGAGCCAACTTGAGAAGAGAGGAGGAATGGCAGCAGGTCCCACCTCGGCAGTGCTGGCAATGCCCGTCCCAACCTACTTCAGTTCCCCTGCTGCCTCTGTGTAACAGGTTTGAAGCCCTGAAACTGGAGGGTGAGGTGACTGAGAATGAGGTGGAAGTACTGCCTCCAAGCTTTTCTAAGGAGAGGCGGTCAGCTCCACACTTGATGACTGCATCCTCCAGTAAAGAAAGGAGGGTGACAGTCATAGGTGACTCCCTTCTAAAAGGAACTGAAGGCCCACTATGTTGGCCTGCCCCTACCCATAGGGAGGTGTGCTGCCTCCCTGGGACCCGGATCAGGGATATTTCTGGAAAACTTCCTAGTCTGATCTGCCCCTCTGATTATTACCCTCTGTTGATAATCCAGGCTGCAGTGATGGGTTCACGTGATGGGCAGGTTCTGCTTGACCAACCTAACCCTAACCCAGCCTCCCCTACATGTTGGGGGATGAGCTGCTGGAGAGGAGCTCTGCAGAGAGGGACCTGGGTGTCCTGGTGGACGACAGGTTGGCCATGAGCCAGCAGTGTGCCCTTGTGGCCAAAAAGGTCAATGGCATTCTGGGATGCATTAAAAAGAGCATGGCCAGCAGGTCGAGGGAGGTGATCCTCCCCCTCTACTCTGCCCTGGTAAGACCTCATCTGGAGTGCTGCGTCCAGTTCTGGGCTCCCCAGTACAAAAAAGACAGGGATCTCTTGGAAAGAGTCCAGCAGAGGGCGCAAAGATGGTGAAGGGCCTGGAGCATCTCTCCTATGAGGAAAGGCTGAGTGAACTGGGTCTGTTCAGCCTTGAGAAAAGAAGACTGAGAGGGGACCTGATCCAGGTCTATAAATATCTGAGGTGTGGGGGGCAGGGTGGTGAGGCCGGACTGTTTTCAGTGGTGAGTGGAGACAGGACAAGGGGAAACGGCCGGAAACTGCAGCATAGGAAGTTCTGCACAAATGTGCGCAAGAACTTCTTTAGGTGAAGGTGACGGAGCACTGGAACAGGCTGCCCAGGGAGGTGGTGGAGTCACCGACCTTGGAGGTGTTCAAGGAACATTTGGATTTTGTGTTGAGGGACATGGTTTAGTGAGAACTGTTGGTGATAGGTGGATGGTTGGACTGGATGATCTTGAAGGTCTTTTCCAACTTTGGTGATTCTGTGATTTTCTGTCTCAACCTTTCTTTCTCTACCACCCCAAGCTTTTTCCTCTGAGAGTATGGCTCTGAGCTATTTTCTCACACAGCAGCTTTGTAGTACTTGGTACTTATGAATACCTTGTGAGAACACAGTTGCTGTTTGCTTTCTCAATGATGAAATTATTTGAAGCTTGTATCTATAACCATGTAAGCAATAGCGAGTAGGTGCCTAGTTCACAAAATAAGACTTAGCAAAATCCAATTAGACACTTAAATTTGGAATGCAATGAATTCGAAGGCAGGCTGCTGAATAACATTTTCACAATGGTTTGCATGCTGAGTTAAGAATAGGAAATGGTTATGCAAGTGCCTGAAACTCCTCTGTTAGAGAAAAATAGGTCCCTGCAGTTAGCCAACTGCATGAGGCAGGAATTTGCAGCCTGAATACTATTCCTGTAACTGTGTGCCTAATTCATTCTTTTTAGGGGCTTACTGCCTTTTTATTTGTCAGATGATGGGAGCAGTTCTCTGCAGTGGCTAATTGATCTCATTGCCCAACTTTCTGGTAAAGGGGTAGGCCAAGCTGACCTGCTGAAGCTAGGCCACTGTTTCTCATTAGAGAGAGAGGTGGTATTTTGTTTCCAGAATATTCACCTGAGGTGGGTAAGTTTGGGTTTGGTTATGTTACACGGCCTGAAAGCAGGGCTTTTCTGATTCTAGGTGGTAAGATCCCTTCTCGTGTGGAAAGATGTGAAGATTTTGATCAGTGACAGTTTAAATTCCTCTCATTCCTCTCCTTGTTCAGATGCATACTTTTTCTTCTCTTTTTTTTTTTCTCTTGTGATTGAATCAAAGAACCTTAAGAGATTTCTGTTTCTATGGTAACCGAAATCTGATCAGGAAAAAATAAGTGTTTCTTTTGTGAAATTGCCATTATGGGCTTTTGTACTTTTTGCATACTCAAGTCATCTGTGCCTGGAATCAGCAGCAGTAATTTTGTTAGAACTTCTAATGTGTGGTGTACAGTTCTATATCCGCTACTTGGAAAAGCACCATGCTTCTTTTCCTCACTTACATCTGGAAAAAGCCATCTCAAAAATGTTGTTGTTGTTTGAGTTGTTCTCAGTGTATTTTCTAAGCAGTGGTTTATCATTTTGCATTCTATTTGTTTGCTACCTCCAGTTAAAATAGGATTTTTTTTTCCCAACTTGTCACTATTTCTGAGAATTTCTAGTATTGAGAACACGAAAGCCTGTCTACACCTCTAAATCAGTTCTGTCTTTCCACAGATGAATGCATGTGCTTCTCTTGAGAAGTTAATGTGTGCTGCTTCCTATATGGAGAGGGAATTATGCTTCATATGTAATTTATGTAATTGTATTGAAAAGTTATTGTAGGAACCATAATAGGAAAAAAAAAAATTGTTCTCAGAGTTTATTCTCAATTAGCAGGCAACTTCTGATTTTGAAATAGGTTTTGGCTTTGCATTCGGTATGTCTCCTATGTGTAAGGCATAATGCTTAATATTCCTAAGGGCAGAAATTGAATATACTCATTTCAAATGTAAGTAGTAGGGATTGCTGTCTGTCTGCAAACCTGTTTATTTCTGCATGTATGTGTTGTCAGCAGAGAGCATACGTGTGTTGTCTCGTGGTTCTTTGACATCTGTTTATAAATGTGACACTTTACTTTGTTTCTAAATGAATAATTTTTTCTCTGCTTTTTCTTAGGTCAAGAAGAACAGTACATCATTTTAATTTTTGAAACTGGCCTTGATCCTCATGCAAACTCAATATTTGAAAAAATAATCACTGACATTGGTATTAGAAATAATATTTCTGACTTCTTCGTGAAAATTTCCTTTGAAGAAGCCAATGGCAGACTTGTTGCATTTACTAAATGCTTGGAAGACAATTCCAAAGGAAGCCCTTCTCATAGAGAAAACAAAATTAAAAATGTAATTGTATTTTCATTTTAGAACAAAGTTGTTTTATCATTTGGATTACAAATACATTAAAGATACTGTGCTAGTCTCTAGGCAAATACCTCAAAAACTCCTGCTTGCTTTTTTTTATGAAGACCATCATAGTGGTCTATAGTGGGTTATTAGGCTCTAGGAAATAGTCTGTGCATTCATAGTTCTTAGTGTGTTTAGTTTACTTGTAGGGTTGCACACTGATCCCCACATAATGTTATTTTAGAATGATTAAAGGATGAGAAACTTGTAGTATAATTTGAAATATAATTGTCTCCAGATTCATCTACTGGTAAAATACAGTGTTATTATGAGAATTAGCTTGTGGTGTTACAGTTAAATTTAATTAATGCTTCATTTAAACAAAACTACATATTGAGGGAATTTGAAAGCTTTGTGGTTTTGCAAGAAATGAGTACAGGGATAACTGTAATATAATGTACCAGGGAAGGGGGAAAAAAACTGAAGTCCTTCTCAGAAGTAGTGGGTCTTACACCTCTGGACTTCTCAAGGCTTTACTATTTTATTTTTTTTTTTTTGATAAATTTGAGCATGATTTTCAAATTAATATTGGCTTTATTTTTATAAGGTTGCTCCTGACGCCAAAGTGCAGCCGCGAAATAAACAGTTACCATATTTTGATGATGAAGAAGAAATTGGAGAACCACATACAGTATTTATTGGTCCCATAGAAAAGTAAGATATTTCTATTTGCTTTGTGACTGTGTTTCTGGTTTTCTTTTCTGATCTTTCACATGAATTATTGAATGTATTTTTTCATTTCAGGCTGATAGTTTATCCGCCTCCTCCAGCTAAAGGTGGTATTTCTGTGACCAATGAAGACCTCCACTGTCTAAATGAAGGAGAATTTTTAAATGATGTTATTATTGATTTTTATTTAAAGTAAGTTTTATTTCAAATCCATACTTAGTATTCATTTCCTTAGAAAACTGAGAAATTCTGACATTAAACTCTTTACGTCGTTTATTAACACTTGGTCGTCAACTGCTTGTAACTGATTTTACAGGTTGTTTTGTATGTTTAGTAGAAATGTTGGTTTGTTTGGTGTGTCATTCTTTTGACAGTGACGTTGTTCTCACTTGGAATAGTGGTTCCTTAAAATCTCTCTGCATCTGAAGTGGAATTTTAACTACCTTTTAAAGTGCACTTATAGGTTTTTTTTGTTTGTTTTTTCTCTCCCCAGAGTATTTGTGTTCCCTAGAACTTCATTTCTTCTGAATAACGTAATGCGTAAATTAATCTTTTTGTGTCAGTGATGCCACAGATGTTAGAAGCATATTAAGTTCATACATACCTGCCATGTTTATGTTGTGCATAAGGACTGTGTGTACAATTTTGGTGATGAAGGGGGAAAGAAAAGTATTGCAGCAGTCTGGGCTGTGTTCAGAGATTCAGTGGCTCAATTACAAAACACAGACCATTTCTAGATATGTACGTAAGAAACTCATTGACAAATTGGTTTTCTGTCATAATATGAAAATAAACACAGCAGAACAGAGCAGAACAACTTTTTTCTGCTTTTTTTTAGCAGAGCACTTACTACCTTGAAATGCTGACACAGATAAGAACTCGTTAATGTACTGTGGTTAGTTAGCCCTGATACTGTTACAACTTCTTCACTTCTGTCAAGAGGCTGCAGCAATTTTGTGGGAGTTGTACTCTTGGCAGTCCATTTTACTCAAGTGATAAATTCAGTATGTTGACACCTCTGTAACTTTTTTTTAATTAGGTATTTGGTACTTGAGAAACTGAAAAAAGAAGATGCTGATAGAATACATGTGTTCAGTTCATTCTTCTACAAACGCCTTAATCAAAGAGAAAGAAGAAATATTCATGAAACTTCAAACCTCTCGTAAGTCTTTTGATAAGTCTGTATTACAAAGAGCTGAATGCTATGAAGATTACAGGAGATGAACTCCTTACAGACAGTATCGTGATACAAACAGAACTAGGAAACATCCAGACCTATAACAAATAGAAAATATACCTTGAAAATCCTTAGAAACTATGTGAAAGTTAATGTGAAAATACAAGAAAAGGTATTCTTTTGATGCAAATAAACCATTCCACAAATCACATTTGTGTTTCTTCTTTCAGAATACAACAAAAACGACATGGGCGAGTAAAAACGTGGACACGTCACGTTGACATTTTTGAGAAAGATTTCATTTTTGTTCCTCTTAATGAAGCGTAAGTAAACATTCTTTATTACTGAATACACGTGCTAAAAGCTTAGGCTTTGCGTTCTACAATAGGAAGGTGTATTATAGTGTGACATGAAATCAAAAATGAAGAGAATAAACTTCGCTTTCCAATGGTCTCACTCAAAGAGCTGCAATAACAAAGAACTGCATCCTGGGAAGGATGAATCTACAGAAGAATTAGCTTAAGAATGAGATGTGTGACTTGGCCTTGAGTGAAGTGTGTCATTCTCCTTTGTTGTACACTTCAAGTTTCCAGTGGAAATAATTAGTTCTTAAAGTTACAAGCTATTTTCTTTTCAAATCTAGGTTAATGCTAATTTGTTTACTTAATTGGTACAGAAGGTATATGTTAATAGAATTTTGCCCATATTCCAGGGTTTTGCAATAAATTCATTAATTAGGTGTGGTGAATCATTCAAATCAAAATGCATCCGTACTTCGTTTATTGCTTTTGGAAGGCCATTTACTTTAATTGCCGTTGACTTTTGATGGAATTTGGGCTTCATAGTCATCTAACTAACTTTTTAATATGTCAGACATGCATTTTAGCTACTGCTCTTTTTTCTAAAGCACATTCGAGTATGATTTCATCTGCATATAATATGTAGCTAGATTCCATTTTGTTAATTGGTATAGGAAATCAGAAAGCCTTCAGAAAATGTGTAAATAGGATCAGTGTAAATGTACTTTCAATGCCACAATCCCTGAATTCCCTGCTGCTCCATTTCTGTTTGAGAGGCAAGTCAGTCAAGTCTGAAATGGCAAGAATGTAAGGAAGAAAGTGGGACAAAACTTACTTCCTATGTTATTGTGAGTTAGAAGATATTACTGTATTTGACCCTGAAAGTGTTGCAATGTCAGTTCTCTTCCTTGTAGTTCTGTGAAGGGTAAATAGGACAACAGAGTTGAGGTGATAGCATTACCATCTTTTTCTTCTCTTTTCTTCACTGGTGACAGGATTGTTTTTAACAGTGGAAAGTGTCATATACAGCAGGAGCATGTCACTGTTGAGTTGCCTGCTTTCACCAGGAATTATGAGATTCTTGAAAATTTTGTACAACCATAAAGCATAAACTCCGTGGCTTAATTCTTACTGTGATAAATATTCAAAAAGAAATAAGTTGTTATTCAAAGGATAAAAAGATGGTTATAAATGGTGGTCAAACTGAAATAATACTTAGCACCTGTTCTCCACTAACTGCATCATATTAATATATTTGTTAGTGACTACTTACATGGAATGATCCTACCTTAACAGAAATCTCTGAAGGCTTGAGTAAAACCTGCTCAGAAAAGTGAACAGCTTGTACAGTCTATCTTTGATGACTGTGAGAAGCAGGATTCAGTTTTGTGTGTGCATGTGTATGCACAGCATTTTGTTTTCTGTTTACCAGATTTAAGGTTTAACAGCCCCAATGTAGTTGCTAGTTAATAAAGTATTTTTTCTTTGCAGTGCCCACTGGTTTTTGGCTGTAATCTGTTTTCCTGGCTTAGAGAAACCCAAATATGAACCAAATCCCCACTACCATGAAAATGCTGCAGCACAGATAAAATCTTCCTCTTCCGATGGAGAGAGCAACACACCATCTCCTTTACCAAATGAGTTGGATACACAAAACTCGCCTTCTAAATCCACAGCAAAGAAGACATTGACCAAAAAATACAATACAGCTTTAACTGATTCAAGCACTGAAACGCAGGACAGTGACTCTTCGTGTTGTAGAAGAAGTCCTTGTAGGGTAAAGAGCGGTTTCAAAAAACTAAATCCAATAGACAGTGATGTGGAAGAACCTAATACTGTTGAATCGGCATGCCACAGACTGGACCATAGGACTCCAGATGAAAATGGTGTACAGGGTGAATTCACAACTGCTAGCCAATCTATGGGTATGTTATCATAAAATGGACTTACTTTAATGAAAAAATTGAAAGCTTCATATCTGTTCCTATATTTACAGTTGCGTAAACATTGAATGCTTGTGTGACTCCAGTTGGACTGCTTGCAGTATAAGTAATTTATAGTCACTGTGTATAAATTGGTTTGTGGCTGTTGATTCAGTTCTCGCCACATAAGACTAGAGATACGAGAGATCAATTTGTCAGTTATGTGACACTTTTTCATGCAGAATATTTTGTAAATGTCACTTGCTTTGAATCAGATGAAACTGTAATTGTTAAGAAAAAAAGTAGACCATTAACCCTCATAATGTATCTATGAGGGACAGCTGAATTAAGATGAACCTTAGTGTCTTCTAGCATTTGAGGTACGGTTAAGTTCTTTAATGTCCTGATGAAGGCATGTAGAAAGACTGAGAAGAAATTTTTAAACAAAAAAACAAACCAGCAAAAAAACATCAATCTTCCTTGTTGCATTTAGAGAGACTTTCTCCATGCATCACTTCTTTAGGGGCTGTTACCAGTAGTTGCATTCATCTAGAGCAGCATTTGTACCAAAGTAAACAAAGTAACTGACATAATTTTAAGGACAAAATAAAGAACTGGGAAAATATTTTTCTCTGCTCACAGCAAGGTTTGGATCCTTGAGGTATGAAGTACAGAATATCTGATGGTGAGAAAACTTGTATGTCAGGCCTTGATGGCACTCCTACTGACTTAATTTACGTATAGTAAATAGTTGTTTAGTTTCTAGGACAAAGTCCAAAAAGGCTCTATCCATCATATGGCTCGTATCAATCTATTCTGTATACTGCAGACCACTGTAACTTCCGTATCTTTGGGTGTAAACCCTTTCCTACTTTCTAGTCAAAACTTATTCACAGATACTTTATTCTTCTATGATAACATTGTCACTTCTAGAAGCTCTTTTTTGTTTTTGTGGGTAGGGAGAGGAGGAGCTGATCTTGCTTAAATTGATTTTTTTCATTACGTGCAATTGTCACAGTATATGATATCACTATGTACATTAACTTACCTATCTTGGATGATGCTGTTGTTATTTGTCTGTCGTTAATGAGTATGTTCCTCATGAAATACGTTTTTTCTAGGATTATGGGTTTTTTTCCTTTTTAATGCCTGCATTGTATTGATGCCTCACTGGTGGTCATTGTGTCAAAGACTAAAACACCTGGACTTCCTTTCCCAGCTAGGGCAGGTGACGTACCCTTTGATTAATGCAGGCACTATTATTGGTCACCGTCATGGTTCAAGAGGGCAATTCAGTTTGAGATTGACACTGAGCATATGCTTAGGGAGCTAAATGTAGATGAACCATGAACTTGAACTCCTGTTGCAGTCAGATGAAGATGGGGATGTAGATCTTTGATATTCTGTCCAGCCTTCTGCTGTTGCTCTTGACTCTGCCAAACCGCCCATATCTATGTGCTAGATATCTTAGGGTATCTCAAAAGGCAGCAGCTGTATCTTTGATAATATACTTAGTGAAATCAAGAGAGCTCTTCCTCTCACACTTGAAACAGGCACAGAGTAGTTGTTCAGCTGAGTAGCTGCTCTGTATGTGGTCTTCACCATAGTTGCCTACTACAGGCGGCCTAAACATGCAAGTCTTGATCTCAAAATGCATTCTGGTGTTGGACTTGTAAGTCAGTAGGCATGAATGCCAAAATAATTTTGAAGAGACCATCCAAAATATTTATATTTTATTACTTAACTAACCCTCTTTTTATGATCAACATAGAAGGGTCATCCAATTCTTCTTTATATCGTCTGTGATTATTCTTGATACCAATTCTTATTTTTCAGGACTGTCAGCAGTGTGTCACTCCATTATATATGGCCTATTTTCTTCACCAAGGTCTATTCAAAGATAGCGAGTAAGATTAATTTCAAAGTTTGTCCCTATGGAAATCCACTAGTAACCTCATTCCAATCTTCAACAAATGCAGATCTTCTGTGATTTTCCGTTAGCTAGTTCACTGTCCTATTTACTGTTCTTACAGAGATCTGGTTTTCTTTAGTAACTGATAGCATACTATTACTTCAGTGCCAAAAGAAACAACATTTTTAAGTTTGAGATGGTTTAGATACATTATACAACTATGTTCTAGGGAAGGTTTTATTCTGAAAATACCAAGTTTTGCTGACATGAGATACGCATTTATTGCTTACACTCACTTAGTTCATTAGTTTTTCCTTCGACTTGTGTTCTGGGGACTTAAAAGGTGGTACGGGAAGACAGTGATGGCCTTTGCTGTGTTACTTGAAAGAAACTTCTCACTTTTGGTTTATATACGTGAGCAAAATGCTGCTCTCCAGATGTATCACAGTCATTGTGAGCAACTCTTAGGTAATTTAAAATTATTTTGGCTGTCAGTGACGATGTAGCATTTGATGTTTAAATACACAATTCTACTGTCTGTGATTTGTACAGATGGATTGCACAAAATCAGGCTAAACTACAGTGAAGACTCAGCTGATGGTGGTAAATTAAATGAAGATGAGCTTATAGATTTTTCTGAAGACCAAGATAATCAGGTAAAATATTCAGCGGTTTTATTTAGGAAATGGAAAATATTGTGTTATGTTTTGAATGGGCAGTATCTGTGTTGTAAATGTCTGTTGTCCAAAGCTAGATATCTTTACAAATGTCAAATCCAAAACACTGATTACTTTAAAAAAAAAAAATTACAAATTAGCTGATAGAACAAAATTGTATATTCATTCCTTAAACTATCAGGAAACTGCTGTACTGATCTTACATTTAGTGCTGTGAGTCTTGTGCATAGCAGCAGTATTACACAATGGTTTAAGTGGAAATTCTGGAAATGAGAAACTTTCTCATCTCCCCAGCTCCCATGTTTAGGTAGCAGACCGAAGAACAAGTTACTGTTATTTCAACTGCATTTTATGGACATAAACAGAGATATTTATAAGATGATGTTACTCTGCTGTTCAGTCTACTTGATGCTTTTCTGAATCATGCTTAAGTAAATGGTTTTATAATTAGGCAGTGCTCTTGTTCACATTGGAAGACTTAGATTTTAGGGATGTGTAAAGTCCACAAAATCATTCAGTGTCCTTCATTGATTCAGTTGTGTGAGGCTATGACCATGTGATTCCATAGCCATATTTCTTATACAGTGTAAGTTCAATATGGAGAATGATGAGTAGGGTTCTTCGAAGCTGAAATAAATGGCGTGTAGGCAGTGAAGAAAGCAATTATTCTTGATACCAATTCTTATTTCTTAGCTGTGTCAGCTGTGTTCCTTGAGAGGATGGTAAGATGCCAAGTTCCCAGGTTTCAGTAGCTTAGAATTTAGCTTGGGCTGAAGCTGTCACTGATACCTTTCCAAATGCACAAAGCAAGTATAGAAATGTTAAACCGGGACAGGTTGAATGCACCTTCATATCTGCCAAAAATGATGTTGAAGCTGCAACAGAAACAGATGGAATAGGAATTAGGCAGCTGTTGTCTAATGTGATAAAATCTTAATGGTGTAACATGAGGATTTCGGTCATAGGATCCTGCTTGTTAGTGAAGAAGCAAGTTCACCAGCCTTGCTGATATGGTAGTTTGTGGTTTTGGAAAGCATCTCTGGCCCTGAATGCAGTGGTCTGTGGTAGTAATAGTGAGCTCTGTAGAGTAGGAAATCAGCAATCAGTGCTGAAATCAGAAGTTTAAAGAACATTCTCAGGTTTGTGGCATGTCAGTTTTGCAACATGCAGTTACATCGTTTTCCCTTCAGATTTCCCTTGCCTGGAGGACCAAGTTGGTGGATTCTGGAGCAGGAATCAGACTTTCTGAGTTCGTTGTAGATTTTGTCCCATTCCTTCTAGAAGATAGCATACATAAAATTATCAGAAAAATTCCTAGTAATTATTAGGAGGAGAAAATACTTACAATATGGATTATAACCTGAAGGGAGATGGACTGCTTTTAGGTCAGCACTGCTTTTAGGTCAGCACTGCTTAGAAAATGTCAGTAGCTGTTGGTTGTTGTTTGGTTTTTTTTTTTTCTAGTTTCAATGATCATTACAAAAAAAGCACTGTTAGCTCTGTGTCTTTCCAGCATGGATTTGAGAGAGACTAAAATATAGTAGTACAAATATTGAATGGTTTTCAATGAAAGCTATTGCTTCTTTATCAAACTAGATTTTATTTGTCTTGAATAAAAATTGGAAGAACAGCAGTACTTCCTTTTTGAAACTGAAAAATAGTATGAACTTTAAAACACCTATAAATATGTTGCTTTTGTAGGAAGACAGTAGTGATGATGGTGGCCTTCTGGATGACAGCTGTAATTCAGAAATGGGACAGTGGCACCTAAAGCCTACTATCTGCAAACAGTAAGTAGTGAAACAGTTAAAATGGTTATTAAGATGTTTGGCAAATTAAAATCTTATAAGTTTATGAAGTTTACTCAGTACAGGAAAGTGGGAATAATTTTTAGCATATGGAATGTGTAGGTGGTATACCTGATGCATTGTAACAAAGGAGTAAAAATCCACCTTTGTTACCAGCTTTAAAAATATTTGATAGTGCTATGAACTTCCAATTATATTTGAGCTAAATTTTCCCATGCTGATGATTATCAGTACGTAATACTTTCCACCAAGTCACTATTTTAATCCAAATATGAACCTTCTGAAGATCTCTGACACTCAGATATGGCAAATCGTTAAGGGCACTTCAATACTTCACTGTTACCATAGTTTTCAGTTTCTTCTGTATGAAAAAGAAAATTCCTTTGACAAGGATTTCAATTCCACTCCCCATATTGTTCCCCCTCCTCCAAAAAAAAAATCGGATCATGTGTTGTTAAGAGAATATTGCTGTCATAAATTTGTGTAAGTTTAAAATAATTTACACAATAAACCAACCTATTCATAAATACATACATATAATTAGCCTGAATGTACTGGTCTCCAATTTTCATAAAGAGCATATTCTGTGAATACTCATGTATATTATTGTTAGGAAAAAGAAAAAAAGAGCTTTGTGAAAAGTAATCTATAACTATCCCTTAAAATACGACTTACATCTAATGCTGAGATTCTGAGTTGTGGAATGAGTTTGCTCTGATGCATAAATCCAGCTGCTGCATGTAAGATGACTGATACAATTTAAGCATTGCATGTCTACTGCCAAGGCTGTCTTTTAGACCGAGTGATGCAAGTCAACAAGAAAGCGTTCAAACAGACAGTTCTAGACAGAATGTTTGGTTAGTTGCATTATTTTTCTAAAGTCTTTCAAATACAGTGTGTGTGTTTTATAGGTAACTATCTGGTATGCATTTTAGATTCAGTAATTCAGTAATTGGAATCACTTCTAGAACAAATGAATCTAGTGTGTTTGTGGGTGCTATAGATGTTCTGTCTGTCCTCCTGCTGCTACTCCAGAAGGATGTCTGTGGGTTCTTTGCCTCTTTGCCTCTTGCAGATGTCCCAGATACCTTGTGTGTCTAAAATAGCACTAGACACCTCAGGGGCTTTTAGGTAACTAGATTTTGCCTGTAACCAATGGCTTCAGTTTGACAGTACTAGAATTCTCTGAGTTCTAAGTTCTCTGTACTTGTGTATAAATCTAAAGATAACTCAGCTTTGCATTCAGCTATCCGTTAGGGGATTATAGCAGTACAGGCAAAACTTTAATAATACTTATAATAGAACTAGATTTGTTCAAGGTCATCCCACAAATAATTTTATTGCTAGCTGTTTAACGCTGTGTTTTCTGAGCTGCTGTAAAATACTGTGTTCTCTCATAGGCCCTGCATTTTGCTTATGGATTCACTGAGGGGCCCTTCCCGGTCGAATGTCGTGAAAACACTAAGGGAGTAAGTTTTGTGTCTGTGATTTCTGCAAAATTCTGCAAGTGAAAAAAGTTTTAATTTTTACGGTCTTTTGTCATAGGTATTTAGAGGTAGAATGGGAGGTCAGGAAAGGCAATAAAAGAAGCTTTTCCAAAGATGTCGTGAAAGGCTCCAACCCCAAAGTGCCACAACAAAACAACTTCAGTGATTGTGGAGTGTACATACTGCAGTATGTAGAGAGCTTTTTTGAGGTATGTGTATTTGTGTAGTTGCTTGTTTTGTCTCCTGCAACAATCAAGTGTGTCCTGCTAAAATTATTATAATTTTAAAAGGTTCTTTAGTGTAACTTTTACAGCTGTTTATTAGATTATGCGTTAGAAAGTAATTTATATGTTAACATAATAAGAAATACTTTCAGGAATATAAACTAGTTACTGTTTTTAGTTGCACGTACACACCAGGTATTGAAAGTCATGGAATTTTCTGAGAAAACATTCAGAAAATATTTTGAGAGATTTCCTTTGTGTTGTTACAGTGCCTTTAGAATTACACAAAAAGGGTTCACATTTGAGTTCAAAAACTAAAATGAAGATGTGGTACAAAAAAGCTTGTTGTTTTTCACCTGAGAAAGATGACTGAATAAATTCATTAACGTAACACAGCTAGTTTGGACTGTCTAAGCTTTCATGAAAGCATGAAAGTCATTACAGTTAGAAGCGAAATGTTAATTCTCTTGAGGGAAATGGTTGAGCTTTTATTTACTTCAACTGTCTCAGCCTTCAAATTGAAGCTCCTCTTAGAAGTGGAATGCAGAGCTCTGTCAGGTGTGGGCTGGGAGGAGAAACAGAGTGACCATGGTGCCTGAATGGGGCATTAAGCCTGCTTACCATCCGTAGTGCTTTTGAGTACTGTTCCTACTCCTAGAAAACCGGTAACTTCTTTAGTCCTCAAACCCTCTCTTTGCTCATACTTTAATGAGAAAGCAGCAAGGCTTTCAGAGAGTATTTGTACAAAACAAAGCACAAACATTTAATACACTTTTGCCTTTCTTTAGAACTTAGAGTTGCCCTAGAGAGCTTTCTCTTCTGTACATAGGGTTTATGTGGAGCAACCCATTTGCAGAATCTTGCACCTTTCCTTCTTGCAAACCAGCTGTAGAATTAGGGCAGCTGGCTGTGTCTTGCCTGCTCCTGCAGGGTGAGGCAGCTGCATGTGCCCAGAGATGTGTCAGTGAGGAGCAGGGTGTTCTCAGCAGTGACCTGAGTGGGGATGTAAAACCTACACCTGCTGAACGACGCTTGGCTACCTTACATTACCAAATTAATAATTTCAGCTTGTATTTGAAAAATTCCGTCAAGTCTCACGTGTTGTCAGCAGCTCTGCAAGCTGAGTTTTAGTGTGTAAAATGGGGCGTTTGTGGGTTGATTGAAGTTTAAACTTCGTTTTAATGATAAGCATTACAGCCACGATGCGTAGGGTTTTGTAAAGCCAAGGCTGGTTGGAGACGGCACGCGGTGGAAGCGGCTGCGCGCTGTCGGCTGCCCACAGCCTGCCGGGCCTCCCGCCCTCAGTGCCGCTCGGCTCCGACGGCGGTCGCCTGGGGGCGCTGTGGTGCCGCGGCGGGGGCGGGCGCCACTGTGGCGGGGCGTGCTACTGCCGGTGGAGCCGCGGCGGGACTGCCGGGGGGGGGGGGAGGAGGGGCGGTGCTGCTGCTCCCAGTGCTGGGGCCTTTCGGTGAGCGCTGTGCTGTTGCATGCTGAAACTTGGTTTGTTATGACCTTGACTGTACATGTAGAAAGGATGCAAACCGTTCGTTTTTTCGTGCTGAGGGAATGAGGCGGAGAAGAACGCCCATTTTCCCATTCTGGTTCTCTCCAGTCTCTTTAGGTCATAACCTGTCGCTTTAATGTGCTAACCAATTTTCTTTTCAGAATCCTATTCTGAGTTTTGAGCTACCAATGAACTTAACAGACTGGTTTCCACGCCCACGGATGAAAACCAAAAGAGAAGAAATACGAAAAATCATCCTGAAGCTGCAGGAACAGCAGAACAAAGACAAGAAGGGACAGAAGGACCCAGCTGCAGCAGAAAGATCTTTGCAGGAAAAAACAGAACAACTTCTCAACAGCAGCTCAGACTGAATGTTGTATCTGTTGCATGTTAGCTCCACAATCAAAACTGAAATATGCGTTTTGTCTGCCCAGACTAAATAAAGATTTGACGTATTCTCTGCTCAAAGTTACTTGGGAATGTTTAATGCCTGTATAAATGTGTGTCATAAAATGATTTAATTTCCACAAAGATGTGTATTAAGTAAGCAAGTCTGTACATATGTTAATGAGGCCAACCTTTTTCAGCATTTGTAATTACTTCTTTTCCACTTGTTAGGGAGCTTTTGTTATGTATTTCTGTTAATAGAACTTAAATAGCAACTTCTAAACATAAAGCAAATAAAGAAAATATTTATAGGATAAAATGGTTAACTTTTTCTTTTTCAGTAAAGCTGTAATGTTACAGGCTTACGTAACATGTAGCAAATAATTTGGTAGAAAGGTAATTCATATTTTGACCCTGTTTAGTTGCCCTTTACAAGGTTATTCTGCTTGCGCTACAAACAGTAATATGGGTAAGTGTCTCAGTGTACCATGGCCTCAGAGAGGGTGATTCCCATCCTCGCAGTATCTAAGTGTAGGCAGTGTAATAGTTAATAGGACTGCTTCAGATTTGGGATTTTAAAAGATACACGTTGCAATTAAAATTCCTCACTTGCTTTAGTGGGACGGGCTAAGGGAACGGGGAGAATGCTCTTTGACCAGAGATTACTATTCAAACAGTATTATAAAAGTGGTTTCGATGAAGTGATCTTGAGTGATACTATTAAATCATATTTTGTGGATCCCAATTGTTGTACAGGTGTATTTTGAGACTTTCTTCATTATAAAGTTGTATTTTGGTAAGTGTACTTGGAATAGCAGATTGCCCACATTACATTTTCTATGTTACAATTCTGAATGTTACATTCATATGTGCTTTATCTAAGTAATGAACATTTAAAAAAAAAAAAAAAGTGTATGATTACTATTTTTTGTAATATCCACTAAAAAAAAAAAAAAAAAAAAAACCAGTGTTCATTGCTTGCTTGTTTGTTCTTGGCTTTAGGTAGCATCAGACTAATGCTGGGATTTGTTTGGATATTTCCAGTGCATTTTGATTTTAAAATAGTTTAAAATGCCATTGTTGCTTACAGTGCAAACAGCCTTTTATCCTTGTTAAAAAGGCTTTGGTATTCAGTTGAGTAGAATAAGAAGTGGATTCTACAAAGAGATGTATATCCAGTCTGCTGCTAGTTTAGATGTCTCTGAAGCAAGCTGGAAGCCGTCCCTTTCTGGGACAGAGTCTCTCACAGGTAGAGAGGGGCCTTCTATCCTTCCTTGGACACAGGATTTCTCTTCTGGTTCTTCTACTGGGAATGTAATTTGTAATTCCCTTCTCCTCAACAGATGCAGCAGAGACTTCCTTAGCTGAACTGTGTAACCCAAGACCAGTTTTTACACGCGAGATCAAGTGTACTTGAAGCCTCAGTACTTGAGGTTTCTCCGTGACTTTCCATTCTCCCTGAACCCTGAAAACATGGCTGCTAATGACATTCCTGCCAGGGCATTTCTGAAACTGAGTTCACTCACTGAGGCAGTGATTGCACATAGAGCAATGCAGCCATGGGCTGTTAACTTTTTGCACAGGTGACTCGTGGGATCTGGGGAGGACTTGTTCATTCCTTCGTCTCTTCTTACGCAGACTCTGGTCCCCGTGCATATGTAAGCACCGCATGTCTCTTACAGATGACTCCTACATGGGTTTCTTGGTCGTATTATGTGGGGGCAGTTTTCTGGTTTACAAATTAAATGTGTAAGGGACACGTGTAGGAGTTATTTCTGCCATGGAATTAGTCTACTATTCTTGCCGTAAAAACAAAATAAAGAAAATAAGTACTAAAATAACTTTAGATTGTTTCCCTGCGGTGTCTTGTATGCTTTCAGTGCAACTGATGTATTGGAATAGTTCTTTACAAATACACATGAATCAGTGATGGCTTGCAGAGAGGAAAGTAATTTCCTGGAAATATAGAGACAATTGCAAGTGCAACGTATTCTCAGTTAAGACTTTCCCCCCGTTACATGTTCTCATGGTATGGAGTATATCCACGTTTGGTCAGTATAATAGTTTGCCTTATTCTGACGTTTGTGATGCAGGTTCATAGTTTGATGTGGAACTATTCGGTTCTCTTGCTAGGAATGGCCTGGTGCTTCCTCCTTTTCCTTCCTCTTTCCTGTTGTCCTCATCTTCCTCCCTCCCAATTTTCAGAGCTGTGAAGAAGGTGTTTGATTTATCTTACAATGTTAAAGGTCTGAAGATCTTCAGTCATATATAGCAAGCTAATATACATGTTAAATATAGGAAACTTATTTTTTTAATAAAATGTGATGTTAATAGAAAAAAAAAGAATTAAGAATGAGTTTTTTTTAAATGTTGCTGACTTGATTTAAATAGTTCACTGCTATGTGTGCTTTCTGTAGGCATTTGTTCATTCCGTAGGAATTAGCTGCAACACTGTTCTGCAATCTAACGAGGAGCATCACCATTGACTTTCCCGAATCAGAGCTATTCAGAGATGAGCAGGGAGGGATCTAAATGTTTTTATGACAACAAATATACTTTGAGGAAAGTTGTGTTTCCTTATAAACCTTCAGATCGCAAATGCATTGAGTAGTACAGCTGTGTTGTGCAGCACAGGGTATCAGCTTCCTGCCTAATTAAATGTATCTCTTTGTATTGTTTTTCACGTTGGATAGAATAACAGTTAAGAGTTCCTTTAAAAGTTTTAGATTACTTAGCATGAAAAATGGATGTGCTTCTGGTGCACGCTTGCAGGTTAGCTGCAGAAGTACAAGAGCTGTCTCAGCAGTCCCTCGAGACATTGTTTTTCCTTGCTGAAAGAACTGAGCTCGCCATCTGAAGAGCAGAGGCTCCAACAGGGACTGCTCAGTTCATTGCTGTGGGTACGCTCACTCCTGTCTTGGAAGAACATATTTTCTAAAACACTCATCAAAGAAAGAGTTGAAAAATCAAATTTTACCATGATGAGGAAACCATGTGATTTATATATATACATATGTGTGCATATATACATTTGATTTGTTACTGCGTGGTAAACTTACAAAGTAGAACAGGAGAACAAGGAGCTTTTCAATTTGAATCCTGTTAACGTAGCTCCTCTGGAAACTTGAGTGAACCTCTCTGATGAGCAAACAGCAGCAGCTTCCACACTTTGCAGATTCACTATATTTTATTTTTTGGACTTTTTTAAATGAAAACACTTCCAGTCACTGGTTAAAGCTTTGCATTGTTATCCTTCAGCTCCACATGCTCAGTACGAAACCTCTGTGCTGTGTGCTTGAATTCACAGAGGGTCTCAGCCTCCCGAAGTCTTTTGACTCTTCCTGTCTATTTCTGGCAGTCGCTGGGGAACTGATGTTAGGAATTATAACTTTGCAACAGTAACAATGAGGTAACAGCCGTTTTATTTCCCTTTTGCCATCTTGTCTTAAAACTAAATCATTTGTGCCTATATCAGCTATCTGTGCTCAAAGAACGATGCAATAAAAGTTTTCTGTAGGATCCAGTCTGGTGACAAGGATGTAATATGTACAAGGACTGCTTTCTCTGTTGTGGTTTGTTGTAGTTTTCTGACAGGCGAGATTTTGCTTTGCTTGTGACAAATTTGCATGTGGATTCATGCAGCCCTGTGGTTACAAAGGGAAACTTGGTAATGTACACCGTACCTTCAGGATGCGCTTCTGTGACAAGTTGCCAGCCATAACCTACATTCAAGCAGCGAAGCTGTTTCTTTCCTAGATCCTTTTTTTTCCCCATTTGTGCTCTCAGCTGATGCTCCCCAGAGGGAAGTAAACAGCACTTCTTGTGATACATGATACTTAAATTATACGTGAACTATGTTCTATATGAATACACGTGAACAGAAGGTTCTGTGGATTAAGATGTATCCAAATTCTGGTAAATATGAGATTTACCATGATTTTATGGTAAATAAAGGAGCTTACTTTGCTTATGTATTTCTTTCTACATCGCTCCTTATTTTATTGGGTTCTGTAATTAAATTCTCAGTTCTTCGGGGTATGACCCCCAAAACAGTGCATACCAAGATACCAGCATAAACCAGAATCAGTATAGAGTGAGAAATAATTCAGGAGTGGGAAGAAAAAATACCATTTCTATTTTAAAAATGAGATTTATGTATATCATGAAGAACAACAACAAAAAAAACCCCTGCATATCCTTTTCCAAGTAAATGGTTTCTCCTAATGGAATAATAAAATCCACATTTTTATACGTGACCATTTGATGCTACACCACTGACTTAGATGACATTTGCATATTTGAACAACTGGGCCAGGTTCTCTTTTGTTGTAAGTTGACCAAACACCTGCGTGGTTGAGGGGAGCCCTACTAGTGCAGCTGTGCATCTGTTCCCATGTGATCTGTGAGAAGACCGCTTCAGAGAAAGCTGCCCTCCATTGGACACGTGGTCGTGTTGTGTTTACAGGCTACTGAGCCATTCTACACTTAGAATCTGACCTTTAACCCAGGGCTTAAAGGATGTTAGACTTCCCCAGCAGCCTAACTTTGTGAAATTTATCAAATATTCATACATCACCATCTCTCTAACCATATCTCTGAGTTCAGAAACTTGGCTTACTTTTGCACCTATACTGGCATCAATGAAATATATGTACTAAATCTAACTGCATATTACTCAATATTCTGATGGTGACTTGCAGCAGCAGTTTGCAGACAAACCTATAATCCCCACTTTCCTCAGATAGCTTTAAGTCAGACTCTGAGCATCAGAGTTTGTCCTTCCTGACTCATATTCTGCATGTATGGGAGTGGTGTAGTGGTAGCTTGGATAGAAACCAGTATATATTGGGTGAAAACCACAGTGTTCATCATAGGAGCTCTTGGGAATTAGTTGGATTTTAAAGCTGTAGGATGAATTTGCTGTTTATGAAAAAGGCCAAAAGAGAGTAGGATACTTATTTTAGTTCCGGAGAACTTCATGTTTTATCACTTAGCTCCTGGAAATTTATTTCATAGTGTACAACAGCAGTACACCAGGTAGAGTGTGGGTTCTGCAGTACAGAAAATTGAGATAAGCCAGCCCCATAAGAAATACCATTAGAACCATGCTGTGTTTCTAGCAGAAAATGAAACTAAATGGAACCTAATTTGTGCTAGGAATGCAAGCAAATGGAGTATGTTTCTTATTTAAATGTTATTTGGTTCTAAAAGCTGAGCTGATTTGTAAACAATACTGTAATGATATCTGTCAGTGTTACAAAAGGGCAGTAAAAGGCCATGAGAAGTTCTTCAGCTCCGTCCCGTTCTACAAAGCCACTGAAATTTCTGGACTTCAAACAAAATTTGTGTTGGCTTCTTTAGCTGCAGATGATGTTCAGGTTCCAGAATTGAGCACGTGTTTTTCACAAAGGTCTGAATTAATTTGTTGAATGTGTTTGTACAGGCAGTGTGTAATGATGGGGTTTAATCAGAAAGCTATCTGTTTTTTCATTTCTTTTTCCCCCAGTAACCCCTCAGGAAAGCCAGGCTTTTCTTTTGGAAAGGCAGTGTTCTTTGCATTAGTTTATTAGTTCTTCACATTTTTAAAGGTCACTCTGTACCTTACTGTGCAGTCATTTTGAGTTTTTCATGCTGCTGCCTGTTATTCTAATTGTTCTCAGACTGTTGAGGAATTTGGAAGCAATGGAGACAGCTCAATTTCAATATCTAACTTGTATCCCTTTTTCCTGTACTCAGCTCTGGTGAGGCCGCACCTCGAGTGCTGTGTCCAGTTTTGGGCCCCTCACTGCAAGAAAGACATTGAGGCCCTGGAACGTGTTCAAAAGTGGGCAACAAAGCTGGTGAGGGGTCTGGAACACAGGCCACATGAGGAGAGGCTGAAGGAGCTGGGAATGTTCAGCCTGGAGAAGAGGAGGCTCAGGGGAGACCTCATTGCTCTCTATAACTTCCTGAAGGGAGGTTGTAGTGAGCTGGGGGTCGGCCTCTTCTCTCGTGTCATTAGTGATAGGACCAGGGGGAATGGCTTCAAGCTACGGCAGGGGAGATTCAGGCTGGACATGAGGAAGTATTACTTTTCAGAAAGGGGGGTCAGGCACTGGAACGGACTGCCCAGGGAGGTGGTGGAGTCACTGAGCCTGGGGGTGTTCAAGGAAAGGCTGGATGTTGTGTTGAGGGACATGGTTTAGTGGGAGCTATTGGGAATGGGTGAACGGTTGGACTGGGTGATCTTTTAGGTCTTTTCCAACCTTGGTGATTCTGTGATTCTAAAGCAAGTTAAGTTGGTTCTCTGACTCAAAGGATGTACCTTTTCATAAAGACATCTGATTCAAGTGACTTTATTTAGACACGTTTTTCAGGCCAATTAGGAGATAGGAGCATAAGATAAATTAGGATTTGTTAATCCTAAAACCACTGAATCTAAAATTAAATCTAGTTTGACATTCATTTTATCACACAAAGTAAACAAGTAATGTAGGTTACTTGCTCCAAATGAAGTTCAGCCTTTACCTCAACCACAGTTCCTAATGTCATTATCACCAAGATGAAAATTGGGCACTGCGGTTCAGTGTCAGCTGAGTGCCCAACTCCTCTTTCCAGTTTTTGCTCTGATCTCACACAGGTGAGTGCTTCCTACAGTATTTTTGTGGAGCTGTCAATAACTTGCATTATGTTTGCAAATACTCCCATAAAGCATCTCAGGTTGGGCACCTGAAAACAGGAACACAGCTGATGACTTGGAAAATACTTGTGACATGGTCACAAGCACGCTCATCCGTGACAGCAGCCAAATAGAGAAGTGGCTGAGGGGTGGCCTGGAGGCGGGTGATCAGTGGCACAAAGCCTGGCTGGAGGCCAGCAAGGAGCAGAGCGCAGCAGGGTCACTACTGGGTGCAGTCCCATTGAACATCTTCATTAAGGATACAGCTGATGGAGCAGTGTTCCATCAGCAAACGTGCAGGTGCTACTCTACTAAACTGGGAGGATTGCTGATATGCCTGAGAGTCGTGCTGCTGTCCAACGGGACCTGGAGAGGCTGGAGAAATAGGCTGAGAGGAACTTGAGGATGTCCAATGAGAGCAAGTGCTGAGTCCTGCATGTGGAGAGGAATAACCCCAGGCAACAGCACGTGCTGGGTTCCACCCAGCTGGAAAGCAGCCTGGTAGAAGAGGACCTGGGGGTACTGCTAGACATCAAGTGGAACATGAGAGAGTAATGGGCCCTTGCTGCAAAGAAAGCTAATAGCATCCTGGGCTGCATTAGGCAAAGTATTGGCAGCAGGTGGAGGGTGGTGACTCCTTCACTCCTCTCAGCACAGCTGAGGCTGCACCTGGAGCGCTGAGTCCAGTTCTGGGCTTGCCAGTACAAAACATATATAGATATATATGATATATATATTTATATCTCTATATATAGAGAGATATAAACAGGCTGGAAATAATTCAGTAAAGGGCCACCAGGATGATGAAGGAACTGGAGCATCTCTGCTATAAGGAGAGGCTGAGAGAGCTGGGATTGCTCAGCCCAGAGGAGACTCAGTCTCAGTCTTTCTATATAAATACTTATATCAGTGTACAGAAACAGCTGAAGGGAGGGTGCAAAGAGGACAAAGCCAGGCTTATGGCAGTGGTTACAGACTGAATCCATGTGATTTTGCTGCTTCTGAAGAAACAACAACCCCCTTTCTAGTACCTGCACTGGACATACACACTTTAATGAAGATGTTCAACAGGACTGCACCCAGTAGTGCACTCTTCTGCTTACCAGCCTCCAGCCAGGCTTAGTGCCACTAATCACCCGCCTCCAGGCCCCACACCTCAGCCAGTTCTCATTTGTGATCTTCCTTTTCAGGCTAGTAGCGTATTCCCCTCACTGTCTGTAACTGAGTCTATAACTTCTAATCTCGCTTCAAGGGAAACTGTGAGGGATCCTTATGCCCTCACTTCTGGACCCTCTGTGAACTGCATTCCTGTCAGCTCTCCTCTGCTCTGCTCCCAGCCCAAGGAGTGTCAGAATTTCATTGGGATCACTCATTCCTCATCAGATTTCCTTTCCCAAGACTGGCTTAAAAACTGAAGCTGTCTAAAATTAAATATTAGAAACAGAATGGAATAAAAATCCTCATGTCATGTTTAACAGGATACAATCAGTTGGAAAGTTGCTGGATAAGTTGTGGCCTTTACAGAAAAGTTTAAAAATTAGTTAATACCCTCACGTAGCTCACTAAAAACCAACAGCAACAAAAAAAACACCCTCTGTTTCACTAAGGATTGTAGAAGCCTTCAGCACTGACTTACCTTACCCATACTAAAGTTCATTTAACTCCAGGCAGGTAGCTTCTGCTCCAATGAAAGTAGAAGAGCCCGGTGCCTGATAACTGTATGTTGCCTATTTACCACAGGCTACTTCTGTTTTTCACATAAGATGCATATTTTGGTAGCATGCCCTGCAGTTATTTAATTGACCACAGCTGTTCACCACTGAAAAGTGAATCCTTATGAGTGATCACAATGTAGATGGGGAAAAAAAACAATACTAATAAAAAGATAAAATTGGAAAACATTTATAATAATTGCTACTGTGTGACTTTTACTGTGTTCTTATTCCTACTTTATGGATACTTCCATATCTCCAGAAGGAATATCTGAGATAGGGTATCCCAAGCTACTTTTGTAGCCAGGGGAACAGGCCTCTGGTCTCTTGGCCTGGGGAGATTTTGTCAAAACAAAAGCAAATAGTTCCCCTTGAGACATGGATGTGTTGCATCAGGACTGGAATCCTGAAATACTGGGAAGACTCCAAGAATATCTTCCAACTACTCTGGGGTACTGCAATTTTATTTTCTTGACCTCACAATCTGGGTTTATAGAATTAATCTGCTCATGCAAATAAAATGAAAAGCAATGGACATCAGGAACAAGCAGCCCAGAGAGGTGGTGGAGCCTCTTCCTCCAGGGATGTTCAAAACCCATCTTTCCTGTGCTACCTACTGTTGGAAAACTTCTTTAGCAGAAGGTTAGACTGGATGATCTCCAGTGGTCCCCTCCAACCCCTGCGGTTCTGGGATTTTGTGTGATTCTGTGACTTGACAAGTTAGGGATCCCTCTCATGTAGTACCACACTATTATTTTATGCAAGCCTATCCTGTGTTCCTTTGCTTCAAGCTACTCAAAATGGAGAACAATCTCTTTGCCTAATTTGATTACCCTGTAAGGTGAGGAAACAGAAAAATTGGGCTGGTTTGGAAGACTTATTCCCAACTGAGAGTTGGGAACAAGTACAACCGGTTGTACATTGCAAGGAGTGAAAGTGCAAAACCATCAACCGTCTTTAAATAACGCATTTTCTGATAATGTGACAGAAGAACCTATTATGAACTGAAATGAAGCAAGAAGATTTCAAAGAGAAGCTGTTGCCTTAAGCTCTAATATCTGATTTATTTGCAACCAGAATGGAGTGGCTGGAATAAAAAAGGCCTGTGGAAAAGTCAGACTATTGAAATACTTAGCTATAGTCACAAGGGTTGTTCATGCAAAGTCTATGGGGAAGAAAGAGGAAAAAAAAAAAGATATCTTTGCACAGCTGTCAAAATTAAGAGATTTATGTATACACATATAATGCTAAGTGAAAGTGAGTGGATAAAATAGGGCTTACACACTGATTTCCAATAAGTAATTTGCATGATACGGGGTTGGATGCCTTTTATCTAAAGAAAACTTCCTGGGAAAGAAACCAGAGTTTGATTTTGAAAGGAGAGTCCTCTTGGAACTGAAAATATAAATCCCAGAAAAAGTTCTTTCTTGAACTGTGTCTCTGGACATCAGCTGCTAAACCCTGATCAAGTTAGAAGTTAGAAGTGCTCTTTTGCAAATGTCTGAGCAAGCTATTCTTTATCTGGATAAATTACAGATAAATTTTGCCAGCAGGACTAAGTTGGCAGCTACGTTTGGAAACTCTGTGTGGGTAAATCCAAAATACACTGGAAACCAGTGAGGTGATAACTTCCATATTTTTAGGCTTTTTTCTTTCAGAAATTAACTGCAAAATTATAAAATGATTCTAGGGAGTATCATGGCATTAAACAGAGATATAGACAGGCAGGAAATGCCAACAGCTGACTCTGACAGCATGACCACATAACACAGACACGCTGTAATAACATAGCATTTATATATATTTAGTGATGTCAACAAAGCAATGTAAAGTAAATGAACTCCTGGCCTCATTAAGTTGTTGGCTTAAGTCAATGCCCATAGACATTTCTACAGGCTGAATTTTATTCACTAGGTGCAACGTGTTTAACAGTTGAAGCTACATATGACCACAACAAAACCCAGCTAATTACAGCACAATTTATGCACAAGCTTTTTGTCTAAAGAGACACCTACAGCAAAGGGCAGTAGTTGATGTCAAACTTGATTTTTGCGTTTAATCTTCCATAATAGAGTGTGGAGGGAGAAACTTAACACACAGTATCAACAACTTGAGGGTAACTACCTTTGTAGGGAGATTGCCAGCCCCACCAGTGGGATCCTTTACCCTCTTGTCTTTAGCTGGTGTAAATCTTAATCAACTTAATTATAAATAAGAATTCACTTTCTTAGAAATTCAACTAGCCTGGACACTATGTGGTATTCTTTGAAAAGCAAGCGTACATAATATCCTCCCAGGGTTTTCTAAGAAGTTAGATGGGATCCTTTAACCTGCTTGTCCTTTCAAATACTTCGCCATTCATCAAGTCTGTCAAAAGACAGTGGCCCATAAAATTACCATAATTTTCTTTGTTTTAATGCAGCAACTTTAGAGACAGAAAGTGTTCAATCTGTAATGACCCCAATTCAAATGTAAATAGTTATAATATCTGGGTGAACTAAGACACCACAGACATCTAGAACATTGTCAGTTCTTTGCAGCAGGACTACAGCAAGGAGACACGTGCACTTCAACAGTTCTCTTAAAAAGCTCCAGTGCCTTTTGTTGGCAGTCTGCACTCAGCCCTGTTGAACTCCATGAGGTTAGCACTGGCCCACTCCTCAAGCCTCGCTACGTCCCTCTGGCTGCCATCCTTTCCCTCCAGCCTATAAACCACACCCCTCAGCTTGGTGCCAGCTGCAAACTTGCTGGAGATGCTGTTAACAGGTTTCCTGTCCATCACCACAGTCCCTGTAGCTGACAGGCACTGTGTGATCCTGCTGCCGAAGGAGAGCTCTAGCTGGGAACATCACCTGTGTGCTAGGACCTCTGAACGGACCTGCACTGTGGGTCCCCATGTGACGCACTGAGGCACAGGAGGAACGCCTTCATGGTACAGGCACAAGGGGCTCCCTCACAGACACTGAGCTGCATCTGCCCCTTATCAATATCCATAGGCTGAAAGAGCTCTTGAGCAAAAAGTGTTTTGCCGAGCCATCCCTATTGTTCCTGCAGTTCCAAAACGCCTCAGCTTGTCGTTTCAATGTAACTTTTCTATAGAGGACATCTGAAATGGTTCCTGCTTTCCTCCTCATGCAGACAACATGGGAACACTGAAATACATTGTACCCACTTTCTCTTTCATCTTCTTTTCCCTTTACTGAGGTCGAGTTCCTGAGCTCACATTTCACTGGTGTGTGAATCTTCCTCTCTTTTCCCAGGAGAATTACAGAACAGATGCTGCTGTGTTCTGGGATATTTTTGGGTTTCCCAGGGAGAAGAAAGGGAGAGCAGCAATGCCTCCTCCTCATCAGGGAGGGGCACCAGGCCGTGGGACAGCCCCTGGCTGCAGCGCTTCCAGGTCACAAACAATCACAGGCTTGTTGGCACCAACAATATTTGGTTGGACGTTTCCTGACATCGTATCCTGTTTTGATAACAGAACGGCATTATTTTTTTTATCCAGTCAGCGAATTTATATTTTCATTTAACTTCCCAGCCATACCCCCCTTTCCAGACAATAGTTATCTATCTTCCACAGATAAAAGTGAGGCTGAAAGAGCTGGCCTAAAAGGTAATGTACATGGGTTTACATGGCTAAACTCCCATTTTTGAGAACATATAAAATAATTTGTCAAAATTGTTGAACATTCCTAAGTCATGTCAGATAAGTACACCACTGTCAAATTTAACTTGCCACTTGCAGGTGTGTTTAAAATCTCCAGCAAGCTCTCGACATATTCTGTCAGTGGCAGGAATGTTAATCTGGACATGGGATTTACGCCCACCAGCGCTTTGCCTGAGCTGCAGGATTACTTGCATGCTGAGTCCCCTGGTGCCACTTTCACATGCACATCCCTGCTGGTCTTCCCTAGGAGGGCAGTGAGGCGCCAGACAGCTGCCCAGAAAGCTGTGGGTGCCTCATCCCTGCCAACCCCTGGCAAGTTGGATGGGCCCTGGGCAGCTGAACTGGTGGGAGGCAGCCCTGCTCATGGTAGGGGATTGGGACAGGGTGGGCTTCGTGGTCCCTTCCAAACCAAACCATTTTATGAATCTATGAAACCACCCAGGGTTTCTTCTTGCCCATGACAGAGGCCAAGACACAGTTATGACTGTCCTGTCTACGGGAGAAGACAGGACTGGAAGAAAATACTTTGTTTAAACTGTTCACCAGATGCTGGCTGTGCTCAGTTCCTTCCTGGACATTTCCAAACACTCACAAAGGTGCTAAGTGCACCTTGCTGAAGAAATATAGCTTGGACTGCAAGATGAAGGAAACCAGGAGGGGCTTTGAGGAAAAAAAATGGGTTGGGTTTGCTCCATCAGCAAAATTCACAAGGCTTTCAGGGTCTGCGGGGGGACAATGTGAAGTCAGGACAACTGTGCCCTTGTGAAACACTGCACAGAGAGAAGTGTTTATGGCCAGCTGGCCAACAAGCGGGTGGTGCCAGGCCTGCCCATAAAAACCAGGGTGGGGGAGATGACACAGAGCTCACGTGTGGGTGCTTAAGAAGGGGT
Organism: Centrocercus urophasianus; assembly: GCF_019232065.1. Taxonomy (NCBI): domain Eukaryota; kingdom Metazoa; phylum Chordata; class Aves; order Galliformes; family Phasianidae; genus Centrocercus; species Centrocercus urophasianus. Next base: position 24,234,813 of record NW_024884142.1, read on the forward strand.
GGCTATACGTGTCCTAGGCTGCATGAGTCACAGGTATGATGCAGTGCTGCCCAGCTCTCTGCAGCAGAGAGTCTTGTAAACATAAACAGTGGAGTGGGGGTGACAAGACAAACAGTCTCATTTATGATGTGATCCAGGACACGAGCCTAACCAGGTAACACAGATGGCAAGAAAGGCACGTTTGCAGATTGAAGCATATTTGTTGACACCTGCAGGGCTCATTAGATAAAATATGAGGTGTTTTGAGTGTCCCTTGCCTTTGAGGGTAGCTTGGGCACTCAGCACCAGTCAGGATGAGGTGAAAATTGGTTCCATTTAAAGGATGCAGACACTGGGGGACGCTCGGCATGTATGCTGCACAGCTGTGGCCCTGGCCCCTCCATGTTGTGAGGTGAAGTGTATCTGTGGGTTCCCAAAAAATAGCCGTGGTGGCAGTGAGCACAGCGGGGTGCACACAAGGGGAGCTCCTGTGGAAGGAACAGAGTGGCTTCTAAATGATTTCCAGTTTTCAAGGTTTTCCACAGCAGGATAGAAACCAGAGTCTATCTTCTGCCCTGCTTTATAGGGTTAATTAACATAAACCCAACTTTTATTTATTTATTTATTTTTCTTTTTTTAAGCAATACAGTTAAAGAAACATAGAATCACAGAATTGTTTCAGCTGAAAGGGATCTCGAGGGATGGAGCTTCCCTCACCTCTCTGAGCAACCTGTTCAAATGCTTCGCCACCCTTATCATGAAAGACTTCTTCCTTATATCCAATCCAAATTTTTCCTCTTTAAGTTTGAAACCATTTCCACTCGTCCTGTCACAACAGACCCTGCTAAAGAGTCTATCCCCTTCTTTCTCATAGCCCCCCTTAAGATGCTGAAAGGCCATTCTCAGGTCTCCCCGGAGCCTTCTCTAGGCTGCACAGCCCCATCTTTCAGCCTATCCTCGTAGGAGAGGTGCTCCATCCCTTGGATCATTCTGGCCCTCCTCTGGCCACACTCCAACAGGTCCGTGAGGACTCCGCAAAAAAGACAGACAAAACAGCACGAAACATCACCTAGCAAAACAACGGGAATCCCCATCGCACAGCAGCAGGTGGGGCAGGCCCAGGAGCTCCTGGCGCAGCCCTCCCGCCCCGCAGCGCCACCTCCAGCCGTGAGGGCTCGGTGGCGTCCGCAGGTGAGGCGGCTCCGCGCAGGTGAGCGGCCGAGGGGAGCGGGGCGGCCCGGGCCTCGGTGTCCTAGCGCCTCGTTGGCCACCGTGGCTGCGGAGAAGGCCGGCAGCTGGGCACAGCTTCCTATCCATCTCCTCCTCCTCCTCCTCCTCCTCCTCCTCCTCCACCGCCGCCGCCGCCGCCGAGCTCCCGCCCCCGGCCGGCCCCTGTGGCGCTGACGTGCGGGCGGGTGGCCGGGTCGGGCTGCGGGGGGCGGCGCAGAGCGGCGCGGCGGTGGCAGCGGGACGTGGAGCGGCGGCCGCGTTAGCAGGTAACGCCGCGGCCGTGCCGCAGGCCGGGCTCCCCCTGCCCGGCGGCGGGGGGCGGCGGCGGCGGGGCCTCCCCTCGCCGGAGCGTTCCGGGCGGCCCCGGGGCAGGTGCCGGCGGCTCCCGGCGGCGGGGCTCGGGATGGGGGCGTGCGCGGGGTTGTACGCGGCTTTCCGGCAGCAAAGGCGGTCGACGCGCGGAGCGGGAGTTGCGGCTGTGGGACTCGGCGGAGCCGGGAGCGGCCGGGCGAGGCCGCGGTGCGGCGGCGGGAGCCGGGCAAGGCCTGTCCCGGGGAACGCGGGGCCGGGAGATGTGCGGAGGTACCGGCAGCTCCCGGCAGCACGCGGCGGGCGGCGGCTCGGGCGGCACCGCGGCACGGCCGTGCGGAGCCGGAGCCTGAAGGGCGCCTTCCTGAGCGCTTTCCGTAGGAGGAATTCATCTCAAACCTTCCTTATCAGGTGTTGCTGGGGTTAAAGTGCTTTCTCCTTACTTCCTTCACTGAAAAGTCATTGAACTTTCCCTCTCTTCTCCCCTTATTTTTTTTCTCTCTGTGAAATGCCATACGTGCCAGCTGACGCTGAGTTTTATCCTTTCAAAAACACTTGTGTGCTTGTAGGATTGTCCCCGTAAAGGAAACAAACTCTTTGTAGCCTTGTCCGGACAAAACTGGGCATGGTCTGAGCTGCAGTTCCTCTTGGAGGGTTTCTGCCGAAGTGCTGTGGCAGGCTGCCTGTGGGAAAGCAGTGCACCTATGAGTGTGATAAGCTGCCAGAAACCCAGCTATGATTTCTGCAATTTGTGTTTGATGCTAAATAGGAAGAACTAAAAGTGTCTTCCTCTTCATTTGCTGTTGCTTGAAGATGGTTCACAGTGTAATTGTAGGTACTGCTGATGCTTGCCTGATACTGGGTGATCACATTCCTGACTAGTAAATCCTGATGCTACCAGTGACCCATAAAATTGAAATACCTGAATTAAAAGCTTACAGATTGCAAGAATGCATGGTTGTTACTTATTATTTCATTTAAACATTGCTGCTTGTCAGCACTTTTCTGCAGAAGTGGAGAGAAGTAGCATGTCATGTCTCCAGCCTTGGTGTCCTACCTTATTCCTGGGAGAAAACAAGCCATGGAGTCATCCCATAGCTTGCTGGCACTGCAGGCTCAGTGTGGCCTATGGACTAGGCGAGCAGGTGCTGGGGGACAAAGGTTGGCCATTGCGTTCAACCTTCCTTTATTCCAAGCGTGGCATATTAACCAGGGGCAGGGATGGACTCCTGAGTTAGCATTAACCTGCAATCTTTCTTCTGCTGTCTTTTCAAGATGAAGAAAAATGCTGGGAAAAGGCTGAAGGACAATAGAAGCAATTAAATGACTAAAAAAAATTTTTCCTTGTGCGAATCTATAACCATAAGCAAATGTCATCTTATGATGCTTGCTCAAAGGCCATAAAGCTGTGGTAATGTGCAAGTTAGATTTGAAGTATACATTTTATAAAATAACTGCAAGGAATAAAAATGGAAGAGTTTATTGCTGGGGTGGGATGGTAAATATCAGAATTGTTGGAGCACAAGTTAGTAAAAGCAACATAGGAAAGGTTTCAGAAGTAGAAGTTAAGAGTTAGCTTATATTTTTAGTGGATATGCTTTTAATATGTGTAAGTTAATAAATTATTTTGTGGAAACACAGTTGCGTCTTTTTGAAGCTATAAAACCAGCAAGCAAACGTAGGGGTAAAGAAGTTTGCTGCAAGGCTTACTAACTTCATGAAGTAAGAAGCACTTACTAACTTACTAGTTAGTAAGAAGAAGCTTACTAACTTCATGAAGTAAGAAGAAGTAGTAGCTTGCAGAAACTGCAAATTGAGCTCATTTCCCCTGCCCTGTATTTCTAGCTGGGTAGGTGTCAGTGTGCAACCTGCCCTGAGCTCTGTATCTTTTGGGATCCAGGATGACTGCCTTCTAGTGTTTGATGGGCACAGTAACCATAATGGTCCTGCAGTCTTCCGTGCGCTATCGGTGTTTGGACACAGTAACCACAATGGTCCCATAAGGAAGGTCAACTCCTGGCTCCCCGTGCAAAGGCAGTCTTGTAAACAAAACCCTCTAACCTTCACACTCTCTTGGTGTTTAATAATGGCAATCTGAAGAAGACCCTGAGATGTTACAGGGTTTGACAGAGGAAATTCAATGTATGATGATGTGAGTGTTGTGGCCAAGGTGAGAAGGGAATAATTTTTTACTGTCGCTTTCAGTACAAAATGCCAAAGCATGAGATTAAGCTGGCAGGTTCAAAGCAAACAAAAGGGTGTTTTTTACTTACCCAATGTGTAGCTACTTAAGCTTTGAAAATCCTTTCTGAAGCATGTGGATACTAAAAGCTCAAAGGGACAAAAAAAGCAACCGGATGAATTCATGGAAGAAAACTCCTCAGAGGCCCATCCTGTAGAGCTGCTGTGGCTCAGGGTTGGCCACGGGTGCAGCTGGGATGGGATGCAGGCAGAGCACTGTCGTGTGTTTACCAAACTTTTGTATGCGTTCTAGGCATGTAGAGCTGCATGCAGTGCTACAGGCAGCACCCCAGGAGCAGCAGATCTGCTCTTTGACCCAAAACAGGTGATTCTGGGGAAACTATTTGCTCATATGAAGAATTTGGTACCAGCTGAACCTAAGGAACCGTGTCTGAATATACTAAGTATGTTGGCTGCTCTCGAGGAGTTGTGTTGTCATTGTCAAATGGGAACAGTAGCTCAAGCAGTACCATAGGGCAGTTCTGGCACCTGCGGATCTGATGTCATCCTTGTGCTCTGGGTTAGCACAGAATTTGGAGGAGACAGAGGAGGCTTTCCGAGCCTTGCTTTTGATGCTGTCTTTTGGAGAACAGGGGTTTCTGATAAATTTCATGGCTGTGATCAAGTACAAAATGCTGTGTTCAGAGAAAAGAGTTCCCATCAAATAGATTGGCAGCAGTGCTGTGGGGATGAGTCTGCACGTTTCAGGGGATTGTAGTAAGAAGTAGGATGCAGTAATGTGAGAGTTTATCTTTTAACCTTTGGTGTGAAGTCTAAGCTAATAGAATAATGTGCATAGTTTCATTTGCTGCCCTTTAGGAAAGATAAACGTGAGCTATGATCTGGAAATGGTCATCAAGGCTTGGAAAGGGTTTGGAAAGCATGATCTGTAAAGGCCAGATATAGCCCTTGATCTGCAAATGCAAAAGGCAAGCAAGTTCTGTTCAAGCAGAAGGAATTTGAGACCAGGAGACAAAACAATACCTTCTTAAATGTGCTGAGTCTTTGTTCTTCTGATGGTAATTATCAAGAAAAGATGAAGCCAGTTTGTACCAAGGATTTGATTTAGTTAGTAACAGTGGCTGTGCTTCAGGAAAACCTTGGAGTGAGCGGAGGTTGTGGAATCTGCTTTTTGAGAAAGTTACTGGAAGAAGGACGGAGCCTGCATGAGGGACACTCTGACTTCTCGTGCGGAGCTTTGAGCTTGATGAATTCTTCAGGTTCTTCTTGTGTTCTGTCCTGGGCTTATCAAGAAAAAGTCATTTCAATGCTCAAGAGAAATCCAAATTCTGTAATACAAAAGTAGATTATTTCAGTTGTTTCTGGTGATTTGTTGTTACAGCTGAATGCATTTTGTTTTAAAGTTGCTGGTGTTGAGGCAGGTTATTGCAACATGTGTTCAACACCAAAACGCTCTGGCTTAGTAGTGCAGCCTGTAATCCTGCAGGAAATGTAGTTCTGCAACCACACTGTGATTTAAACCGGGAAAGTCAGAGGGATAATAACTAAAGTATTTGTCATCAACTGTAGTATACACTGTATGTCACTTCGTAGTCTGTGTCCAAATGTTCCAGTGTCTTCTGTTCTGACATGATTTTAAACAATTGTCAGTGTCAAATTTGGTGGTTTTTTTTTTTTTTTTTTAATAACTATCAATTGTAAAATAGATTGCATTTATTTTGGTACCCTCATTCTGAATCTGCTTTTTGAACTATGCCTGGGCAAATAAAAACAGACTTGTGATGTAACATTTTAACATAGCATACTGTATGTTTAGATTTGTTTGCAATGGATGTGTTATGTTTGTAGTAAATAATGGGAACTGAGACTTAAAAGATGTATTTCTGATTGGCACCAATACTGCAAAGAACACATTGAAATAAATGAATGTTTTGAGTTGATCTCTGTAGATGAAGTGTCAACTTCCCTGTTGCTGAATAGCATGCAAAAATGGGGCAGGCCACAGTGGAGCTAGTTCAGGCTGGCACTGCCACTGCTGTGTCACAGGTCAAAATGGAAACCTGCTGTTACCCGTGGATATGGAAGGTAGTTTGGGAGCCTCTGAAGAACACTGAGTTTTTTCCAGTGAATGAGTGTAGTGGGAGCAAGTTGCTGCCAGGCTGTGCTTGTCCTGCAGTTCCTGTGTAGATCTCAGCTCCTGTAGGCATGCTCAAGCTGTGCAGGCCACATCACAGCTACTGCTATAACACGTTATGGAGCCGTGGGTTTGTGTGGGTTGGTATCTGAGTGGCCAGGAGGATTGCCAGGGCAGTATGTTCGAGTGTCAGGGTCCAGTCTGCTCTTAAGAACCACAGCGGGAAAATTCTCAGTCATCACCTTGAGATCTGAGTGTATCCTGAATTCGTAAGTAATCCTACAAAAAGCCTTTTAACATCAAATAAAACAAAACTTCTATTTGCTTTTTGGAGCAACGTTGCAATTCATGCAGTGAGTTTGCTGAATTGATTTTTGCAAGAGAAGTTAGTTATATTTTCATTAAATATATTTTCATAGTGGATATCTTGATACTTTCAGTATCTTGAAAGAATTGGCTTCTTTATAATTAGCATGGCTTAGCAGACTGATTTGAAATTTGGAGGGGAAAAAGCAGAAGTAGAGAATGTGACAATTCAGCGCTTGACCAACCAACATCTCTGTCACGTCAGCTGGATGGGTGGCTGGAGTGACAGCAGCAGCTTCCTGAGCTAAATCAGAGCTGTTCTCATGGATTTTTCTGGGAATTTTCATTATCACTTGGCAAAGCTTTGGTCACGCCAGGTTTGTTCCTAATTGCACAGAGAGCTGACTGAGAGGTGATGTTGGAATGACCGCGTTATTATGGAATCGGTTGTGGAAGGGCTGCAGTCTGCTTGGGCACCAGGCCAGGCAGGGCCGTGGCTGGGCGACTGTATGGGGTCACACGGTTCTTTGAGCTCCCATCTGAAATGTTTCCAAATTTATTCCAGTGCACTGCATTGCAGCCACTCTCCAGGAGAGGTGGTGGCGATGAGAATCTTTTAGAAAATGTTTGGAGATGAAGAGGGGCCGTTTTGCTGCATCTTCCATTTCCTCAGTGGGCGTCTGCCTGTGGGTCTGCCCAGGAAGAGACAGTGAAGTGTGCTGCAAAGGGAACGTTCTGTAACTGGTCTGCAAGGTCAGGGCTTCACATATGCATTGACCTCCTCTGTTGCAGACACCAGAGCTTACACACTGCATTTTCCAGGAGAAAGATCAAAGCATTAGGGGAATGAAAAGGCTAACAAATGTTTTAATGGCTTCAATTCCAATGATTCTCTAGGGCTGTAATGCCGTGCATAGCTGGACGGATGTAATTGCTTGCAGTTCCCCCAGCAGCTTGGCTGCTCCTGCACCTGTCTTTGCAGACTGCAGGAGGTAACAGAAAGTCCTTTGTACATCTCCCTGCTGCAGGGGACACAATGAGTGCTGGAGCCTGGAGACGGGGGCAGTGGTAGCAACACAGTAGCAGAAATGCAGGGTGGAGGTTGAGAGATTACTGCTTTAGTTTACCCCACCTCAAGAAACGACAGCATTTTGCTATCCTCTAAACCTATGTAACCCTTTGTTGATTTCATTAGCAGAGAGAAATGCAGAAGTAAGGAGCATGCGTATGGATTCTCAGTGCTGGAACAGTAGGACTGCAAAAGATTCTACATAATCATGGACTCTGCTGGGCCCTAAAATAGTGTAGTCTTTTATTACTGTATGAAAATAAGAATCTTTAAAGTGTATCTAGAGGAGGACTGCAAAGTGATCCAGAGGATGGAGCATCTCCCTGCAAGGACAGGCTGAGAGCTGGGGCTATTCAGCCTGGAGAAGGCACTGGGGAGAACCTGATGGCAGCCTTTCAGTACTTAAAGGGGTGCTATAAGAAAGAAGAGGACAGACTCTTCAGCAGGGACTAAGGGGAAATGGTTTCACAATTAAAGAGCGGATATTTAGACTGGATATAAGAAAGTAGTCTTTTATGATAAGGGTGATGGGGCACTGGAACAGGTTGCCCAGGGTGGTGGTAGAAGCTCCATCCATGGGAATGTTCAAAGCCAGTCTGGATAGGGGTCTGAGCAACCCAACGTAGTTGTCGGTGTCCCTGTTCATTGCAGGGGTGTTGGGCTAGTTGGACCTTTAAGGTTCCCTTCCAACTGAAATGATTCTATGACAAATCTACAATGATTTATTTTTCCTTTCTTTTCTCACCTTTGTACCTTACAAAGGTATAGAAACTGAAGAGATAAACCTTTGCCTAATTTGTAAGTGGTTATTTTTACAGTGTTTTCTGATCACTTGGATCATTACTGATCATTTCCCTGTGTTCACACAGCTCGTCTTCAGCAGATGTTCAGGCCATGCATGGCATTCTGCGTTGTGGCACAAGGAGTATTACTTGTGTGGGTGCTGCAGAGTGATGCTGTTTCTCCAGCTCTTACTCACTGCCTTCCCTTTTGATGAGCAATCTGCCGGGCCCATTTTCTCCTCCTCTTTTAATTTTTTCCTAAAAATAGACCTACCAGCTGTGTATTCATTTGTGGGCATACACACGTGCGTGTTGCGTCATTGCTTTATTGTCCTTATTTGCTCTTAGTTGCAAAGAAGCTGTTTCATTGAGGCTTTAATGTTTTTACAAATATCAGTAACTGATCTTCTTGTGGTCATGGCATGAATGTTGTTTTAAATTTCTCAGCTCCCAGAAGACAGAATAGAAACGGGCTCATTTATCATAGCTGTACTGAAACAGAAACGTTAGGAACAAAGTATTTAAATGTGAGTATATAGAAGAAGTTCCAGAGATGATGCTGTGATGTTGGTCTTTAAAGAGCAGTCCAATTAGAGCTGTGCTGTGTCTTCACAAGCCGTGGAAAACAGCCACTGTCAGGCACACAATCTCAGATTATATGGACTTTGAGCAAGTGTTTGGTTCATTGTACAAGTGTCAGAAATGAAAATAATTTTTTTTCTTCAGCTGTTCGCTGACTTGTTACACTACTTTTCAAACACCCACAACATCTCAGTATTTTTTTGGTCATTTATACAAGCAGAAATTCTAACCTTGGCTTGGGGTAAGGATGCTTTTTCAAATATGTTTCCCATCAGCTTCTGATTGTAATCTGAAATTTTACCTGCTGTTGTATGTTTTACTTTGAAGTTCTGCATCTTTTCAAAGAAAAATAAATAATGCTACTAAGCTAGGGAGAGAAATCTTAAACATGATGTTTCTTAGTGTGCTGTCACACTGTACAAGTCATGTCTTACGGTCAACACCCGCAGAACGTGGCTTTTGCAGTGCAGTCATCTAAATAGATGCTCTTCTTCAGGCTGTAGCATTCTTTTCCTATGGTAAATAAATACAATCTTGAAACAAAATGGCATCTGATGAGTTGGAGATTTCTGTGCTGCGTGCTGATTACATGTGGATATGTTCACTAACAAAGCACAAAGCAGTGATGAAAAATATAGAAAATATTTTGACCGTATACTCTTTCAATTTAAATCCTTACTGCATTTCCTTTTTTTTTTTTTTTTTCATGCATATACTTATTTTTAAAGTACTGTATTGAATTTCTTTGGAACCAATTTCTTTTCTTTTTTTACAAGTGTGGGAAGTCGGCTTCTTTATGTATTTGTTAAGGAGTTGTGTCTGTTCATGTTGTCATCATTTAATCAGTGGTTTGAAGAGACTGAGCTGATTCCTAGACTTTTCTTTGAATGCCATTTGCAGCTTCTGTTGCAAACCCTTCAGTTACAGTTGTGGATCAGTTACGGAGCTGTGTAAAAGGAGAACGTATTTACGCCCTAAAAGAATGCAGTTCTATTGTTCCCTGATTTTTATTTCTTTCAGTCAGAAATAGGTAGCTCACATGACTAGTAAGTATATACTTTGAGTGCACCAAATGGCTGTGGAAATCTGTTTAATTTCACACAAAAACGGCTATTAGAGATTGGTTGTTTTCTGTATTAATCTTGGTTTCTTCATGAATCCCTGTGGGAGGGACAAAAGTGAACAAAGGATACTTTATGTTGTTGGCATGTTTGCTCAGTGACTGTGCTGGGTTAGTTCTAGGCAGGAGCAAGAGAGAAGGCAACTAGCTGGAAGAGGAGAATTTTGAGACAAGCTGCTTCTGGGCAAGCATTTGGGAACTGAGGGAAGATGCCAAGGCAGGAGAGGCCTGTGAGCTGAGCAGGTCAGAATGAGTCTGGAAGTTTCAGAAGGGAATGCTTGAAGAATGACATTGAGGCAAAATGTTGTTTTAACAGGTAGATGTTTTGGAGTGACGCCTGAAGATGAGGATGAGTCGTGGCATGGTGAGATGTAGTCTCTGAGAACTAATTGGCTCATGTTTGCCTCGAATTTAACATCCTCTCTTGAGCAGTCTCTTTTATGTCAGCCATCTTACAATAGCCAAAAAAAGTTTCTGGGAGACAGCTGAGGCAGGAGCCCTCTTATAAGGACCTGTCACTTCAAGCACTGCATGAATTTTATGGTGAAATTACAGCTGACAAGATACAGCTGTGCACCAGGGTTGTATGGATGCTTCATTTTTAGATTCATGCCCTATTTTTCTCATGAAAAACTTATCCTAGGCAGGCATACCCACAGAAGTCTAACTAGTAGTGTCAGGTCTGACACTGAGGTAAGCACATCCATGTGATAAATAGAGGTGTTTTTTTTTCTTAATCTCCTGTAAGGGTTCCTGCTTTTTTGAGGTGCTGTGGGAGCTATTGGTAATAGGTGAATGGTTGGACTGGATGATCTTTTAGGTCTTTTCCAACCTTGGTTATTCTATGATTCTATGAACTTAGGAATTAGGCAATTTAGAAAACACAGCCTTCAGTTTCACTGTGTTCTGTTATGGTTTTCACTTATCTTTCAATACTTACAGGAAGAGAGAATGGAAGAAGACTATGGACGGGTTTTTAATGATCCTTCTCCAGCTGAGGGGGAGGTACGTGGTGTCTCCCCAAAGGGCACCCACCCAACTGGAATGGGAATGACTTGGTGCAAGGCTCCAGACTGCAGTGAGTCATAGTTGGGTCTGTGATAGCTGATACCACATCTCTGCACTGCCGGGTGTAATGGCAGTCAAATTTTGACCCAGATGCATGTGATAGCATTTATTTGGAGTTCACTGGAACATAAAACATAGTGAACACTCCAGGATATGTTACTAGCATGTCATCTGGATTGGGCTGCGTTATTTTAGCCATTACCTACCTGGATCTTTACAGGCTGCAACAAAGGTGTGACCTTGATCTGTGGTATGTCAGGTGCAGGTATTTGTGTGTGGCTTCACCAAGTGACTCCCTGTGAATAGAATACTTCTGCTTTTAGGATCAGCTGATGTCCTTAAAGAAGCTCTGTGTAAAGGCTATTCCCAGGACGTTTTTCTGTTTTTTCTTTTTTTGCTTTTACCTTTCTAGTTCCAGGATATCCTGTCCTGCCTTTTGTTTTTCACAGCTTCCTGGAAATGAAAAGCATTTACATGGCATCAGTCCTACAAATGTGAATGCAGCTTCACAATCTCCCTGCTCATCATGGACTGCATAAATCAGGATAGATTTCAAATGGAGTTTGTACAGTATGGCATGTAAAACTGGCTGCAGCATTACAGTTTTCAAGGAATGAAAGAGATGCTGATTTTTGATTTCCTTGGCAACCAGACTTTATGACTAATGAGAAGAGTAATGGAGAGACAGTGCAGGACAGCTGGTGGAAGAGAAATTTAAGAATTGGAAAGAGAGTTTCTTTTAATCAAAATCCATGTCTTTCTCTACTCTGCCTTCCATGTTGAGGATGACCAATGTGGAATTGCTAGTAAGCACTGAATTGGCAATGACTGTAATTACTTGGAAGCTATCAACCTGCAGTTTCCCTTGCAATCATTCTGAGATTGAAGGAGTGATGTGGAAGTGACATTTACTGTGTGCAATGCTCCTGTCCCAGGAGGCTTAGCTCATATGGGCTGCGCACAGCTTTGCAAGACCAGCAATGAAAAGTTCTCGCCTGTGTCTAAATCCATAGGATGGAGTATTTTCTGTTGTTGCACGTTATTGAGGATTGCTGCTCTTCTAGGGACTCCTCTGGGGTCCTTGCACTGGATGATATTGCACTGATGTTGTTCTTGGTCAACAGTAGCACATTTTCACTGTGCCAAGAGTGTCCTAGCAAAGAAATCCCTATGCTTTTTGATGCACAAAATGCTCATGAATTCCTAGACTAAAGTAGCAGTATTTTCCTGTTTAGGGAAAAGTGGAAGAAACTGAGAATGAAAGTACTGTTATATTGAGCTAAAGATGTGCTTTTGAAGCTAATTTCCACTGCAGCTTAATGTTTAAAGGAGAAGGCACTTTTAGAGAACGTTTTACAAGGGGAGTGCCAAAGCTCTCCATAGCCAAGTGCAGTCTAGAGCACTTCAGGGAGAATTTCTTGCCTGGAATAATGTCACTCCATTTTCTAGGATGTGGCCATTCTGCCGTCATGTTTTCTCTTAGATATCACCAGCGATACAGCTATTTCCATGTTGGTTGACCTGATTATAGCTAACATTTTAACTGTAAATGTGATTTGCTCCCCTTTTAGATGGCAAGAATCATTCAGAGGCTGTGAGGTGGAATACCTTAGAGGGACGGGGAGATGAGTGGAAAGGAAGACTAAAATCATTCACAGTGATGAAGGTCTGTCTTTTACTGTATTCTTGCTCCAAGGAACAGATCAGGTGAAACAGATCAGGTGAAACCTCTGCCCCATGCTTCCCTGCCATTATGTTGTTCAGTAAAAACTTGGTTTGAGATCGTTACAGCAGTAAGCTACAGGGAGGCTTCCATAGTTATTACAGCATTTCCTGGTGGCTCAGTATTCCTTCTTGAAGCCACGCCTGGCTTACTGTAGCTTCCTATGCTCTTATGACAGGGCGCTGTATGCATTTCAGGAATGCTGTCAAAAACTTCCATATCAGAAGAAGATCACTGTGTCACACAGCATGCTGGATGTGTGAAGAAATTAATTGTTAAAGCATCTAGTAAAAGTTGAATGAGTTTTACAGAATAGAAATGGGAAAAAAAAAAAAAGAAGCTTATTTTTACATAGCCTTTGAAATATACTTTTGGTTCTCAGTTTTAATTTGAACATAGGGAATTTTGCTAACTCTGCCCTTCTGTATAATAATAATAATGTTATCTGTTAACAGACCAGAGGCAGTGGTATTTTTCTTCTAGCAGAATCAGGTTTCTATCTTTCACAGGTCATGGGACTGAGAGGTTAGCCAGCATGAGTCACCATTCTCATTGTTGTCTGTGAAAGGGGAGTAGGAAAAGACTTTCAGATTGTGCGGGTGCTTGAGAAAAGGGATTTGATTAATTTCTTGTTTTCTTTGTTGTTTCCAAGAAATGGCAATTGAGTAAGAAGCCTTAATTTGTGTATTTATTTATTTACTTCTAAGCTTGTCAATGTAAGCAGTTACAGCTAAATGAATTCTGTTTCTAAGTTACCTAATTGAAGCAGAAAATCTGAAAGATGGGATTTTCCTTTTAACAGAGCACCTATACTGAAGTACAAAGGCAGGTTGATGATTAATATTATTAATTTTATTTCTGTCTAATAAGAAAGAGATATCAGCTGCTTTTATTCTTTGTAGGCTCTTTTGGGAAAAATACGCTCCAGGCTTAAATATAGTATTTCAAATTACAATCTAGTGTGTCCTATAAAAATTCTCTATTTTTTAGTAGAAATGATAAGATAATTCTTCAGACCTTGGGTCTGTCCTTCAGTCAGCAAAAGGAAGCATGCATGTCCATGTAATTGAATACAGGTATGCTATTGTGAAGGGTGGAACATGAGTCTTCGTAAAGAGAGGTGGAGTCTCCAGTAACATGGTGTGATGGGGATGCTGATTCATTTGTTATTTGACGATACACTTTCCAAAATGGGTCTATGGGATGTGTGGCTGTTGTGTTTGTTGTTACCTGGTTGTTTTTTTTTTTTTTTTTTTTTTTAAATTCAGTGAGATTTGGGTTTCGTTGATTGGTCTGATTTGTCCTGTTACCTTCACTTTTTTTGAACTCAATTATTCTTGAGGTCTTGCCTCAAGATGCTCTAAGCTTTTTGCAGTGGTCTCTGGAATCTGCCTGAACATTGTTTTTTTTTTTTTGCTGTATTGTCTATCTCAATACCAAACAATGGATTTGAGCTTTTTGAGTTCCTCGGGAAGTGTCTGACTTCATTTAACTGTCAGAGTTCTTTGTGGTACTACATTTCTATTCTGTATGTGATTTTTTTTCTTTCACGTTATGTTTTCAGTATTTTCTAAGATGATCTTAGAAGACTTCTAAATACATGGTGCTGTAAGAAGCTGTATGTAAAAGCTTTAGTTTACCGGTTCCTTTGAAAAATTCAAAAACAAAAGCTCTACTTTGATGAATACTTTTCCTCCAAAGAGGAAACAGCTCCAGTGATTTCAGGAAATCTATGAGGGGCTTGGTGCTTCCCCTCCTCTCCACAAGCATGCTTGGATCCTGTAATAGTGTGAAGAAATATCCATTGTGAAAGGAGATTTGAAATACTTCTGTTATCAAGAAAGAGTTTGAATCAATCGTGTTTGCCTTCTCTGTAGAATTTCCTGGTGGCTCCAATTTAAGCTCCTGAGGAATTCTGATTTTGCATGAATATACAAAGAAGTTTTATTGACTTAAGACCACCACATCGGAGTCCCAGATAGTGTGCATCAGTGAACTTCAGTTGGAATGTTGTAAGACAGAAGTTATAGAATTGCAGAATCACAGAATGGCCTGGGTTGAAAAGAACCACAATGATCATCTAGTTTCAACCCCCCTGCTGTGTGCAGGGTCACCAACCACCAGACCAGGCTGCCCAGAGCCACATCCAGCCTGGCCTTGAATGCCTCCAGGGATGGGGCATCCACAACCTCCTTGGGCAACCTGTTCCAGTGCGTCACCACCCTCTGTGTGAAAAACTGCCTCCTAATATCTAGCCTGAACCTTCTCTGTCTCAGTTTAAAACCATTCCCCTTGTCCTATTGCTATCCATTCTTGTAAATAGCCATTCCCCCTTCTGTTTATATTCTCCCTTCAAGTACTGGAAGGCCACAGTGAGGTCTCCCTGGAGTCTTCTTTTCTCCAAGCTAAACAAGCCCAGTTCTTCAACCTTCTTCATAGGAGAGGTGCTTCAGCCCTCTGATCATCTCAGTGGTTCTCCTCTGGACCCAATTTAGGAGCTCCACGTCTTTCCTGAACTGAAAAGTCCATAAAGCTGAAGAGGATGCTGCAGAAAGCAAGGAAGTGGTCAGGTTGTTTTTTTGTGAGTTCACTGAAATAAGTTCCAAAAGATCATATGGTTTTCAGTTACTGTACAGCCACTGCTATGTCTGTGTGCTTTAGAACTGTGTTTCTCATTCTTCAGCAGGGAAAAAAACATCAGTAACTGTTTCATGTTGAACTGTGGGCAGTCAGCAGTGAGGGTCTGGCTTGTAATTACAAATGCATTGATTGAATGCTTCTGTCACCAGAAGGTTATGCGTGACATTTCTGACAGTCTCCTTCATGTTTTGATTGCCACTGTTAGTGTTTCTGAGTACTTGCAATATCTGCAAATGTTGAGACTGAAATTCTCTCGAGTGATACTGTTAAAAGGACATAACACATATCATTTGGCCACATTTATGTTTAAAATAAAAAAGGCAGCTGCTTTGCAGACTGGGTGTGAAGTCTTGTGAGTCACTGGCTGAAACATGTTGACCTGGGAAGAAGGAAAGAACCATCAGGATCTGCGTTGGAAGTAATTCTAGCAGAGAATTTTCCAAATGATTCATTGCCATTGTATTTAAAATATTGTCTATTTCTGGTCTGTGTGTGGTTTCCAGTGATTATATTTCCAGTGATTACAGATTTTTCTGCTTTCCATGTAGTGTGTATATTTAATATGTAATTATGTGATCTTTATCCTATTTTGTCAGGCAACAAATTTGTTTAAAACTTCACGGAATTTCTATTTTACTGGAATTGGAGAAGTATAAGAAAGTTGTGAAAATGTGCAAGAAGAAAATACACTGCCTTTGCCTTGGCCTTGGAAGAATCAAGGGGATGTGCCTTAAAACTTAGAAATTAATAAAAATAAAGTTTTAAACGGGAAGGATTTTGAAACTCATCAGTTAATAGATGGGGCTAGGCTTGGAGGAAGGCTTTAAAGGTGCTCTTCTTGATCACAGAAGGTGTTTGAATTAAACAAAAAAGTATAAGAAGATTTAAGTTTCATTGAAGTGTGCTTAAGAATTATTTCACGTTATCCTCTTCTCTAATTGATTAACTGGATAATAGGTTTAAATGTGCCAAATGACAAAACCCATGGATTTTATAGCAACTGATCTGAATTGATCTAACTATGTCTGTTTTTTCCTCTTGTGACACCTAAGTGAATCCAAATGATGTAGAGCAAGTTGAATTAAATGAAGTTGTGCCTGTTTCTCGGGAGCGGTGATGAGAAAATTAGAAATTTCTTCAAGAATGTTAATGAAATGAAAGCGCTAAGTGAGAATGGCTGCTTGGTGCATTAGTGCTCCACCTATGCCTGGTCCTTCTCACAAGTATAGGCAGTTCCATTTGATTGCCTTTCAGTTTTCTCAACTCCATTTTGTACATGTGGACATTATTTGAACATGTGAAGTCAGCTGCTATGTTTTTCTCTTCACTCTATAACAACAACTTAGTCCTCCTGGTTTTCATACTCCCCTGATGTTTCTATTGGGTGGCTGGATTCCGTCAGAAACTTCACATCTGTATGTTCTTTGGAATACTACTTCTCTTGATCTCTCTTTTGGGGACTTTTGAACCAGCAGTTAAAAACAACTGGTCTAGAAGTGTGTTATTTAAATCCCAGAGGTCACATTGATCAAATCTTTCTGTGATCCGCATTAAGTACCCTACTTTTGTAGTTGGAGAATACAGTTTCAACTATCCTTGACCTCAGATAGTTCAGAAAAGTGCCAATAATCAGTTGAGAAAGCTTCACAAGTGGAGTTTCTATTATGTTCGTGCTGCAAAAGCACGGAAAGAAGGAAAAAATTGTTGCATGTTTTTCTCTTTGAAATATTTAAAAACGTGCCTTTATTCTCTGAAACTAAAATTCATAATTCTCTGGATCAGCTGTGAACATCTGAAGTCAAGGTGAGGCCCAGGTAATTCAGGCCGTGCTTGCACATATTTGCTGAATTTTGCAACGTGCTGCAGATATCATCAGCTGGGGGAGGTAGAAAATGCAACGCCTTTTGTGAAATGTTGAACAAAATCTTCAAAGCAGTGGAGAAACCATTAGGTTTAGGGAGGTTTGAGTTTTTAACTTGAGTTATTACAAAAATACTCTATGTTATGTATGTCACATTTTCTTTGTGTTTCTGCATTAAATATTTTGGTTTTAGTGAAGGAAATTGTCATGACTAAGGAAGTACAGAATGTTAAAAATGATGAAGTCTGCTTGAACCTTGAAGTACGAGAGGACTTAGTTTTCTGTCTTGAAAAAGTGATACTTGGTCTGTATTCATTCTCTACACCTGTGTCCTTCACAGCCTTCACATGTGGTGGATTTTCAAGACTGGAGATCCAATGTAAAAGCTTGTTGCCTGGAGGAGTTTCTGCTCTGATTTTTGCTTTCTTGGTGTTATATTTGCTACTTTGTGCTGGCAATGGAAGTTCATTCATCTTCATTTTGATCTGGGAGGAATTATTAAAATGCATGAAGCCATCCCCCTTTGGAGATCTTTTTTTTAATGCAGTCCTGGTGCACTGGATACCCTGGTTAGTGTTGCAGGAGCTCTGGGCTTGGTGCTGGCCAGGTGGGGAGAAAGGGATAGAGAATTGGGAAAAGTGACTTTTGTCCCTGGGGCAATGAGCTTTCAAATTACCTCACCTGTTCTTTGATGCTCTTTCCTAAGTCACAAATTGTTAGGTCTTTGTGTTTTCCCACTTAATGGGGAGTAAGCATTAGGTAGCGAGTAAGGAGGCTGAATCTTCCCAAGGGGAGGAGAAGAGTGTTTTTTGGGGAGCGTTTAGAATATACTTTTGTGTCTATAGGTTGTGGAGAAGAGTAACATTCTGCTTGTATGATCTTGTATGTGGAAATTGAAAGTTTCCATGGTAAGCCTCGTACATGGTTTTCAAGGATAGTTATTTTTAATAATGTTTTTAAAATTATGTCTTCTAATGTGTTTTGGAAACAATTTGGATTTACATTTTATTATGTGCTGCCCATACCTGAAAGAAAAGCTTATGTAAGTTGATGTGGCTGAAGGACATGATTGGAAATTTTGACACTCGAATCAAACTGCACGACTGCACTGGCTGTGCTTTGGCATGTCGGGCCCCATTTTATGTCTCATCCATTCCACAAGCAGAGGAATCTGTGGCCCGGTGTTAGACAAAACATGAGGATTAAAGCTCTGTGCGGGTTGAATAAGCAGCAGCTTTGTTCAGAAAAACTGAACAATGTTATGTCTGGACATGAAGGAACAGAGCTTCCCTGCACTTCAGATCCTGCTGCTGCCAGGTTTCCAGTTCATGTCATCGTCTGTGGGGAGTGAGCAGGAGCAGGTAGGCCATTTTTCCTTGAGGCCTGTTGTCCAAGTATTTTGACACCTTTTTGGGCTACAGGACACTGTCCCAGCACATGGTTTCCCCCTGCAGCTGGGGCTGCGGGATCAGGGCAGCACAGTGCTGATGAGCTGGGCTTGTGAGAGCTGCCTGGTGGCTGCTCATGGCCTAAAGCCCAGCTGGATCCTCTTGTGGCAACTGAGAGAGAACTGAAGGTAATTTTAATCATGTGTTGTTTTTACAGGGCAAGATCACGGTCTCTGTATAAGATCTGTAGGGGAGTCTCACTGTGGCTGATGCTTGAGCTCAATTTTTTAACATAAACATGCATGTGAAGTCCTGAACTTTGTGAGTCTAAGGCAAAATGTATTGCAGAAGGAATAGTGCTTCCTTAGGGAAGGGGAAAAGAAGAATGACTTGGCTTCTTGAATATTTTTTTTCCTTTGTAAGTGTAAGCTATCTTCCCTTTCTTGCTGATGAAGTAATGTGATGTGATTGGTAGCTATGTGTTGTATGAACACTAATGCACTGTATCCAGACATAGAGATTAGATTAAAATTATGATCAAGTTGAAGATAAAATGCAAATAAATGAAGGGCAAAAGAAAAAAGAAGCCCTAACCCTGCCCTGATTATTGTAGAGCAACGGTCTACAATTTCTCTCCTTTCCCGTACCAGGAACTATTAGCATCTGGATGAAGGCTGATTAGAGATGTGTGCGCTAGTTATCTCAGGCGCTTGCTCACAAGTTGAGCCTCTTGCTTGCCTGCGTTCGCTGCATTCTGGCTCCAGGCACACCAATTGGTTTCCTTTGGGGTGAAAATAAAGCGGAGGATGCTCCTTAGCAGGTCACCTGATATTCCCCAGCTCTTTGTTCACATTTTCTCTAGGAGACCAGACTGGATCTGGCAAAGCTATTTGGCAGAGAGTAAAGTTAGTTAACACCTCAAAATGCATGTAGGATGGATGCTAGCCCATCAGTATTTCTTAAAGGAAGGGAAGCAAAATGAAGACTATGCCTACTCATGTAACTGAAGGAAGAAAAGGAAAAGTGGTCATGAATATTACAGCACCTTTTATTTAGCAGATGCTCAGTTTCATTCGGAATTTAGATGTGCTGTCCTTCTTCAATGTATCTAGCCATCAGGCTATCGCGGGATGGATGTGTTTTAGGCATATGAATTGACACTACTCCAGTTAGTCTGAATGAAGACTATGTGGGGACAGGACGTGGTGACTTTATGTCTCATTTCTTAGAGGAGTTTCCCAGTCTTTCAAGGTTAGCCCACATTTCAGATTACAAAAAAAATCTTTTTCAAAGAGCACGGGTGTCATAGATCAATGCTATATCTAATCTTGGAGCTACAAACTCAGATTGGGAAGTGGCATTGGTGGCATTACAGTGACTATTCTTGAAATTTTTTTTTCTGCTGTAATTGCTTGGGAGGTTTTGAATTTAAAAACACCTGAATCACATTTTGTGGCTGCATTTACAACCTGACAGAAAGCTTTCCTTGACTCTACTTTTGGCTTCTCTGCCAAAACAAATAGGGTGTTCAGAGCATGTGACCACAGTGGTTTGCCTTCTGCATAAGCTTCTGTAAGGGAATCTGTAATTATGCTCAAGGGCCGACCCTGCTAGTCATGATTCTGCATGCGTTATTTTCAGATTACTTTAACATCAGACGTGCTGTGATCATGTGTGCCTTTGGTTGCTTCAGTACAATACCCAGCCTTAGGGATAACTCTTCTGACTCTGAAGAGGCAGTGCTTGTACTGTAGTGCCTGCAGCCATAGCCTTATTGCTACCGCAGGTTCCTTCAAGAAGATGAGTTTGACCAAACCTGGTCCCTTTTATGAATTTTGTAACACTGAAACAGAAAACTGATCTCGATTTCTGTGATAATGCTGCTCGGTAGTTTTTGGTCAGTGTTGACTTGAACAGAATCTTCTGAGCAGGGAGGCATTTTTTTTTGTGGTGTTGCTGTTAAGTGATTGGAAGTAGTGTTCTGATTTGAGATTTTAAAATCAATACAATACTCTTGGACTTCTACATCAGCCTGTCTAACCATTTTCTGAATAAGAGCTAGATTTCTTAGTGTTTGCTCTCTGTAAAAGCAGCGAACAGTGGAGCTGCATTGGCCATCTGCTGCAAGGCCCAGAGACTGTGAGCCCACAGTAAGATAAATGGTCTGGCTAGGAGGAGTACATTTGTATTGCACTGTGGCAAAACCTGATCCAAGATTAGCTGTGGTTTGGGGACCATAATCTGCACGGCACTCTGTCAAGGTTTAGGGAAGCCCTTGAAGAAAATGAATATATTGCCAAAAATCAAAGTTCAGCTATGGTCAGGATGTGGTCAGAATGTGGAAATTGTTCTGGTCTGCAGTTCTTAGTGCTGCCAAATTCCTGTTGGTGCCAACAACAGATTTTGTCTGATCTGTTGCTGCTCAGATGCCTAAGTCCTTATTGCACTGTGGCTTCTTTGAAAAGCTTTTCTAGCTCTTCTAGATCAGTACAAGAATTAAAAGTTATTTCAGATGGATTTTATTCTTCAAGCATACATTCCTTATATTTTTTTAAAAATTGAGCTAGATAAATAGTAAACTGTCTTTCATTGAAATTACTGTTTCATGTTCTTGCCTCATTGTAAATGGCCCGTTATACTGATATGCTCCCCAAACCTGATGGACTTACTGACAAAATGTTCTGTTTTGTTCTGTTTTACTTTCTCTGGGTAGCTTTGGCCTTGGTAAGACTGTCTTAGATTGCTTTTACGCTCATTTATATTAAGAGAATGCCTTTAGTCTCATATTCCCAAATATTTTATCAGTGACATCTCTGAGATTGTCACTCTACAGCACCTATAAGTTACGCCCATGCTTTTCATAGGATGTACAAGCTGATATGGAGAAATGAAAAAGAAGGTTAAAACTGTCTCTGTGTTTCCATTTTTCACTCTGGTATATACCTGAAGGAAGTGGTAATGTTCTCCTACTGCTGGACTTAAAAAGATAAAAAGTAAAAAACAACCCACATTATAATGCAATTAGATGTCTTGTTTGGTTGTTATTTACATACATAAGCATATGTATAAGCATTTATCAGACTGATAAAACAGTTTGGGTTGCCGTTTTTCTTTTCTTCCAATTTACTTATTTATTGTGTTTTGCATTAAATTCCACTGCAGAGAGAGGCTTGGAGACCTGGAGTTCAAAGCTTGACAAGACAAGTGGGTGCAGTGAAGAGTGAGAGCTGTGTGCTGGTGTGTGACAGGTCACCCACTCCCCACAGCCCTGGAGGGGTTTCTAAATTGTTCTCCAGTGCAGCCAAGGAGAACAACATTGCTATTAGTACAACATGGACTAAGGTTACATTTCAGCCTTGACTTTCTCTGTTGAAATTGTAGAGTTACTTGAAGGTCAAGGTCTGAGGATGACTCATTTAAAAGGATGAAACATACAGTAGTATCCCTGGTTGTTGTAGTGTATTTACTTCAAGTATTTTTCTGAAAAAAAAAAAAAAACAACAAACAAACCAAACAACCAAAAACATAAGAACAATTGGCAAATTACCAAAAATTCAAAAGCAGTCAAAACTTGTTGTTTGTTGTTGTTTGTTTGTTTGTAAATCTGTGTCTGGAAATATGCCTATGACTTCCTTGTGAATTGAATTTGTTGGGCTTATCTTCGTGTGAATTACTGGGATTCAATCTAGCTCAGCCTCTTTCTGGATCAGCTTGGTAAAAGCTGAGGTAAAAACTGATGGGCATGTGTTCTCAAAGGAGACTGAACAAGTGAGTTCTTGCACTGGGTCACCTGAAAATGAGCTACAGCCTAGCATCAGAGCGTAATGGGTAAGGAGTGCAGGTAGTCACTGAACCACTGGGGAGATGGGGATTGCTGGGTGCGGGAGGTTGGGAAGTGACCCAACTGGAAGGAAATCTAAACTTCCTCAGCCAAGAGAGAACCTCTTTCTTGAAAAAATAATAATTTCTTTCTTGCATGTACTCTTGGAAAGAGGTATTGTGGGAGGGCATAAACTGTTCCAGTGCTGGTTGGAGAGGTTGATGTTCCCTGCCCTTGGCTACTGGCTGGGTGTGCTGGTGAGTTCAGGCCTAGCAGTCCAGCAGCATTGTGCCTCAGCCAGAGCAACACAAACTGCTGAGTTCATGCTTAGATTCACTAGCTGCTACTGGTAGACCTGCAAGTGTGTGCCTCTCTGCTCTCATGATCCTTCTACTTTGTTGTGATATGGCTTGATTTTACTTTGAGATCTTCATCTGAATGATGAAACCTGTCTTGAACTTCCCAGTGTCTCCCCACTGCCGCTCTGTGCCCTTCTCCTTGTTTAACCCAGGCTGATTTTTGCAGCCTTCAGGAGTGCGGTTTGAGCTGCCCATCTTCAGCTTGTTTTGCTGCCTTGGTTTCTAGTTCAGTTTCACTGTTTCCCCCCACTGTTTAGGAAGGCTTCTGAAGTGGTGTCCAGAGTTCTTCCTTTAATTTTGACTTCAGCTTTATTTTTGACTGCGTTTTTAGTGTTACTTAAATTTGACATTATGTTTTGGGTTTTGTTACTTCTATTTGTTGCTATTACTTGCTGTGAGTTGACTACTCACTGAATTGACTGAATACTCCTGTAGATTCTATGTAATTTTTTTCTTTTTTTTTTTTTGATCTATCAGGCAGTTCCACTTTGGTTTATTTTAATTAATGAGATTTGGGATAGAAGCCAGTGTACGTTGTTAGTAAAAACTGAAGTAGGAGCAGTATTCTTAACAGATGGGTAGCTTGAAAAGCTGACAGAAATACAAGAATCACAGAGGAAATCAGCAAATGTTTATCCTCATGTGAATCAATCTTAGTTTCTCAGTATCATAGTCAAAAGACCATAAGCTTGGAGTTTTATAAACTTAGTGTCATACAAAATTCATTCTTCCTTTTGTATACTGATTGCCACAAAGCTCTTTGGTGCTGACATTGTCTGGTGAGGAGTGCATTTCTAAAAAAGCCAGCAAACCCAGTTGGCAGAACCTGCAACGAAGCTTTCTCCAGTAAGCCAATTCTTTCTTCAGAATAAGAGGTTTTCCATTGGGCTTCTTATCCCCACACCTTTAGGTAGGCTTTGTAAAACTGAGATGTTATTTGGTTGATTTTCTTGTGCTGTATAGGTCTTTATTCTTTTTTTTTTTTTCTTTCTTAATTGTGCAGAGGTTCTTGTCACTTAGTAAATAATGGCTAAACAGCATTTAGACCTTTGAAATCAGTTCAGTTAAAGCACATACTAGATATGCTTTCTATGATAGCTTTTTATGATAGTTCTTAATTATTTCATCTTGATTTAATGGCTTGCATTTTAGCTCTGTGAAAGTTGCATGTAGATACAAAAATGGAAATTGATTAGATGTGGCACATTTGAAAAAACATTGTACAAATACTTTTTTTTTTTTTTTAAATGTCAATTTTTTCTTGTATGCAGCACAGTGCAAGTAATACTGTATTTTCTGAATAGTGGTAAACATGAAAAATATTTGTGTTCCTGTGAAGGAAATTTCTTATTAGTTTGTAAATCTGGCTGCTGTTAAGAACTTTTCTTTGTGCAGCAGCCATTTGAATATTTGCAGATGAAATGGATGTGTGTTTTTGCAAAGCTCTGGTTCTTACTCAGGACCCTCTTGTAACAAAGACCGGTGTTTCTCAAGGTGGACAGGAAGGAAGCAAAGCAAGGAATGGAGCTGTGCTAACCTGACTAGAGCAGAAATTCAGAAACAGGAGAGTGAGATGGTATAGTACAGACTGTATAGGTCTGTAGGCTGTATCTCATCACCTCTTCTACTCCATAGCATTTGTTCTTCCAGGATTGGGTTCACTTGCTATTTCACCTTCTGATTTCAGAACTAATTTATAATTATTTCTGATAAGATAGTGGGAAGAGATCTGTGAATGCTCCAGTGATGCAGAGAATTTTGTGCTTTCTTTGCTGAGATCCAGGATTTTTCTGTGAATTGTCCCACTTACTACAGAGAAAATAAAACTATATTTCTATTCTGCTTTAAGGTATTGGCTTTCTTTTAAAAAATGTTTTGAGTAATAAAGACAACAGCAGAGCAGGTATTTCTTATGCAAATGGTAAATTCAATGCAAGTACAGCTACAAAAGTGTGTCAGAGAAAATTAAGTGAAGGCACTTGCTTGTGAGAAACTGCAAGCACTAGGCAGTGACATGTAAGAACTGGGTCTGTATTTCTAAGGTGTTCAACCTGCTGTGATTAGCAGAAATGCTGCTATTAGTTTGCATTCTCTGATCTGTGTGTTTTAATCAATAAAGCATTTTCTTTCATTTTCATTTTTCTTTCAATAGAATGCTGTTGCCTTTTCCTAAAAAACTTGTCTCAGGTAGTTGAACTTGTACTTCTGTGTTTCAGCTTATCTCAGAATGCTGAGCTGAAAACTGGCTGTGCAAGAGCTGGTTCCAGAACAGACTTCATGCATCAGTCCCAAGGGCAGGGGCATCTGCATCAGATGGGAAGGTAGATAGTAGAGCAGGTACAGCCTGATAGGTTTCAGCAGCTGATCTTGTTGTGCTGCCAGAAGCCTGTCAGAGTCCCAGCTAATAGAGATACTCAGCAGTGCTGAGTGCAGAATGTTACAGTCACTGGTTTTGTGATGCTTCTCAGGCAGAAGACTGTATTTCTTAAAACTAATTAGCTATCTCATGAATAACTACTACATTTAATTTTGATGCAATCAGTGGATTCTTACATGCTTGCAAAACCTCAATTAGTTTTTCTCAAACGTGCATTTTGCATTCTGGTGGCTGAATTCACTCATTGCTCTGTCCTTCAAGAGGATTTTTTAGCTCATGACATTACCATGTCATAATTCGTTAATAAAGCATGAAATAGACTTCAGACTGTGGAAGAATGCAGAAGTCTCTGTAGGTGAACAAAGCAGAAGCCTCCAGATGCCAACTAGAAGGACTGGATTCATGTTGAAGCAGAAATTTTGGCAGTACTGTTGAGTTTTTTTTCCTTTTGCAAGGTTGTTATGTCTGGAGAGTTGGCCATACACTGAATGCAGAGGAGAGCCTTGTTTTTAGTGGTGTGTGACCTATGGCTGAAGTGCCAGTTGAAGTAGGATTTTAAAAGATGATAGGCTTGTGAAGAAATGAAGGCCTGGTTATATCCAGAAATAAACTCAGATGTTTAGCAGCTGCACCCATTGTGGCAGTGATCAGAGGTCAGATCTGGCTGGAAGAAATAACCCACAGAGCAGTGATGTAGCTTGGGTCTGATTTACAGTATCCTACAGTAAAGAGAATATGGCCAGCAGCCAAGTGTGAGTGCTTGCAGATGTTGTTTTACAGGATGTATCCCATGTTGCTGGCAACATGCTAACGATGGTCCTGGTATGCAGAGTTCATGGCATGTGGCAAGAGGCTGGAAGTAATAGAAGCGAATGCGATGCTCAGTGTTGTAGCACATAAACTTTGTAAGCAGTTAAGAGAAGTTAAAGTGCTCCAACCACAGGGGAAAATAAACTGTAAGGCTTCCTGTGTTCCATAAATTATTTTAAATAGCATGAGCTGTGCGATTGGAATATGCTATAAACTTTCATGTGTTAAAATCCTCATTACCTTTACACATCCAGAACCGCATGCTAGGGGGAAAAATTAACTGATTAGTTGAGTATATTTAAACATAAAAGAGATATTTACTTTAAATGAAGTATGCTATACAACCATTTTTTTCAAAGTCTCTTATGAACATTACTTGATTTAAAAAAAAAAAAAAAAAAAAAAAATTTTTTTTTTATTAAGAATTTTTTTTTTTTTAATTTAATTAAAAATTTTTTTTTTTAAAAAAAAAAAAAAAAAAAAAAATTGACTTTGCATTCCGAAGTCTTTGCTTTAGAATTACTTTAAATCTTCTGTTATTTAACCTTGAAGGTAATGACAGGTTGCCTTATGCATTGACAATGAAGATGTTAAGACCAGCAGCATTCCCAAAGCAATCTCAGCAAGGCTTTGCTGTCTCTTCAGACCTTTTTAAATTCCTTGGAGGCAGCAAAAAGCAGGTCATGTGAAGCATGTCCTGACACATTCTCAGTGAGATGAGAATGTCCTTTCTGGCTTGTGCTTGTAAAACTTCCTTGGGGGGACAATGACCTTTCTCCTTGCCACTGCTTGTGATCAGGGGATCTGCACCCACTGTGAGATGTTTTGAAGCTCCTTTTTCGTTCAGATGTGAGGAAAAGACGAACATGGGACTTGTTTCCTAGCATATGACTTTGCTGCCAGTGTTCTCTTTCTGGCTTGCGGGCTCATTTGATTCTTGCTGGGAGGGGCAAGTTCCACCTTAGTGATGTGGCAAATGTTTTTACAAGTTTTGGGATCCCTAAAACGTGTCACTTTGGTAAGTGAATCAGTTTTGGAGGAGAAATTAGAGAAAGCCAGGAGGAGTGAGCCTTTCAAGCTGTGAGGAATCCCTATTCTCATTAGGGTAAGGACTCTAAAGTAGGTTTCAAAAAAAAGAACTCATTCAGCATATTTAAAATGGCACCATTAGCCATTCAGATTGTGCCAATGCTGGCAGCTTTCCTGGTTAGTTCAATGAGATTTGCATGCAATCAAATACTTCTTTTAACTGGGAACTTATTTAGCTGCATAACTTGAGGAGCCTGAGGTTTGAATGTCTTGGCCTTAATATCTATTTCGCTTGTGTATTGTAGATTCCACATAATCTAAAACTATTTTCACACCGTATTTTTACAGAAAATAAGGTCAAAGTTCCTTAACAGGGAGAGTTTTGGCGTTGCTGTGTTGGATGTTAGTATCTCAAATGAATAGTATGAAAAATCAATATATTTGTAAGAAATACATAAAAGGGTTATTTAAGAGCCATATGCCCAGCTGTATTAGAAGTGTATACGTTCATTTGTCTCAAATGAGAAAGGACTGCATTGCTGCTCAGCTCGTACCTGGATGTGTGCCCTTGACAGAAATTAAGGTATTTGCACCCCAAGTCAGGTAAAGACAAGCCTCTCTTAGTTGTATGATTCATTACATTTGTGTCACTGTGTATACATATCTATAAAGTTACACACTTATAGTACAGACTTAGCTTTGAATCTGTCCAGTACTTCATACTTCACTGAGCTGAGCTTCCTTTTTTGTTCATAACTTGTTAGTAGTAGCTGCAGTTAGTAGTAGGCTGTGGACCACCCAGAAAATTCTTCAGTCCTTGAATCATCTTCTTACACAAGCTTAAGTGAGTCCTCTATGAGTAAAGTATCCCAGGATGGAAAAGGCCTGGAAGAATGTGTCTTGACAGGCTTGCTCCATTCTGTTGTCTGGCTGCTTCCATGCTGGGTAACAGAAATAAATATTGTAAACTAAGCCTGTGTACTAAATCCTGATATCTAACTAGATTTGTATACAACTTTTTTTCTTTTGTTACAGGAAATACTGGATAGTTCCCACAATGGAGGACGGGAAGCCCGTTTGGGCTCCACACCCAACTGATGGGTTTCAGATGGGCATCATTGTGGACATTGGTACTGACTACTTAACTATTGAACCTTTGAATCAGAAAGGCAAGGTAAGTGTCTGATAAGTGAAAGAACAGAGAAAAACCTTAGCTGTATATATATATATCTTAACCTGTGGGCCAAATCTTTTCCAACATCCACCATTACATGCAGTCTGAATGAGTGGGGAAAAGGTTTTCTGTTCTGCTGTGCTTGGCTAAGGAACTTCATTCTGCTTTATCTTGCAGGGCAAGTGAAATATCCCACTGATAAGAAGTGCATGCTTTCTGTCAATTATCTGAACGTGTGTACGTGCTTAAGAAGGATGGGGAGACTGAATCCCCATGGTTATTTTGATTCAGTACTGTGTACTTGATGATTCTAAATTTGAAACTGGTTGGGAATGTGTTGTTGAGATTAACTTCTCACTTTTCTGGTAGATACATATAGAGAGAATCCTGCAGGAGTGTGCTAAGCTATGTCTTAGACTAGGCAATTTTCTGTTACATTGCTAAAGATTGAGTGATGAATCCTCTTACCTTGAGTGCTGTGAAGTGTAACATAATGTCAATCAAAGGTCTTATGGAATTGCTACTTTAAATTAAAGGCAAAAGAAATATAATTTCTAAAATGAAGTCCTAATTAATGTGTTCAAGCTGCATCATTTATCATGACATCTTTCAGATTCAGTACATTGTAATTAAATGTCAGTTTTTACAGGAAGTGCCTTGTTACTATTAATTATCCTAATTCAGATGGCCAGCATCCCTGTTTTTACTAGCTGAAATAAGGTTATACGTTGTTTTAGAAGTTGTAATTTGGTCTTTCAGTATGTGATGCATGCTGTTTCTAACAATTTGGTCTGTTTTGTAACTGCAGGTATGGAAAGGCAATTTTTTTGGTAACTTTTTTTTCCCACATCTTCAGTAATAGAGAGGGCTTTGTCATAGATCAAAAAGTTATGCAGCAGTTCTTCCTTTGAGAGGAATGTTTTTGGATTTTCTTAAACAATTTACATATATATTTTACAGGAAGTAGATTTTTCTTTCCTCAGAAGTAAAAAGTGTAACATCGGATATCTGTGTGTGAGATAAGGTCTGTATGTTTGGTGCATTCTTCAGTCTGGGAAAAAGCAAAATTATTCAGATAAGAGCATATTAAATATTCCAAAGCTGCGATTAAGTAGGCTTTTACTGATTTAAATGATGTTGACCCCTAGCCCTGTTTCTGTTTATATCCCCAAAAGGTTCTGATGTGAGCAAAAGTTCACACATTGAAAACAAAAACAGTTGATAAAGAGAGTCTTGAATCTCTGTTTATTTCTAATATGTGTGCTGCCTTGGGAGCGCCCTTTTGCCTCCTTCCTTTTTTCCTTCTTTATTATTATTATTATTATTATTATTTTCTTAAAATGGATTCTAAAATACAGACATTTTACCTTCATGGTTGACAATGAACAATGTGTGTTCATTCATGTAAGGGACCAAACATTTCACAATTGGGCATTTAAATTCAGTGGAGATTATAGTCCTATAGTTCTGAGTACCACGTTTATATTCACAGTGGTGGAGCAAAGCATTATCTTGATTACCTTCTCAGTCTTTCCAAAGTGACATCAATTTCCCTTTATAGTGAAATGTTTCTGACTGCTTTTGTCTTTTGGAAAAGACACTGCTTTTGTGCATTGGGGTCAATGTACAAATGCAGTCAGCATTTGTACCCACGCTTATCAGCTTTGTTTACTCAAAATGACAGCTCAAAAGTGCTCTTCAGTAAGGAGTGATCCAGCAGCTCCAGAACTGCCTGTGATAATTACAGGGAGGAGATGAGTAACCTGATCATGTAAACATACCCGGGCAGTGTAACTTATTATTATTTTTTAATCTGGGTCATTAACATGTCATACGTATTCTCTGGAGAAGCTGGTACCTCACTCAGGATAACTGACTGAAATGGAAACGTGCATGTATGCTTTTCTTGATTGTTGCCTTTTATACCATTAATGGTTAATTAAATTAATAACTGCAATAAATGCTATGAGGCAGCATTTTCCTGCTGTCCTAAAGCCTTCTCTCCCTCCCCTGCCCGCAGCAAGCCATGGCGTTGCAGTGGCATCCTCAGCCATGTCAGTGGAGCTGTGTAACACAGCAAACTAGGTCAGAGAGGGGATCTGCCTGAGCAGCCGAGAAGTGGGAAATTTCCAGAATGGCAGCAAGCAGCAGCAGGAAGGAGGACCTAGGGCATGTGTGGCCACAGACTGCTTTGTGTTGTGAAGCCCAGCCCAGACTGGTGGAGGTAGCTGGCAAACATGCTGATTTACTTACGAACCAGCAATAGCATTTCTAGATACCACAGCTCATGTAGAGCTAGCAACAGTATTTACTTATTCCTGCCAAGGCGTCTAAAGAGAGATGGGGATCTGAATAACCAAAACTGTGTTGTGTAAGAGTAATGCACATGGTTGAGAGCTTGTTATCTGAAGAGAGGGTGCATGAGCTATGTGATGGGAGTTGCTCTCCAAAGCTAGATCGTGGGCTTTCAGGGCTGAAAAAACTGGAAAGAAAAGAGGGAATCTAGAGAGTGGTTTGTGAATGAGTGAGTTCCCATCCAGCTGGGAGCCTGCCTCCTGCCTTCTGTCCCATGTTGGGGTGCCAGGAGGGAGGCAGTGGAAAGACGGCCTGTTGTTACACTTGGCTGATGCTGCATTTACACATTTTGTACTCAGAATGTACTTTCAAACTTATCAGAAATCCTGACCTTAGCATCTGTTGAAAATAGCTTCTGTTGTATTGCTTGGTGCTGTAACAGGGCAAAGGCAGATCTGAGTGTAATGGCCAAACAAGGAATTTAATATTTTCCTAGAGGTAGCAAATCTGAATTAAGTGATTAGAGAGATGCCTCAGAGGGGCTGGCACCTTGAGAGGCCTTTCTAGGACCCACATGGAACTGTAGTAATGAGTTTCTGGCATTGCTGGGGAGGCACCTATTGCTGCAGACCCCAGCTTACATCCCTGTTGGGTTCACCCGAGAGCCACCTGATGTCTTTTGAGAATGTCTCTGAAGGGTTCTGCAAGGCTTTGTGGGGCCCCTATCCTAGTATGCTCTGAATAACCAGAAAGGCATTTTACCAGGTTAAGTATAAATGAATAAATGTGCTCTGAAAGTAAGGATCAGAATGTCCAAAGTTCAGTGTTTTCAAGCAAAGGCATTATTTTAGCAGTGAGTGCAGCTTGCGTGAGCAAACAAAGCAGACTCTTATCCACCATATGAATGGTGTTGCTTTAAGTTGTTCTGTGAAATGCAGCTGAGAGCAGGGATGTCTCCCTGTCTGTATCTGGAAGGTATAAAGGAAGACATGGTTACACGTATTGGATTACATGGCAGAAAGAAGATCCTGCTTGAACGGAAAGATATCTTTTTTCACTCATCTAGTTTCTGGAAAAATTGTTAAGATTGCCATTGGATTTCAAGGGCTGCCTCATTACAAAAAGGAAAAAAAAGCCTACACAAAAACCCACAAATCATCTGCTTTGCCTTCTGAGACCACTTCATAAGAATAATATCCTCTCAATTTTTAGAAAGTTTGTCCTAAACTATGTTTTAAATTGTCTTTGACCTGAAACATTTTCCTCTAAAAGCCAATTTATTTCAAAATACAGAACAACAATGAATGTATATATTTTTAAATGATAGTTGTATGATAGCTTACCTATTTTTCTGTTTAATAGGTCAGATTTTAATGGCATTTAGCAATATTTAGAACTTTACATCTTTAAATAATGTACTTATCTACACAAGAAGTAATCACCTTGAACGTAAAGCATTGGAGCAATCATGACAGGAATAAAATTCTTGGTTCACATAGTTTAAACTATTCTGAACTAAAAAAAAAAATCCAGCAGGAGAACAATTGTCTTTATATTGCTTATTAGTTTTGACATTCATTAAATATTTAGATGTTATATTGTACTAAATTAGATAAGACAGGAAGGGCTTGGGGAAGGGCATCTGGTTTGTCACAAGCCGTCTCTGCAGCATGTCTAATGATGCAATTTCTAGCAAGTATTTCAAAATTCCCATTCTGTGAAACAATGAAGGAGGGCAGCCAGTATGAATTCTCCTTAATTTCTAATTGAGATTTATCTTTGATCAGAAAGCTGAGATTGAAAAAGCTCTTCCTTCTTCTGAGATATATGTGGTGTAACTGGGTTGAGATCTGTCAAATGTTGGAGTATCAAAGGTTTGTGAAGTGTTACAGAGTAGCTGGATATCATGTTTTCAGCTTAAAAAAAAAATTAATAACTGTCCTTAGTAGTGGTTAAACATCCTCAGACAAGAACAAGTAAAGTTAGATTTTTGTGAAGCCAGTCAAGCTTTCTTAATCTTTTCTGCTATTTCATTCAAAATGGATGAAATGAATGAGAGATTGTGGAGTCTCCTTCTCTGGAGATGTTCAAGCCCTACCTGGACTCCTACTTGTGCAACCTGGTGTAGGGAACCTGCTTTGGCAGGGGGGTTCGACTGGATGATCTCTAGAGGTCCCTTCCAATCCCTACAATTCTGTGATTCTGTGAACTGAGTATGTGGGAAATTGTTGTGTTCAAATAGATCTATACCCAGGGAGGAACACCTTTATTCTCAGCAAACTTGCAGAAAAAATGATGGTAATATATTCTAACTGCAGTGCTTTGAGAGGGAGGGAAGAGCTCTCTGCTCTGCTAGAACCAAACTGCTGAGATGGGTGACATTCAGATCCGCCACAGCTTCACCATGCTCTGAAGGAAGGTGTTCTGATAGGCATACAAGTGTTCCAAAGTCATGATGCAGCTTCCTTTCCCTTACAGAAGCGTTTTATGCATTTTTTTTTCAATCCAAATAAGGAAATGGCAAAATATAAATTATTATGACTATAATTTGCATACAGCGCAATAACTTTATAGGGAAGGGATATTGCAGAGCAGAAATTTTTCTGCTGGCAGAAATGACTTTTGCTCAGTGATGTTATTAATCTGTTCCTCTTCAGAGAGAGCTGGAATGTGCAGATGTTTGTGATGGTCTAAGTTACAAGATCACAATTATTGTATCTTTTGTAATGAAGCAAAGATGAGCTAATTGCTGGATTTTTCCTAAATTTCCATGTGAGATGCTTCTCACGGTACTGTCTTGCTGGATACAAAGTTAAACAAGCAAATTTCTCGTTTATTAGGATCATGCTTTTTGATCTGGTTAGTTGTCCTTTAAAATAATAGAGAGTAAGCTAGAGCTCTTATCTGCATTTCCACAGGGAAGAGGGCTGTAGCAGCATGGCGGCTGTTGTGTTTAATTGGTACAACAGGGTTTTTGTTCATTCCTAGGTGGCTCAAGCAAGCTATTAATACAAGAAGTATAATTGAATTCCTACTTCTTACACTGTCCTGCAGTTTTATGCAGATGCTGTAATACGTGCATTCTGGGATGTTTTTCCTTTGTTTTTACAACAATGTGAATTATCATTTCTGGAGAATAAAGGAGAAACAAAGTTGTTTTTAATATGAATTTTTTCACTTGGACATGAACATTTGATAACTGGCTGGTTTTATACTTTTGGAGTATAGGGGCTGAAGAAAAGTCTTGTTCAACTTGAATATCGATTTGCTGAAGAAAATGGTTACAATCCTGAGTTATGGGAATTGGGGATATAGAGAATATTGTTTACTGAATATTTATGTTTTAAGTGAGAATGTTTTTAAACAAAATGTGAAAATGACAGTGCTACTTCCACTGAACTAATAATTTCATTTTTCTTCTTTTTCCTTCATTGCAAAGCTGAGGGAGTTGTTCGTTCTTTAGAATTCTCTTCCCTTTGCAGTATTGTTAGTTTTCTCATCCTTATTTTTGGCACTGTCTCTTGTGTGCCAACGACTGTGTGCAATTTTCAAAAAGGATCAAATATTTTTGTGGTAAGAATTTATATTACAGTAATTTTTCTAGTGTAGTTCAATAATGCAAATGATGCAGCTGTTGTCTACACCTAGTAGGTCAGTATGATTTCCAAAGCTGTTATAAAGCTAGAAACTTCAGTGGTGGTATGTTTACTTGCAACATGAGATAAGACATCTTTGAAGTCCTTATTTTGAAGGTATTTTGACAATGTTAATGTTCTTCATCTAACAGACTTTCCAGGCTGCTATCAATCAAGTGTTTCCTGCCGAAGAGGACAGCAAAAAAGATGTGGAAGATAATTGTAAGTTACAAATTTAAAAATAAATTTTGCGTTTGGGAAAAAAAAAAAAAAAGTAAAAATGTGTGAGAATGTTGTTTGCTTGCAGTATTTCCTTTTTATTGTGTATAAACTTTACTAACCCTTTAAACTGAAAGTAGGCCCATTTAAAATATAATCTATTGCATTTTTTTTTCTGAATTTTCATCCACGCACTTTAGAGGAAACCCGTAGTTACATGTGTTGTTCTCAGGTGCAATTATTACTTGACTGACTTCAGATATATGCAGCATCTTGATCAACTGCAATGAGTATTTTGTGTTTAACTGTATCTTTTAAAGCAAAGCCTAAGAATTAGTTACTTTATCAGCCTCTGTATTTTACTGCATTTTCCTGCACGTAACCCATTCATTCCTCAGGTAGCATTCCTGTGGAAGCAAGAGTAGCTGAAAATGTCAAGATAATTTTTCAGAATTTGGAGATAGGAATCCAGGCCCTTTGGGGCTACTGGAAATGTAAATGGGCTGTACTGAATCCGGTCAAGGAGTGATGTTGGAGAAAGACTTTTGAAGTGAACTTGCACAATAGAAATTGTGTTGATATCGCAGGCCTTTTATTTTGTTAAATATTTTGTGGTTTGTTGGATAGAAACAAATTGAGTACCCAAATCTAGGGTGAGAAAAGAGTGCCAAGAAAGATGAATGATAAAACATCAGCTTTTATAGAACTGTTGCTTTTTGTGAACAAATCTGTTCATGGAAACTATCCTGTCTTGAAGTTCTGATGAATGGAATTCTTTTGAGTATTTCTGATGAGGATTATTGGTTGGCCAAAGAACTGTAACTTCATAAATGGTGGGGAAAAGTAGTTTCTGTTGTTCATTTAAAATAAATAAAAAGTGGGAGTTTCAAATTTGTTTTGATGATTTAAGATCCTCAGTTTCTGTTGTGAAATAGTATTTATATCCCATGGCAGGAAATACAGCTGTTGTAACTGCTCTGTAGTAAGTAACAACAAAAGGAGACTTGAGGCTTCTGACTGGACTTAGCTGATGCAGTGTTTTTACAGGTGGAACCAAACTGACAGCTTTGCTTCCATTTTTTTGGTATTTTTGTGAATGTAATGTGGATAGGAACTTTTCAAAGTTGGTATCTGTCTTCTGTGATTAGGGAAATTGTTAGGGAAATGCATTTAATGTATTCATCTGTCACAGTGATGCTACTGAGATGTCCTGGTATCTGAGTGTTCTAGTCAGGGAACTGAAAATTGGAATGAGATAATAGATATAATTTGAGATTTTAACAAAGTACTATTCAATTAAGTTAAAACAGTCCTATTGAAGAAAGTCTCTTCTGTGGTTTACTAAACAAAATATAAAACTTAAAAATATTTTGCTCAGCAATCCTTTCTGCATCAGATATTGTTTTCAGACTTCCAATACATTTCTACCTTTTGCTCAGCAGTTGAGGTTTACCTCCAGCATATATGAATCCTAAGTTTAGCCCTTTTCTCTCTTAGAGAAGATTGTGGATAAGTTGTGGATATTCCATCTCTCGAGGCAGTCAAGACCAGGTTGGATGTGGCCCTGGGCAAACTGATCTAATGGTTGGCAACTGTGCCCGCAGTACAGGGTTTGGAATTGGATGATCTTTAAGGTCCTTCTAACCGAAGCCATTCTGTGATTTGTGCTGAGTGTTGTTGATCTTTAAGAAGAGCATGTTAAATATAAATCGTGGGAAGCCTGACAAACTACTACATGCTTTCTGTCTCTCCTTATAATAGTTTTGAAAAATCCTGAAGAACTAGTTAATAATACACTCACCATTTGAACCTATCCTTAGTGATTAAATCCCTTCCAGGAGTAATCTGCTGAAGTATTTTTATTTTTTCCCCCACCCTTAGCCTTCCATATCTCTAATATGTTGGCTGCGAGAGAGAACCTTTTTGTAAACCTAGCTCTTCCTCAAATGTTAATATTGCAAATGGTACGGATTAAAATAATTTACATTTTCTTGTGATTAACACCCCTCTTCCACTCCCCAACAACGTCAAGCTTACTCAGTTTTAGGGGGCTATCACCACATGTGAAACATCTATTTTTTTATGACAAAAAAAAAAAAGCCATAAAAGGAAGGAATGGGGAGGGCAGGATGTCAGATAAGAATTATTTTTAAAAAGTGTCCAGCAGGCATAGAGCCTAGTAATTACAGGATAAAACATAATCTTCCATGTAAAGCCCGTTTTATTGCATGCACAGGAGAGCCAGCATGTATGGATTTGACATTGGCATTTCCTGACATTAAGTGCCTGACTTCACTTCTCTGAAGTTTATGTAAATAAATATGTGACTGTGCACATATGCTGCTTATATTTAGGAACGAGCAATATGAATAACAGTAATTCTCTCTCTGGTTGCTGTCTTTGTTTCTGGATGTGGCTGCTGCTTTTATGGAGTTTATTTTAAAAAATGTGCATTTTTGAAATTGCTGACATAAGCTTTATTTTGTACATCTTGCAATGAGGTGACAGTGTTTCTTTTGGAGACAAGCTCCCATTACATGGTGAATCTACAGGTACAGTGCCTTTAATGAGGACTGGGATCCTTTTGCTAAGAGAATAATGGGGACTAAGAGAATGTTGAAATCTGGGGTTCTGTGTTGTTTGGATAATTACCAAATTTTTGGGGATGCCTAACGATTTCCTTTAAAATATAATGCAAACCACATGAGGTTCATCTGAAGATGCATTCAAGGGAGAAGGTTGTTTCTTTTGAATTTTAAGTGTACAAAGACAATTACTATACAGCATTTTCTTAACTCAGAATTGAGAATTAAAATGATTAAACATAAGCAACAACGTTCAAAATTTACAACCCCCCCTCACCAACACCCACAGGGAGAAGGAGATTTCAACTTTTATTGGAGCAAGCAGAAGTTTCTGGTTCATTTCCTTCTGTAATGTCTCTTTCACCTGGGACAACCTCATTCAAAGAGGTGACTGCATAAATAGGTCTGCTAAGGCAGCCATGCAATTTGTGGTCTAGGAACCTCTGACATAGCAGATTTGTACGTACAAGAGATTTTTCAGAGGAAGATGGTTTCTCCTAAACAACCCAGAAGCTGCAAGGTCCTTTGAGAAATGTGAATGCCTCCAGTCATCTGAAGTAAAGCTATGTTTCAGTTAGGGAAGGAAGCACTGTTATTCAGTGGAGCTAAACAAGCCAGAGGGAGACTGCAAACCACTGCTGAAGTGACCTTTGCTTAGAACTGGTTTTGGTATACATAATGGGAGGTACAGCCACTCCCTGCTCTACTGCCAGTATCTTCTGAGTCAGTAGAAGGAACGTTGAGGGAGAAGTTAGGAGCTGCTTGCTGAGCTTCATGCTTCCTTTCTGGGCAAGGTGTCTGAGGAGATGGACTACAAGCAATGCGAATTTGCAGTCTGTCTTGTATATCCACAGAAATAAGCTAGAATTTAAATCTTTTCCAACCTGAGCAATTCTACGGTTCTGCTGTTTGTTTTTCTCTGCCAGGGCACTTTAGGCCCTAGGGGCATTGGTTCCACTTGGCTCAAGTTCAGAAATGACACACTCTCTCTACGCTTTATTGGTCACTGCCTACTGATAATGCACGTACGGGCCTCGTGAAGTAGGGGGTTGCAGTTATCACTCGTTGCTTATTCTATAAACAGTAGTCAAATGTATACAACTTTTCACTTGCCACTAATGCTTTAAGGAATACTAAGTATGGTAGCCAATCAATTGTTACAAGACAAAATGGTATTCTGCACTTAAATTTTAGGCAAATAGAAAAAGATGACCAGACATATTTGAAAACATATTTGAGGCTGTTATAAGTAGTGCTCTCTGTAATTTTGGATTGCCAAACACATTCCAGAGTTTCATAGCTGAAAACAAGGCCTAGCTTTTCCAGTGTGTTGAAACTGCGCATGTGCCTGCTCTCTGCCTTGCATTGCCTTTTTGTGATGGGCTCGTGGAATTTGCAGTTATTCTATATTAACATATAAAGAAAAAAATAGGTAGGTTTTGTTGTGGTAATATTGTCCCCCTCCAGCAGTTTCCGTGAGGAGGCCTACAGATATGAAAGGTTGCACTGGTGCTTGATGTTGCAATGATGTTTGCCCTGCTGTCTCTATAAAATACATTGGAAAAATTGAAGAGCTGAAATTCTCCAGGAGGCCAGCATTTACTCAAAGCATCATGGTGTGGTCCTGTGGATGCTGTTGCAGAGATCAGAGAGGATGTGGAAGGAATAAAAGAGTTGGTGCGATGGATTTTGATAGCTGTTGGTTTCCATGCTTGTAGAATAGCATGGAGGGAAAAGCACTGTGTTTGTGTGTGAGGATGTTATAAGGGACTTTGGAGTGGACAATTTACACTTGCAGGATCTCTGTTGAGGCTCCTGTAGTCTAATTCTTGGTTCAGCAACTTTCTTTAACTTAGGTTGTACAATGAAGAGCAGGTCTACAATTTTTAAAGTGTATATTGATTGAGTTAGAGGATCTGCCTCAACAAAATATAGAGATAGGAATGATAGGATTAAACTGTAGTCAAAGAAAGAGGAAGTAAAATCCTTAATCCTAAGATTTGTTGCTTGGCTGTACACAAAGATAGTCCTGTTCTCTTAATGCTGTATGACTCTTTTACTTTTAGGTTCCCTTATGTATTTAAATGAAGCCACTCTCCTTCACAATATCAAAGTTCGATACAGTAAGGACAGAATTTACGTAAGTATTACCTGTCATGTCAACCAGTCTAATGATAAGTATCCTTTCAAACAAACTGAATCCACAAAAAAATTAATATTTTCCTCCGATCACAGAACATTAAAAGAAATTGTACCATTATAAATTTAGGAGGTTTCAGGCATTTTTTTGCTACCTTGCTTAAGACCTGTATCAGATTGACGCTAGCTAAATTTACCAGGCAGAGCAATAGATTTTTCTCAACCTGACAGCTCAGTTGCAGCTGTAGCACGGTGCTGTATCGCAGATGTCAATTCCTGTAGGGAACTTACTTCACCATTGCAGTAGCTATTAACAAAGATGGTTCTTTCTTCATTATTTTTGAACGAAGCAAACAGGTGCTGTCTCTAACACCTCCTAGCTCAGATGTCCATCTTAATCTTTTATATTGCTATCAGATTGCCTAATTGTCCTTAATGAATTCTGACTGAATTACATTTTGTCCTTGCCATCTGCCCTGACACTGACAGCTGTGAAACAGAAGAAAGATAAGAATTTTCTTTCTTATTTTTTTTTCTAATAGAAAGCTGGTCTGTAATAATGCAAAATGTCTACACAATTTCTAAGTGTCAGTGTTTCAGAAAGAAAAATCAACCTTTTTGTTAGTCTGCTGATCTAAAATGAATTGATTAAGAGTGATATCCTCTTATATAGGCATAAAGAATGTATAGTTGTTTTCCTTTGTTGTAGTTAACTTTACAGAGCTATACATTTTTTATAGGTTCAAGATAAAGCACCAGCTTTAAGATAAATGAATTAAAATGGTGATTTGAATGTTGTACTGGAGAAATACTAATGAAACAGACACAAAAAAACAATGAAATAAACTCTAAAACTGATCTTATCATAAGGGAGGATAGTATTTCGGTTCATAAATTTTATCTTCCCTTTGAACAAGTGCTACTAATGTGTTGCCCCATGTACATACATTTTCTGGAAAAAATATCAAATTATCTTAATTACCCTTTCATTGTTTGATACAATTGTATCAAATTATCAAAGTGATTGTATCATCACTTTTTGATACAGTTGGAATTTATTGTATTTTTTTTTGTTTAGTTCCGATTGACAGTATTTGCATTGTCACTGAAAAGAAAATGAATTTTAATACTTGCAGCTCTTGGAGAGCTCTGTGCTTCTGTCTTATATCATTGAAATAATGATGAAAATAGAAGCATCTGAAAAAAAAATGTTGTGTTATGTGTGATCCAGCCTTCTATCAGCATTTCATGACAGCGCCTAGAATTCAGTCTGGAGATTTTTAGTCTTGGGATATACTCACTAACAATAAACCAAGTAAGTTATTCAGTCTGAGGGTTTATCTGATATTCTTTATACCTTTTCCCACCAATCTGCTTTTTTCTGTGCTTCAGACATCAGGCCATATTTGTATATGACCTGATAATTAAAATGAAAGTATAAAAGATTTTTCAGATGGAAAAGTAAAAAGCAGCCTTCCGGGCCGGGGGCCCCCCATATACTTTGTCAATTACAAAGCATTTGTATTCTGCATTTCTCACTTCGGAAGCGGCCGTAGCTAATTTCTCTCAGCTCAATGCTTTTATTGCCTGGCTTGAGCGATTTCCCAGGCACTATTCTGTCAGTCCTTCCTGCTGAGTTGCTTCCATTTGATATTGAAAAATTATTGTCCTCATTGGAGGAGACCGCATTATGCTAGCCAAGAGCTTACTTTTTTGCTTTAGAAGAGGAAGTAGTGATGCCTTATCCCTGATCCAGAAACATACAGTAGGAAATCATTTAAAAGGAGAGAGACAGAGGTCAAATTAGGGACATGCTCCACAGCTCAGTGGTTAGGAAATTCTCCTGAGAAGTGCTTTTTCACAGAAGTCCTGGAAAGATGATTTGAGGAACTCTGAAAACATATATCTTCTTTGATCTGCATTAGCTGGAGAAAATTGCAAATCTAATTGTTGTACTTCAACTTTACACTTCAATAATAATAGAAAATTGCTGTTAACTACTTTGGTTGGATAGTAGCTAATAATTTGCTGTTAATTCTTTTCTTCACAGACATATGTAGCCAACATTCTTATTGCAGTGAATCCATATTTTGATATACCTAAGTTCTATTCTTCGGAGACTATTAAAAAGTACCAGGGTAGATCACTTGGGACACTGCCACCACATGTCTTTGCTATTGGTATGTATTGAGTCTGATTTTGTCTTTTACAAAGCAAGCATTAAATTGTAGATGTATATAAATTGCACCTTTGATACAATTACTGTGAGTTACTACAAATAAAACATGGTGGCTAACATTGCAAATTTTCACCACTTTGACATACAGTTTGAAGATTTTTGGCAACTATTTATGATTGTTCTGTTCCTCCAGTGTTTTATGTCTGAGCAGTTTTAATATAATTAACTATCATAAAAATAATCACATTTTTAAAAATGAAGAATGACATAAACAAAACTGGCAAAATATAGTTGATTGCATTTGTTTTTCACTACATTGCCAAATCACATGCATTGCTTCTTTTTATATGATTATTTTATAGGCAGAAAGCACATTCAAATATTATTATTGGTATAAACCTGATTACAAATTACTTTGAATGTAACTGTGTTTAAGAAAAGATTTGTCACATTGTGCATTTAAAAATATGTTAAAGTAAAATTGATTTTCAGCTGTTTTGTGAACACATTTAACTGAAAATGCTCAATACCAGGTGGATGTTTTTTGTTTTACTTTGTCCTAGCTGAGTTTGGTAAATTTTTGCTATCAAAGACTCCAAGCTATCACATGTTGGTGTTGGTGGGTGGATAGCTATCATGTAATTCAAAGAGAAAATTTAATAAAATGTAGTACACTCAATTGTAAAGATTTTTTTGAAAATGCTGATGCAAATGCATGTTTGTATTGTGGCTAGTTTTTTATTTGATTTTTCAGGAGAGTTGCAAGCATAATTTGTCATGTTTCATGTATTCTTTCATTTAAGCTGATAAAGCATACCGTGATATGAAAGTACTCAAGATGAGTCAGTCCATCATAGTTTCTGGAGAATCCGGAGCTGGCAAGACAGAAAACACTAAATTTGTTTTGAGGTTTGTAATTTTGAACCAAAGTAATTCAGTGAATCTCTTGTTTTGATGTGTTTGTTTGAAATGCAGACAGAGCTAATTATATGGCACTCAGTAGCACAGCAATAAGTCTTGATTCAGAAGGTTATGTGTATGCTTCTACATACACTTTAGTTCATGAGATTCATAGAGTTAAACTTAAACGCTGACAAGATAGCATATGGATCATATGGCAATGGCTGTACGTCTACAGAAGCCTTAACTCACTTGTAGTGGCATCATATATGGTTTATTATGCAGTTATTATGGTCTATGATGCAGTTGTTTCGGTATTGTGTATCTGGTATTGTCATTGATAAAATGGAAACTAGGCTTTTTAACTGTGTCTTGCGAGACACGCTCGTTTCTGCCATATGTGTGCAATTATCTGTTTTCCCTGTCGTTGTTTCTTCAGTTTGCTTGATGATCCATAGTTTTTAACTCTTAATTGCTGAGACAATTGCAATTGTAATATATTTCTACCCTACTTTACTGAATAAATACTGAATAATGGGATTCATTTATTTATTTATTGATGTTCATGTATGCAAGATATTGAATCAAGCACATTAAACTATGTGGAGATCATATTGCTGATCAGCTTTCCTCTTACATGTTTTAAATAATCTTGACCATATTTGTGTCATACTTTAACTGATTTATATCGTTCTGGAACACTATAACTGGAGAGTAATGCTCCATTAAATTCAACTAGAATACAAGTGACCTGACTAGGAAAGCACAGTGCAGGCAGTTTGAATTCATTCTGTCCTCTCCTTGCCTTATTTCTCTGTGTAAATCTTTAATTGCCTTTTCCCTGGCATCATATACGTGGTAGTGGTATTATCTTATATATCCCAGGAAGAATCATCGTGGCTGGCCATCTGTCCATCACACTGTTCTCTGCCCCTTTGCAACCTTTACTGGAGAGCTGTAGGAGTTGCAGCAAGGTCCTGACAGAATATGGCTCACAACTTTGGTCCTGCTTAAAAAACCCACAAAACACAGCACGTACTGGGAGAACATCCCCTGAGGAATACCCTCAAAGGATGTTATTCTTCTGCTTCTCAACAGAGGAAGTTCTGATTACGTGGCAGGCAAATGTCAACACTGCTGCATCTCTCTGCCAACTGCCCCCACATAACATGTGTACAAAATGTTATTAATGAGTTCTTAAAACAGGAAGGCTTCTTCCTTGTGTACTCATCAGGAGGCAAAAGGCAGTAATATAGCTCTGTTAATATTCCTGAACTTTTTTGGAAGGTTCTATTTCAAGAACAGCTTAAAATGTGTCCCAGATTTAGTTGTAAATTTCCAGGAGGTATGCCCTGTACTTGAGAGCTGGGAGTGGGGGAGCAGAAAAAGAGGTGCAACTTAAGAGAAAGTTTTGGATTTGTTTTCAATTCTTTCTTCAATTGCTAAATTGACTCTTATTTTACTTATGCATTGCAATTTCCTATATCACCATCTACACTTCAGCATTTTATTAACGTTGATGACTGTGAATGCTGAAGCTGTATGCATGGAACTTGTATTTAATTTAGGAAACACATGGGAAAATTCAGTAGTTTACTTGTATTTATCTTGCTTTACAGATATTTGACCGAGTCCTACGGTACTGGCCAAGATATTGATGACAGAATTGTAGAAGGTGCTGAATTTTGCCTAATTTCATTTAAGGTTCAATTATAATATTTTTTAAAATTCTTTTTGAATTTGAAGTTTCAGTAAAATAACAGCTAGGATGAAAATACTATCAGACTTCCTGTGGAGTAATTTAGGTAGTTTACTTTGATCTTAAGTTCTTAAAAAAGGTTTTTTATTTTTGATTTGCTTCACTTTTATTTAATATAAGGTCACACAGTCCTTGATGTGGAGTTTGAGTTGATGTGTAGCCAACGCTGGATTTTATCTTTTATTAATCCACAAGGCTAAGATTGCATTCTCATTAATACCTGTTAGTATTAGCAAGATGTAATGCCTTCTTCTCACCATGAAATTCTCAAAGGAGGGAGGTTTATCACATAGTTCAGAGTTGTTCGTGCTTTTTGCCTTAAGGCATATCATTTGGATTAACACTTTCTTCTTCATTGTGTCTGTCTTTAGA
Source organism: Centrocercus urophasianus (assembly GCF_019232065.1). Taxonomy (NCBI): domain Eukaryota; kingdom Metazoa; phylum Chordata; class Aves; order Galliformes; family Phasianidae; genus Centrocercus; species Centrocercus urophasianus. The sequence continues at coordinate 24,278,858 of NW_024884142.1, forward strand.
ATAGACTCCCAAACAAGGTCAAAAGAGACTTTTTTTCGTTATGGTTATTTGGTTGGCCCTTTTCAATGTTGTGTGGAATTCCTGATTAACCTGGAAATAATTTTGATAAGAAACACGCATCTCAAAAACCAACCACTCTGAAAAAGCTTCAGTCTTCTATATTTTCTTGAAGATTTATTCCAGAATTTTATTACTCTTAGTGTCTTTTTCTTAAACTTCAGGTATTTCCGTTTATATAGTTTGAGTCACTGGATCATTCAAGACATGTACTGCAGCCTTTAGTCTGTTATTGCTGTAGGTTTATTTAAACCAGACCTTAGTGAAATTCATTGTGTGCTGAAGGAACCTAGAAAGTAGCCCAAGAGTTGGATAATTAATTGGTACTTACAGGTATTTTGAGAAGTGATTTGTTTAGTGTTTTTGTTGTTTCTAATCAGCATCTGATGCATGAATTTTAAATTTTGTGAAGCACAGTTTTAATGAGTGCTCCTAAAGCATCTGTATTAATAGAGGAACCTTAATCCTACTGAAAGAACTGCTGCAAATTTTTTAAATTCATAAACCATTCTTCAAATCTGTTAATAGGTAAAGTATCTGGATACCTGAGCAGTTACCAGGACCTCTTAGTGAGATGGTTGTGAAAGTGAGACTTGGATTTTCTTGCATGTGCTTAAAGTTGTGCTTTAAAAACAAAGCAAAAACCCCAAACCAAAGAAGTTAATGCTGGTGTCCTACCAAATAATGTATTATCATCCCTAATTTTTCTGACCACTGTAGTTATTCCTTCACTGTTCAATTGTGAGAATAGATTTGTAGATGGTTGTCAGTTTTAGATCTGAGTTTTTGCTCACGTAATTTCCAATGCATGTTTTTTTAATTAAAAGCCTTCAAATATCCTGCAGATATTTTCTTTGGTTTGTTGTTAGTGCAATTCAGTAAACTGATTTTCTTTTATCTTCAGAGTTATCAAAGAACAGTCGGTAGCCTCGTGTTTCAAAACTACTAAGCATTTTCAAACTGCTTAAACCATGCATGACTTGAATAATATAAAGCAAGCATTAGATTGCAGCAGCTCTTTCTGTATGGATTTGTCTTTAAGATGCTTGAAGGCTGCAGCCAGTAAAAAAAAAAAAAAAAAAAATCTCTCATTCGTTTAATCCAGCTAATCTGAAAGGGCACTTTTAAGGTGGTTTTGAAAACAGCTTTTCTAATAATTTTTTTTTTTCCTAATCAATCTAATACGTGCATGACATTTCAGTGACATTTTTGTCGATGGGATAAATGGGCAGTTTAGATTTTATGACCAACAACTCATTGGGAAATGTCAAATTGTGTATTGTATCTTATAGTTTGTGTATCATTTATTTAGCTGCTTGCTGTTAGAAGAACACCACTGAATCATTTTTGGTGATCGTCTCTGAATTTCTTACAGTATTAATTCAATTATTTTGCAGTGTTATATGACATTTAAACACTTCATTGTAAATTCCACCACTGTATATCCAGTACAATTTGCAAAATGAGTTATTTATAATAGGTAATATTTTTCCTTTAATTTTCACACCTTATTCTTAATAAGTTAACTGAATAATTGGTATGAATTTATTTTTCCCTTTCCTGCTGGTACTTCATCGATCACGTTTTAACACTTCTTTAAATATTTACTTTTTATAATCAGCAAATCCATTATTGGAAGCCTTTGGAAATGCAAAGACTATTCGTAACAACAATAGCAGTCGCTTTGGGAAATTCGTGGAAATTCACTTCAATGAGAAGGTACTGGAGTTTTGATACAGATAATAGTGATGATTTTTGCTATAGAATGGAAATGCTAGATTGGAAGTAGGTTAAATAGACTTATCTTATACCAAATACTCACTGTCCTTGCTTTTCCTATTTGATTTATATTTATCACCGTGAAAGGAAAGCCACAGCACTGTGTCACTGCTGGAAAACTGTGTGTCAAATCAATGGGAAAATTGCTTCCATCCAAACATCACACAAAGGGAAAAGGCAAACTGAAGATTAACTTAATTGCTCTTAAGCATTTATGCATTCCTTTAATTCACAAACAGGTGTGAATTGTGTATATGTATCAGCTGTTATAAATTTATTTTAATGCTTTAATATTTTATATGAATTTCTGATTGTTACGTATTTGTATAAAATTTTAAGACTTCACATTAATGCTATGTATGTGAAAAAAGTCTTAAAATTGATTTTTTTTTTATATTTTTTTATTTTTTTTATTTTTTTGGTCAGAAGTACTACTCGCTGTGTAGCCTATGAAGATATTTCTTTGAATGTATTTTAGCTAGAATAGCTTAAGCATATGCATGTAGGATTTCTGCTTGTCGTTATGAAGTAGAGCCTTCTGGTAAGAGAAATGTACATGGCACAGTACTTGCACCGAGGAGAAGTTATGGTAGAGGAAACTTTCTCATCTTAAGCTTGATACCCATTAGTTAAAATATATATTTTAAGCTCTGGGGCAGTGTCAGTTGAAATAGACTTGAGCAGACAATTGTAAATGGAAAAACTCTCACACAAATAATCTAAAAATAAATATTAAATAAAAATTCAAGTAATCAGAAAAATATTTCTTCCTCCTAGAACTCGGTGGTTGGTGGATTTGTATCACATTATCTTCTGGAGAAATCTCGGATCTGTGTGCAAGGCAAAGAAGAGAGGAATTATCATATCTTTTACAGGCTTTGTGCCGGTGCTCCAGAAGACATTAGAGAAAAACTGTATCTAAGCTCTCCTGACAGCTTCAGGGTAAGTATTAGAGTCAGTAGTTGTAAAGCTTTACATTGCTGCCACACATGGACGTCTCTTTTAAATCTTAATAAATTATCTGTTTATTATCTTTGATAAACTTTTTTCTGCTACAAAATTCAGAAAATGAGAATCTATTTGATCTGGGCATAGAACTGTTAGCCATTTTGTTCTTATTGGAAAGCTTCCTGTAGTTTTCCTCTGTGTTTTAAAACTGAGGAATCTTTGCTTTTTCCAGTAAGGTACCACTGCATACCCAGTTGCTCATAATTTTGCTGTTGGCTTTTCTTGAGGTGGAAAGTGCAAACTTTTTGATTGTGACCCAACTGTTCTGTGGGATCCTTATAAAGACTGCTTTTATTTCTTCCTCTTCCAACCATGTATTAAGGAAGGCCTGATATTTCTGTCCTGAGATTGTGTCTTTCAAATTATTACCTCACACTTCATACCAAGGATCAAATCATGGTGATAAAGTGATTGTACTTCTCTGTTGAAATCTATGTACTTTCCCTTGTCTTTCCTGCATTGTTGTGTCCTGTTTCTATCTTTCTCTGATGTCTAGATTCGTCATTAGCATTACCCCAGTTTCCCTGTTTCTCTCCTCAAACTATCTGTCATTCTTGGTCACCCCAGGTTGTATGATAAGACTCGCTTATCCGTTAGGCTGAAAACTTGCACTTCTATCTCCATTTAACCTGAAGTTCGTGCTCACCTCTTCTGCCCAGGATTACTTCTCGTTATTAAGCATGCTTTTCCTTCTGTTTTTCATCTGCTAATTTATTCTTTCCCAGGGACTACTTATTTTTTTTCTGGGTTTTTGCTGTTTTTCAACATTTACTGGTTCAGTCACTCAGCTGCAGAACAGGAAAATAAAATACAAATACAGTCAGTGCTGAATATAGTGTTCTTAACAGTACCTACATGAAAATGAACTTAAAATAACAGGAAGGAATAATTCTATGTACTTCTTTAAAAATGTTAGCTTAATATTCAGTGTCAGAAAAATGGCAAGAGTAGAATTTCAAGAAATACTAGGAAAGTAGAAGAGTGAAATGGTGTGTTATGTTGCCATGCTTGTAAATTGTGTGCTGTTTTGTCAGCTCAGAAAGGAATAGTAAAATCTTTGGGTGAAATACAGGTTATGGTTGAAGATGAGATATTGGATAGTATGCATTGACCTTTTAATTCAAACCACTGTGGCCGTTCTTTTAATTTGTTTACTGTCCTCGCTTCTTCTCCCCATGCTTTATTTTTGACATTTTTTCCCTTTCCTGAGATCATGTGGTTTTGCCTGACTAACCCAGATTGTATGTTACATTTCCATCAGAAATCCCACAAGCAGGCTGGTTTTCTGTGCTACCATTACATTTTGGCATAGTTTTCCTCCCATCTTTTACTAAATAGTTTTACAACCTCAGTTTAATTTTTTGTTCCAGCTTTCCTTCTTTCTTCTTGCTTCTCTTCCTGCAGATGTCACTGGATTATTTTCAAAAGCAATTGACAAATTATGCGATTTCCTTTGCTTTCTTTTCCTTCTTCCCAGTCAAACATCTTTGCTGCTGTATTCTATTTGTGTGATTCCAACCCTACTTCCTTTATTTTTAAATTCTCTTTATTTTTAAATTCAAATTTTAAATTTGATTTTCAGTGTTTTACTCTGTGATAATTGCAGTCTGTTTTTTTTTTTTTTTTCTTGATGAACTAGTAATGTTGTCCTGGCGTGCAACCAGTGCAACTATATAGTTGTTTCTCATTGTTTTCTTGATTTCTTCCCCCCGATTTGTTTCCCATTAAAGCAAGCTGTTGTCTTCCCTTTTGGGGAACTTCTAAGCCTTTCATCATTTTAGACTGCTATCACTGATTTTACTTCTCAGGTGAAGACTTCAGTCACTCATTCTTGCAATTTTGTTATTGATTTACAAATATATTGGTTTGTTTCCTTTTGACAATCACACATAAACTGTAATATATACAAATATCATCATGTGCTTTATTGCCTTGTGTTGAAAAGAAAAATATCGGCAAAGCAAATCATGCTGTTAGGCATCAGTTTGCTCGAGTTCTGCCACTTGTCTTCACCTTTGTGTTGTTTCTTGGGATATGCTTGACTTGGAATGTCACTGAAACAGAACTGAGCATTTCTAAAGTACCCAGAGCAAACTGCTGCATAGGGCTTGTAAGGTCTATGTAACACAAACCTGGAGAGCATGTAGAATTGGAAGGACAAAAATTAATTGACCCACTTATTGGCTTAAGTGGGGTGAGGAGTACTGCTAACAAAGCATTATGCTACTACATTGATAGGTTTTTTTTTTTGTTTGTTTCTATGACTTGATTTTTTTAAATAAAGCTTGTTGAATTGTGCTTGTCTGTTACTTTACCCGGTGTCGTCTGTATTTTGTAAAATTCAGTATGAAGCCAGAAGCCTTAAGGATGCAAAGTTCCTGATACTTTTGAACCAAATAGTAGTTATGTAGATGAGATCTAAGATAGTTCCATATATTCCATTTTGTATTAGACAATCTTAATTCCTAAAAGCCAGAACTTTATTGTAAAATTGTTACATACAATATTCTGTATTCTATTTTTTTTTTTAATGTTTTAACGCAAAAACCTTCAGCAGCTTATGAAATGAATATTTTTGAGTATTTTGCACGAATGTGCGCAAGAACTTCTTTACAGTGAGGTGACGGAGCACTGGAACAGGCTGCCCAGGGGGGCTGTGGAGTCTCCTTCTCTGGAGATGTTCAAGTCTCGCCTGGATGCCTACCTGTGCGACCTGGTGTAGGGAACCTGCTTGACAGGGGGGTTGGACTCTATGATCTCTAGAGGTCCCTTCCAACCCCTACAATTCTGTGATTCTGTGAGTAGTCTCTTCTTCATTAATACATATTTCTTGTAGTTAATAGATTTTTAATTCTGTATCTGATATGCTACGTGCCCTCTCTTGGGAATGTTTTAATCAAAAGCTCTGCTCATGAGACTGCATGATATTGTAGATCTCAAGGTCGCACTTATAACCTGCTTAAAATCAGGCTGGTGCAGTATAGTACTGAACAACATGGATGTCTGTACAGAAGGCACTCACTGTGCTTGTTCCCCCTCTAAAGAGCTCACAGTGACACCTGTCTTATCAGACTTGAATATTATTTTTTGGACTTCTACTGAATTTGCGACAGGTACTCTCATTTCTCCTGGGAATATTTGTTACCTCTCTAGAAGTTAGTATATGAGTCCTGTGCTCCTTGCTACATGAGAAAGGTCTGCTGTGCATGTTAGATGTTAACAAATGCAACATTTCTTTTTCACCTTCTGAAGTTGATTATGTTTAGTCAAAAGGAAATTTATGATCACTTTCTCAGTGTTTACACATCTTTGTATGCAAATTAATATAAATATATTATAATATACTTCAAAATTATTGGTCATATTGTACTAAATATTCATGAAATAACACTTTATAGGCTTTTAGGAAAAGAATATTAAAGGTAAAATTTCTTCCTTAATCTCTATTACTTTTGTATGAATTATTTTTTCTATGTTCTTCACTCATTTACTTTTCCAGATATTTGCCATAAAATGTGACTGAATAATAATGCCTGAGTTACTTTTTCACTGCATTTTTTGCTGACTGCACATCTGTCTTTTTCAATTTACTGAGGAAACACCATCTATCGAACTTCTATTCATAGATAAAGATATTACGCTAACCAGCATTTGGTGTTTGATTAATGTTTAGATATTAATGTTAATCTTTTGGAGGCTTGGCAAAAAAAAAAAAAGCAACTTCAAGGAGATTATATTCTTAAATAGATTGCTTAGAAAATGCCGTCCTGAAAGACATACTTTTACATTGGCTTTATTTTGCACGTGGCTTGTAGATTATCAAGTCAAAGTCTGAATTAGGACCAGTGAGGGTCCTGTGACACATGCATGTTTTACTCAATGTCTGCTTTCTCTTAACTGTATTAACTTGAAAATAAGGCCAACTCAAATCTAAGGTGATTCCCACTTTACATAGAAGTGAAGCAGTATTAAAAGACAAAGGATGATTCAGTTCTCTTTTGTTTCTTCACCTGCCATACTTCCCCTTGACTTAAGTGATCTGTTGTCATCTTCTATCATTTGGCTGTCCTGGTGCTAGTGCTTGCTTGCTCTGGGGATATGATCCAAGACAATTGCATTGGGCTTACCAGCCTGAACTATTTAACTGAATTTCAGCAATGCTCGTGGGGGATGCCTCTCCATTAGATCATCTTTCCCCTGAATTTACTAGGCAAAGGACAGTAAAGAATTGTAGGTTATTGTCTTTGTTCTTAACTGCCCCTTCACTGAATACATGTGCACAAAAGCATGCCATCCTTCTTGCTCATATTCTGGGTTTCCTTGCAGAAGTTTTCAGAGATTCAAAGTCATTAGGTGCTGAATGTTGTTGGTCAAGGTGGCTTTGTCAGCACAACGTGGCTTTGAAAGTAAAGCTGTGCAGTAAATCTGCACTGGGAGCATAGCTGATGAATATGAGAAGCTGATTTTTTTTTTTTTTCAGATCCTGATAGCTAAAAGAGAATTCAGGTTGCATTATGTTTGGGTCACTGAAGTTATAGTGGAGTGTAAAACTTCAGAGGTGTGGGCAGTTTTTTTATTTTTATTTTTTTAAGAAAAGTAAATCTAAATGATATTTACGTGTTATATTCTCAGGATATGTGTTTGCATGCCTTAAAAATATAATTTACCTCAGGTTTAAATGTACATGAATTTTTAGCTTTCAAATGAAAGCCACTATCTTGTGATTAAATATCTCCAACACAGGTAATTATTGGATGCCATGCTGGTTCATTTTTTCAGTCTGTTGAGCTTGACCTTTTTTTACATTCCACCCTCATTTTCTAGGATCTTTTTAATAATACTGAATACAAGGATATATTGTTGTATTTAAAATACAGCATGCTTTGCATTCTTCTTTGCTGATGTAGAGAATGTTCCAATATTTCAACAGCAAGCTACCTTCAAACAGTTTCTTGTCAATTTTTTTTTTTATATGAAATTTGTCATTTAGGTTTTTTTTGCTGTTTCTTAGATTTCTGTATATAAGTTTTAATCAAAACATAAAATTATCTGGGTTCACGCAGTTGAAAACTTATTTGTTTGTGGGCAGACCAAGAAAATCAGTTTAATTCCCTAAGACAAAGAGCTCCTGCTAAGATTTTGGACAGAGTTCGTATTTTCAATTGAACCAATCAGAAGGAAAAAGCTGATGATCCCATTTTTCTGGAAGTGCCAATCATCTGAAAGCCTGTTCCCTTTACTGTACAATGTGAGATGGATGTCAGAAGCCAGATTCTGATCTAGACTTATACTAGATTAACACTATTTGTGGTTTTTATTATGCCATGTCTCTGACTAACTATAGAAATATATCTCTGGTGAGAAACAATGACCATAAAAGTATGCTGTAGATACTATCACAGCTTGAACTTTACTCTCTCATCACCTCACTGTACTATATAAAACTTCTATGTGGCTGAAAATAAATATTATTATGAATTTTATCTGATGTTGCATATGATTTTTGGTGAGGTAAAATTAGATATTACAAACAGGTCAGGCAATGTATTTTCTTGGTTCCTGGTTTTTGGTTGTCTTTTATGTTATACCACTCTCCATTGCATTAGAGTAATAATTTGTTACTGTTGCACTTTTCTAATTTTGTATGTGTAATAAATAGAGTTCATTCCTTGAAAACATTTTTGAATAGCTGTAGCATTGTTGCTATACGATAGAAACAAACTATGCAAAACAAGCCATAAATAATAGCATGTTTTCCTCCCTCCTATCTTTAAGTATGCATTTCTTCTTTTTTACTGTCACAGTATCTAAATCGAGGCTGCACAAGGTACTTTGCTACCAAAGAAACAGACAAGCAGATTTTGCAAAATCGCAAGAGTCCTGAGGTATGTTTTGTATCTTCAGTGAGTTTATGTTAATTAATTTAGATAGAGTTTAAAATTATCACAGTTTTACAATGTGGAATGAAACGTTCATTTTACACATCTTTATAGGTCTAAATGGGTAGTGCTGAAGTTTTTTGGAATTTAGTCCTAAAAGCATATGTGAATGTGCATCTTAAAATTGTAAATGGAACACTACATAAAATTGTTTGCTTCTCATTCTTACAATGGTAGAACAGTTGATGATGCAGGCATGTCTTCCATAGAAAACAAAAAAGTGAACCATGGTTTTTTCTCATTTTCTTTCAAAATCTGGATACTGTTAGGAATGGTTCAGAAATTGTATTTTTCTTCTGAAGCCATTTTTACTGTCTGGATTTTTAAGTATATACCCCTTCCTAGTACACTGCCTTTATTTGTTGTCCCTTGCTGTGGACTGTTACATAGCAAAAGAGGCATTTCGTGGAGGAGACAGTGGAACTTGGAGCAGGAGGAAAGAAGGTGTTCTCATCTCCTGTTACACTTTTAAAAATCAAGCAATCCTTTTGAGCAGTTTGCCTGAGGACACTTAAAGAAATTAATCTCATTTAATTGTATATGTGAATTGGATGTACTTTAAATGCTTTGTTATATTTCTACTCTAATGAACTTTTCATCTGTTCATACCTAAAATAATAAATTTTTATTTGTATAGCTGGAAGATAACAGTTTGCTTAAAGATACCCATAGTTGTGATTCAGTAACAGAGGAAGTTACACGTAGAAGCTGACTCAAGAGTTTCTCTCCCCACGTGACCATACAGCCTCTTTTACCTTTGAGAACTTTGATTTCAGCTTGTACATAGCTTGTGTGTAACTGTGAAAAAGGCAGTACAGATGCTTCCCTTGCTTAAGTTGACATTGTGAAATCTGCTTCTGGGTTTCTAGTGTTTATATGTTGCAGTGTTGTGCACGTAATGCCAATTTCTTTTTCTTCAATGCAGGCTATTTTCTGTAATCAGGGATAATGGAGAGTGAGATACAGAAGTATTGATTTGATAATAGTGTGGGGCACAAAGCTGGTAGATGTTTAACTTTTCAAGTGCGTAGTCTAAGAGGTGGTTGGGAGATTTTGCCGCAGTTTGCCTAATTTGCCTTAAATGAAGATTTGTTGTGAAGCTGACAATTTACAGAGGCATAAAATAATACCGTTCAGCGACCATTGCTACTCAAAGATGGACTTGTGCAGCTCCAGTTCCAGATGAGATGTACAATTTGGTGTTCTGTCATGAAATATGTCTCTGAAGTACTTAATTTGGAAGAAATGTTTGTTTAAAACTATAACTGTAACTGTAAACTAAAACTATAACTGTAGAGTAATTCTGAAAATAGCTATTGGCTATTAAATAATGGAACATGTGATGCTATAATGCCTGTATATTACAGTGATGTCAATTTGAAGAAGCAATATAGGTGCAAATTTTAGTTATATAAAAACTTAATCTAGCCACTTAAACAGGAAATACATTGTATTGTTTAGTTAGTTTTTGAAATCAGATATTGATACTTGCTGTCATTTAATGAAAAATATTGTTTATTTTAATAAAAATAGCTGAAATAGTTGATTAATACTTAAATTATTTTTGTGTTTTCCTTATCAGGAAGATGAGGTGATCATTTTACATAATTAAAACATGTAGATTAATTTTATCAATGTGTCTAAATGTTGTGTGAAGTGAATTTTTCAGATGCATGTGGTGTTTTCTTTTGACGTAATTGTTAGCTTATTTGGCATTAACAAAGCTTCTACTTAAATTATTAATTCTTTTTAGTTGAAAACATTTTCAAGTAATTGTGAAAACTCAAATGAGCTAATGCATGTTCAGTTAGGTTCTTGATTGCATGTGGATGCTTCACTACTATTTAAAACAATTATTAAAATTAGTTCTGATGTATTTAAAATAGGAAATTCTGTCAGCGTAATGTGAAATTGACATTTTAAAATCTGTCTGCTATTCTTTTAGCCACTAGGATACTTCTAACAACTTCACTGTTTCTCTTTCACCAGCAAACATTAACAATATATTTCTCTAATGAATCTGTTTAGATACTTTTAGAAATATTTTTAAAGCTCCTTTAGTCAAACTTTTCCCTTTCCACCAACAACCATCCTCTATTTTCCTATCCTTCCTTATTAAACTATACAGAATTTGCTTTCTGAAGACAGACTGAAGTTTTAAGGCTCATGCTCTGAAGTATCAACAAATGAAAACAAATTAGGGTTCTTCCAAATCACATAGTGTATGAAGAGCTCTAATCTGTATTTAGTTTGGGTTTTGCATGCTTTTTAATGCTTTTTGTTATGGTTTATTCTTGCCTGGAAATAATTGTTTACATATATTTTAAAATCTCATGCTGATTTTTTTTTGTTGTTGTTGTTCCATCTTGTTGCTTTATAGTATCTTAAGGCAGGTTCCTTGAAGGATCCACTCTTAGATGACCATGGAGACTTTAACAGAATGTGCACAGCAATGAAGAAGATTGGACTGGATGATGCAGAAAAACTTGACCTTTTTCGAGTAGTGGCTGGTGTCCTTCACCTTGGAAATATTGATTTTGAGGAAGCTGGGAGCACTTCAGGTTAGAAGAAACGCAAACTGTTTTCTGTACAAAATAGTGAAAATACCTCTTGATTATAGATAATTCTTTTTCATGTGAATTACTGCTTTAGAATGCTGCCTTCTATTAAAGGGTAATTCAGCCTTAAATCATCCCGTTTTGAAGTCAAGTTTTATAGCTATACTTCAAATGCTCTCACAGAAATCGTTCGAAGAATTGTTTGTGCAAAGTTTGGTATAAAGAAGAGATATTTTGTATCTCAAAACTGTTATTTAATTTTAATAATAATATATAAAATAAATTCAACTTCTTGCTGATGTCATGAAAAACCTTTAACTGTTCCATCTTCAGTGAAAGTTGTTAGATTGTTTGGCTTCTAAAATGCTAGGTTAATATTTTTTGAGAGATGAAGCAAAAGTTGAAATAAAATTTTGATAAAGGTAAACTTAATCATTTTAAGATGTTAACTCAGAAGACAAGTTGCTATGAGTGTTGCTGGTACTTACTAGCAAACTGCACAAGAAGGCTGAGGAAGGGGAACATTCTGTTTTGGGAATGGGCATTCTTGCCATACTACTGAAATTGGCTTTTGTAACTTGAGAACTGTTGTTCACAGATTTCTAAAGATTTGAACAAACTCCTGACCTAGACTTATTACAAACATGACTATAGTTTAAAAATACAAATAAACAAAAACATAGAGGTATTAATCTTCTAATGCAAGATAAAGCATGATTAGTTCCTTTTAGTCCTACTCCATGTATCACTGTGCTTGTCCAAAGTTTTTGGTAAAGGTATTGCAAAGAACATTTGAAAAGGTGTGTTAAACAAATTTTAGCCTTGCAGATTCAGGGGCTCCTGATCCAAATGCAGAATCACCGCAGAATTGCAGAAACCTTCGGATGGGAAGGGATGACAGACTGTCTGTTGTCCAACATTTGCTGGTCAAATCGAGGCCAGCATGGAATTGAAACTGCATAGCATAGGATTGTTCATGGGGATATGAAAACCTCTGAGGAGAAAGTTGTACAACTTCTGTAGGAAACCTGTTCCCACTGTTTCATGATTGTCATAGTGAGGCTGTCTTATCAGAACCTCCCCAGTTTCTATTTATGATCTTGCCATCTTTGTGAAGATGAGAGGATGTGGGGGTAGAGAAGGACAGTGGCCTCATGGGCTCTTTAGTACACCGGCTTCCATAATTGGGCCTTCTGTGAGATTGGAGTTTGGGATTGACAAGGATAAGGCAAGGTGGGACAGAGTGAGAGAGATGAGAATGTGAATGGAGGAGCAATTTCAGGAACCAACGAAGAAGGAGAAGGGAAGGTGTGGAAAGTCAGAGGGAAGGAGGGCACAAGAATAGTTATTTTCTCTGCATGTGGAAATTCAAGCTCACATTTTCTGTAGTAAATTCTTATATTTAAAAATGTTTGTTGCAAATTCATACTGTGTTCTGCTCTCACCTTACGTGTGCGAGCAATGTTCTTTAATATTTTGGGATAGTTCTTTCATTCTGAACAGTGCACGTTTAGAACAAAATTCTAAAAATACAGAATCTGATGCACAGAAATACTTGCAGAGTGGCAAAACCTTGCTTGTGGCGCCATGTATTTTAAACATCTCGATGCCCTCAATAGCCTTCCCCATCAAAAAAAAAAAGAGAAAAAAATAGGAAAGAAAGAAGCAAGAAAGGTGAGGTGAGAGGCGGTTGGCTAACAGTTGTGGTGGTTGCCGCCAGGGGGCTGCACGCTGAAGGCGCGGAGCCAGCCGGCGCTGGAGTGCTGCGCGGCGCTGCTGGGGCTGGACGAGGAGGACCTGCGCGTCAGCCTGACCACGCGCGTCATGCTCACCACGGCAGGGGGCACCAAAGGAACGGTCATCAAGTGAGTGCCGGGCGGGCAGCTGGGGCCGGCGGGCGGCTGGGGCCCCGGGTGAGCCTCTGGGGGCTGAAAGCAATGCGCTGCAAGCTGCGAACCGAGCTGCAGCTCGCTGCGGCTGTTTAGGATGGATGCTGTGAGCAACTGCATTACGTGCTTCTGCGTTTGGTTTCACGACTGTGTCATCTCAGAACGTGCTGCATTTTTTTTTCTTTTTTTCTGCAGTTGAAGAGAACTGTCAACCTGAATCTGGGCTAAGCAGTTTTGAGCAAATTGAAAGCTGCCCTATGTTTAGCTGGATGCATTGATGTTTTAATTAAAAAACTAATTAACATTCACTCATCAGAAGAGTGCAAGGGAGCTTTGTATTGATTCAGGGGGACAATCGGATTGCTTTGCTTTCACTGAGTCAGAAATACAGCCTCATGCATGCCATACCAGAAGGTTTAATCTATGAAAGCCATATTTATTGTGTTAATGTGCCTTGTAGAATCACAGAATCATAGAATGGCTTGGGTTGGAAGGGACTCAAAGGATCATAAAGTTCCAGACTCCCAGCCACTGCAGGACCACCAACCTCCAGATCTGGTATTAGATCAGATTGCCCAGGGTTCCATCCAACCTCACCTTGAACGCCTCCAGGGATGGAGCATCCACAGCCTCTCTGGGCAGCCTGTTCCAGCACCTCACCACTCTGTCTGTAAAGAACATCACCCAGACATCCGATTTAAACCTTCCCTCCTTGAGCTTAAAACCATTCCCCCTTGTCCTATCACTGTCTACCCTTGTAAAAAGTTGATTCCTCTCATTTTTATAAAACCCTTTTAAATACTGTAAGGCTGCAGTGAGGTCTCTTCGCAGCCTTGTCTTCTCCAGGCTGAAAAAACCCACTCCTTCAGCATGTCTTATTAGGAGAGGCCTCAGCCCTCTCATCATCTTAGCGGCCCTTCTCTGGATCCTCTCCAACAACTCCACATCTTTCCTGTATTAAGGGCCCCAGATCTGGATGCAGTTCTCTGGATGAGGACCCAAGAGGGCTGAGTAGAGAGGAACCATCACCTCCTAGTCCCTGCTGGCCCACCTCTCTTGTGGAGTGTCAGGGATCTTCAGTTCAGCGTGGATGCGGGCTGTCCTGATAACATGTTTTCATGAAATAACTGATCTTTGAGGTTTATTTCTAGGTGGAGCAAAAAAGTAGTTCTTGGTGATCTCTCATTTCTACACTTGGAAAGAAAGAACATGCAAGAGGTAAAACCTAATAGAGGTTACCACTGAAAAAGTTGTAGTACAGGGACAATTAATAAGCAAGGATTGTGGAAGCTCAACATCTGGATTTCTTCATAATGCTTTCAGTAGTGCATTTCTGGAAAGTGATTGTTTGTTTTTTTTTTCTTTTTTTTTTTTCTTCTCCCTCAATTATTATTAATTTGAGAACCTCACCACTATCATCTTGTCTTCTTACCAGCTGATATGGAAACCTTAGAAATCTTTATCTTTTCATAAACCTGAGCATCCAGAAAGATGCAAGTCCTGTAGTGACAGCAGTCTTTGATATATTAATACAGCAGAACCTTTGTCAGTATTTCTGATAAAGTTATAGCAGATAATTATATATCATACACAATGGATGTCACTCGTGAATGCATGATTGAATGAGATTTTTAACCTTTTTTCCTTGATTCGTCTTGTGATCCACTATTGAAATTTCTTTTAGTCACTGCTCATCTGGTTATTCCCCATCTTACATTTGTATTTTTCATTGTTCTTGAGTATACTACATGTATACATGTTTTTCTTCAGCAAAACCTGTCTTGTGGAATTTAAGACCGTGTCTTCTGTTGGTAAAAAATATTTTTCTTTCTAATCTTATTTCCTGCTCTCTTCCTTAGTTCAGTATTAACAGAATGTTTTTATGAAAATACTCATAATTTGACATTCTGGTTTAGTGGAAGTTGTAAGCAGAGGGATTTGAACAAAACACATCCATGTTGGATTCTGTTGGCACCTCACTGGAAGTGCTTTTTGTGAGCTATTGACTCAGTCTCTGACAATTGATTGCTTTTGGCTTTTGTACACATAGCAAATAGGTAAACTGTGCCTTTTATTTTTAATTTTGAGAATGGTGGGATGTATCAAGCGCTAAAATAAAGTGGATCACAAATATTGCTTCTCTTTCACCACTTCTCAAGTGACCCTGTCAAGCAAGGTTTCTTATCAAGGCATGTCAAACTGATGTTTTTACTATCCAGTTGTATCTGAAGTGCTTATACATAACTCTGACTTACTCTGATACGTATATATAGTTTTTGCTACCACTTTGAATTCACCTTGAATTTATGACTGTAAAGATTTTCTGTTCACTGTATTTATTCTGATAAGCCTGAGGCACAGTTAGCAGTATACTGTTTCAAAAGCCTGCAAGCACAAGTAGCTGTGTTTTTGTGCTAGCAGATCTTAGTTTTCCCCAGTGTTTTGTTTTGTGGAAGGCAAAGAAAGATTCAGAGGACTCCCTCAACAATCTCAAAAGATGAATGCACTGAGCCTCTGTCTCTAGCCTTTTCTGAACTTGTGGAGCTGAAAGCAAGTATATGCTAATGAATGCACAATAGTATCTTCTTCACATATGACTTACTGTGTGTTCAAGGAGAGTAGAGTGGACTGTTGCGTATATTCACTAAGTAGCCACCAGGTTTTGCTATGGCAGTGCGATTTAGAAACAATTTGATTGCTATCAGTATTAGAAATTTGACAAGTGCATTGTTTTATTTTGTTCAGCCACCCAAAGAGCTTCTCATTGCTTGCTCGCTTTCTTAGGGACTTTTTGTGTGAGAGCAGATCATGTGAGTCCTTGTAGGTCACAATGAATAAATGGCTCAGCTGAAATCGCTGAGCTTGGAGCATAACAAATGCTTTGTTCTGCTGGGCACAATGGAGCCAGCAAGGAACAGTAGGAGAGTGATGCTAACTGCTGTCTCCATGGATTTTATTAAATACTACTGCGCAGTGGCCTGCCAGGGAGTTTTGACAGCTGCAGTAGGTTTGTGTCCTTTTTAGTCTCCCCCAAAAAGCATACTAATCACCTTGTTGGCTGTTATCTTTGCCATCCATATAAAGCACGTTGACAGAGAGAAATAATGTGTTTGTATTCAAAGTCCAGTACACCTCATTGGCTGGAAATACAGTGTGCTGCTCTGTTCTTCAGCTTCACCCTTTCCATGGAGGCTTTCTAGCAGAGCTCCATCATCACAAAGTGCATTATTTGCAGTATGGAACATTTTACTGACATTGTTTCAAGTCTTTATACCCCTTTTGGAGTAGGACATTTTCTACCGCAGTGCATCTGTAGTGATAGTACTTAAATATTTTTTAATTAAGTAAACTTTTTATTAGGTAGGGTTTATTTCATTCTGTTTGTGAAGCGGTAATCTGATTGGATGGCAGTGGCTCCTGGGTATTGCTTCATCTACTCTCTCTCCCCAGCTGTTGACTACTGTGGTCAAATTACGTGTATTTAATTGCAGATCATTTGGTCTGGATAAGTAAACTGAATCATATTAAATATTGAAGAATCTTTGAAGGCTGCATGGAATTGTCCACAGAATAAACCTAGCCCATGAGAGAGCTTTCCCCTAGGCCTCAGACTCTGTGAATCTCTGGAAACCTCATAAAATAAATAAGTTTGAACAAGGGTTGAACAAGGTTTTTTTCTTACAGACTTTGCAGATGACTAGAAAATTGGAATAATTCCTTCCATGTTCTTTGCAAGTAGCTGATAGATAGAGGAGGAGGGAGAAGGAGAAATGGAAGAAGGGAAATGCATCTTTTTTTGTTCAGACAAGAAATAGGAGAAAAGAGACTGCTTTGCCAGTGAGCAGACCAGAGGAAAGGAGGGACTCAAGGAAGGAAAGTTCACGAGAGGAAAGTCATTCATTCTGAGCGTCAGTTATGTTATAGTGCTCTTCTGTATTTACAGATTCAATGAAACTCCAGCATTATTTTTTGGTTCTGTCATTCTCCAACTGTGCAAAAAAAAAACATTACAGGTTACATTTTTTTCCTCTTAAGTTTCTGCTGCATACTATGATAATTTCAGATAGCTTTTGTACAGTCTTTGGAATTGTACTTGAAGATGGTAGAGCGTGATATTTTTGAAGAATAGGGCCATTTTATTAAGCACGTGCTCTAAGAGTCTAACAACTATTTGTTATGTTGTTCAACACACTTGAAAAAATGTTTAAAAGAATTGGAAGTGTGAATGCTTTTAGTCTGTCGTATGTATTATGCAATAGGTGGCTGCTGACACGTGGGAATTAGCATTCTGATCTCTTAAATGTATCAGAATGGAATGTAAAGGTATCTTCCTTCTATTTATAGGGTAAGATTTCTGTCACTACTTGTTACCCTAAGATAAGTCAGGAGATCCTTAGTGGAAGACAAGATTGTGTGTTAAAGCTAATTACTATCTAATGTAATCTAGCTTCAGGTGTCCTTAGTGAACAGAGTATCTGGTTCCCTGTCTTATCAGTCACAAAAGAAAGTGATCTCCATCAGTCCCACGTTTCTGCATCAGATGTGTCATCTTTCAGAAATACAGTGATTATGAGTTAGTGCTCATGAATCCTGGGAAGTAAAGGAAATGTTGCAATGGGGGTAAGCTATATAGTGTTTTCCTTCTGATTTACTTCTCTATATTCTTGTGTAAAGAATGCTGCCTGGAGAGGGCGACAGAGCAGTTCTGTGGGTATCACATCTCAAGCCTCAAACCTTGAACTATTGACTGAATAGTTAAGATGAGTTATTTCTTAAATGTAGATTCTTGCTTGTTTGTAAAGTTGCAGTTTGTTATTTCCTGAGTGTAACTGCATTTAGTTTTGGTACTCCTGTCTGTTACTTGGAAACCTATTTAAAAGAAAAAAAGTCTTGTAGGATATATTTATGCAAGAAGTAAGGCAGTTAAATGTCCTTTTAAAAACATGCATGTCTCTGTCATATTGACTTAGTGAGATATACATTATATGTATAGCTAGAATGTGTATTTACCTGATATTCCCATGGTACATAGTCACACGTTTCATTGACTATGAACTTGGGAGTTTCTTTCAGAACTCCAGATAACATTAAGTACTTAATTACAGTATAAACTTGTAATTAATAGTCGAAATATAAAATGAATTTATAACAAGAGATGGAAGTTGTTCTTCTGGTGTTGGAAGAGAATCCTCCTTACATTGGAATTGCATCTAAATTTCGCCATGAGATCTGTGTGGATGTTTGTTTTGTTATCAGTTCATTTACAGTGCTATAATTTCAATTACTGTCTTTTGGAAAACACGGAGTCAAAGATTTCAGAGTAAAACTGAACAAAAGCCTTCATTGTAAGTAGGTAACTCCTAAATAAATAGTTGATGGCAATGTATGTATTTTAGATGTCTTTCTCTGGCTACTAACAATATAATCTTGGATTACTTTGTGAATGAGAAGGAAATCATCTGTATCTTATTGCTACTGGAATAATGAAACATTATTCATTCTTTTTACATACAATATACTTAGTCTTACCTGGCAAGATTGTGTCCTGATACTTGGATTTAGGCTCAGACTTTTTGCTTCCTAACTTAAAAAGACAGGAAAGGTTCAAGGCCTGATTTGAGTAATTTGAAGTGAGAAATTCTGGAATATAATATCTCTGTTTTTATTTTATAGGGTACCCTTGAAGGTGGAACAAGCAAACAATGCTCGTGATGCCTTGGCTAAAACGGTATACAGTCATCTCTTTGACCATGTGGTGAACAGAGTGAACCAGTGTTTTCCATTTGAGACTTCTTCTTTCTTCATTGGAGTTCTAGATATAGCTGGTTTTGGTAAGTTAAACACAAATGAATATTGTGGTAGTCTAATATTGTCACCAAAGATTCAATGATAAGATCTGTAATGGAGAGTCTGATGGTTTCATTTTTGGTGGTTGTGTATGGGGTGGTTTACAAGGTCTTAAGAGGGTATTGAGAGAGTAGATAAAGTCTTGATTTCCTGATATACAAGAACGTAGAGCTTCTCCTGATAGAAATGGTAACAAGCGCTGCTGAACTGGGCAGCTTTTTAATGCTTTCTGATTCTTGTGGTGTCTATATATACACTACTTTTGGAAAGACTGAAAATGTGAAATGGAACTGAACTGTGGCTGCCCACAAAAAAATACGGAAGATGCTGAACAAGCATACTGTGTTTCCATTGAGTTTTGAGATCACTGCCTGCTGACAGACAGGCAAATGAAGCCTTTGAATTAAGATTATGTGTTCTTGGAAGATGGGCAGAGTTGGACTTTGGTTGGATGGGCTTTGAGCAACCTGGTGTAGTGGGAAGTGATCTTAAAGTCCCTTCCAACCAAAGCCATTCTATGGATTCTCGTGTTGCTTCCTGCCGGTGGTGGGCATTGATGCTTCCTGTAAAGCTTTTGCAATCTTTGAATCACTGAGATTCAGACCAGGGCTTATTTTCTCCAGTGCAGAAGCTCTGCTAAGTTTATCTCAGAACAGTGTAAAAAGGCACCTTTGTTTTTGGGTCTTCTGAGTCATGCTGTCATGTGCCAGACATAGATGCATGCAGTTGTATTGGTACAGTGCCACTGTAAGGCACATTGCTTTGGTGTGCTGCCAGATACAAGTAACAGGGGTTTGTATGATCTGTCACAGCATTCTTTGCTCTGTCTTGCTTGCAACTTGAAGATCTGTAAGAGCTTTCCTTTACTGAAGGAAGCACGTGCATATCAGAATACATCTTTAAATATTAGCACTATGGAACTTTTCTTATTTACTCTTAACATAAATTCTTGGAAGGCTGGTTTATCACAGTGGTTTAACTTATGTTTTTCAGAATACTTTGAACACAACAGTTTTGAGCAATTTTGTATCAACTATTGTAATGAAAAACTGCAGCAATTTTTTAACGAAAGGATTCTGAAAGAGGTATGTTATATTGTTATATTTAGGGAGGTTTTTTTTTCCTCTCAGTAAGAAGATACTTAAACTAATGTTTTTCATAAGATTGCTCATTTTGTTCAGATTAAACTAAGTCAATCAGCAAATGGTCTTCTTACTGTGTTATACGCAGTTGTGCTAGGACAGAATGTGGCTTCTTAAGTGCAACATCTTCCTTTCTTCTTTTTCTTAAAAAAGAAATGATATTAATTGAAGAGTTCTTTTTCTTACCTTCATTAAAATTGGGCACACAAATACTGAACAGCGTCCTGTATTTAGTGGGACTTTCTATCATTAAGAATGTGAAGTTAAAATATATTAAGCTGTACAAGGAAATGCTAAAATGCATGTTCATGAATGCTCTGTTTTTGTGGGTAAAAAATATGTCACATGTGATGTTTCCTCTTTTAGTGTTATTCCTTTTTTTTTCTTCATAAAGGAACAAGAACTTTACCAAAAAGAAGGCCTGGGGGTTAATGAAGTACGCTATGTAGATAATCAGGACTGTATAGGTATGTTTTTCTTGAAATATCAAGCTATTCATTAGCATCATCTTGAAAAGAAGCTAACAGTAGCTAACAGCTTTAGACTACAAGGTAAGGTTAGCATTTTCATGCTCTTAATCACTGTTGAAATGTGGTAATTTCTTTTAACTTCTTCTGGTGTTGCATTTCCATACGGTAATAGATCTGTGTTGTCCTACAGTGTGCAGTAACTGTAGTAACTGTAGTAACAAGTTAATTTCTTGGGCATTTTCTTATCAAGCTATTCAGAATGCCTAAAATATAAAATAAAGAAGGATGTGAGGGTGTCTGGGAGAAAAAGTTCAAGGAATTAAAAAACAAAGCCCAAACAACCTTTGTTTGGTTTTGTTTTGTTCTTTTTCTTTTTTTGGTGAGCCAATCAGCAAAGAAGCAAAATGAAGTAGAGGCAACAGGCTGCGGATGTTACTGTTGCTCTTAGGTTTGCACAGACTGTAATGCCAGGGGCACTTGAAATTACCTTTTTTTTCCTGTATATTCTCCAAAGTGGTGTGTTTTGAAGAGAATTTCATCTTGCTTTTGCATTTACAGCAGTTTGTGGTAACTAGTTGGTCCTGACTGAGCAGAGGATTTAGTGGCAGAATTCAAGATCTGTTGCAAAATGTTGGCTTCTTTAAGTTTCTGTAGCTCTGCTGGAGAAGTTTTCACTTTGTAGGGTCGGACCGTACAGATGGTACTGCTGACTTCACTAAACATAGCTCGTGTCAAGCAAACCCTCTTAGCCATCCTGTGAAAAAGAAATAGAGAAATATCTGGAGGAGAGAATAAAAACATAGCAATAGGAAATATGTGGCTTTCATGAATGCAAACCATATCTCTTCTAGTGATTTAGTAATGCATGTGTAAGCCTGCTCCTAAAAATGTTATTGTGTCGCGACCTCTTTTACTATTCCATGTCACCCTACCACAAATTTTATGTTTCTTCATTGTATGAATTATTCTTAGGTAAATTAATAAAAGTATGACCAGATTAAACCACACCACTTATGCTTTATTTCTGTTACTGTATAATCAGGAGAAAAGGATTTTCTACTGCCTTTTGAACTGAGAGAGAAAAATACACGTGGTTTCTGTAAAAATATGACTTTGTTTAAGGTATTGGTCCAGGCCAGTGGTAGCAGTTATCTGTTACAAGCAATTACCTGATAAAGACCTATGCTCATACCACATTTTCACACCTTGTGGGAGTTAGAGGATTATATTGAGCTTGAGACCAGTAGTAAAAATCAAACAATCCTTGCCTTATCTCTTTGCCCTGTCTTTCTTGTGATATAACTAGAACTTGCTATAGAATCTTGATTAAATCAACAAATCAAATTTATAGAATTAAATTAATGAATTTTTGTGTTAACAGCTTTTCCAGTATAGTTATAAAGAAGAAGATCAGTAGCATTTTACATTTGCAATGTTCAGTTCTGGTATGCGATATTCAATTTTGAACATTGTTTTATTAACAGATTTGATTGAAGCAAAATTAATAGGTGTGCTGGATATTTTGGATGAAGAAAATCGTCTTCCTCAACCGAGTGACCAGCATTTCACTTCAGTTGTGCACCAAAAACACAAGGACCATTTCAGACTCTCTGTAGGTTATTTGTGCTGGCTGTCCTCTTTTAATAAAACAGTTCTTGAAACGGTTGATAGTAACACTCAATTTAATGAAAACCTTTCCTTAGAAATTCCATACCACACTGCATGCAGATCTGTGTGCTTTTGTTAAGGACAAGTTTGGTTATTGTGTTTGTTGAAAAGTTCATAAAAGGCTTGTTAAGTCTTCTAGGAATTCTAATATCCTGTAGGAAGTAAAGCCATATTCTTCACTTATATTTCAGATTTGTTAGTGTGTAATGCGTGACAAAGAAACAAAAATACATTTTAATTTAGATTTTTTTAATATCAGATTAGCTGTTTTGTTGCTTCTTTCCAAAATTGCTTGCTTGCTCTAGAGAATGTTTGATTTGCAAGAAATATCTATCGCACTTCAGTCATGAAAATGAATAACACACAAGGTGAAATTTGTTGTTGTTAATTCTTTAGTGTACAGCACTCTGTGGAAGGTTTATGTAAATCTTTGCAACTTTGTACATAACTTCTGTTGAAATGCCAAAAAAAAAAAAAAAAAAAAAAAAAAAAAAAAAAAAAAAAAAAAAAGGGGGGGGAAAATACCTGCTGAAAAATATGCAAACAATGGGAGCCAAAGAAAATTGCCAACCCTTTACTTTTCTTAAATTTCTTTCTTTAGCTTGTTTACTTAGGTTCCCATGTAATGAAAAGTTCTTGTCAGTATGTGTATATACCCTTTAAAAACATTTTAAGCTTCAGTCTAATCTTATTCATATGACAAGGCTGTTCATCAACTTGTCACCAGCTGCAAAATAATTGAAACAGAAATTGTTGGGGAAAGGCAAAAAGAAACTTGACTAGGTGCTCTTAGCAATCCTGATCACTTCTGTTTTGAATTTGAGGTCTCTGACTGTGTGAATGAGAATGAAAGCAGGTTTTTTTTCAAATATTTTTGTTTGAATAGAAATAGTAGTGGCCCTCACAACTGTGCTGCAAGAAGCATTGCCTTCAACATTTAGTGCTCCTGGCAAAATCATGATGATGTCTTAGCCATAAATTTTTCTTACTTTCTGGTGTAATTTGGTTCTTCTTTATAATTCAAATTCTTAATTCCAGATCCCTAGGAAGTCTAAACTGGCTGTTCACAGAAATATCAGAGATGATGAAGGCTTTATTATCCGGCATTTTGCAGGAGCAGTATGCTACGAGACGGTAATTTTATTTAAGCAAAAAGAAGTCAGTTATTTCTGTTATGATTTCTAATACTCTGTGGTGTTTATTGGTAAAGAAAAGAAAAGAAAAGAAAAGAAAAGAAAAGAAAAGAAAAGAAAAGACAGTGACATTCCTTTCATCAGAAGGAAATTCACAAGTAGTTTGTTTTAACATACATTTTAATTTCTCAAATGAAGGGCTTCTGTTGACATATTTTGTATAGGAGCTACTTATAAATCTATAGGTAACAGTATGAAAATTAAATATGTTGGTCTTTGATCTACTACAAATCTTACGTGAACAGAAGTTTGCATCTGGAGGGGGGAATGTACTATGTAATGTAGAAGTGCTTGACTGAAGGGTAACTTTTCAGTACATTACTTGTCCTTGTATTCAATGCCTGTTTATTCTATGCTAAAAGTCATGTGTCATACTTTTCCATTTCTTCTGGCAATAGAATTATTCATGTAAGAATATGAAAAGTCTGAAGTTATAATCCTCAGATGCTATCTGTTTGGTTGTATGTTTTTATGATTAATCATCATACAAAAACATTGAAACATTCAATACTGCATTCTGAAATGTAATGTCTGAAAAAATAAGGGGTTAGGATAATGATTTGTTTCATGATTCCAGTAATATTCTTTTCTGTCTGTTTCATTACTTTGTGTATGCAGTTGAAAAGTTTGAAATAACATGAAAATACTTACCTGAAGTATTCTTCTTGACTTCTGAATGAAGCTTTGTGTTTTGTTAATTTTCCTTCAATCATTGGGGCAGCTAGACTAATCGCTGTTATTTCTTGGCTTTTCTTTTCAGACACAATTTGTGGAAAAAAATAATGATGCTTTGCACATGTCACTTGAATCTCTTATATGTGAATCCAAGGACAAGTTTGTTCGGCAGCTGTTTGAATCCAACACTAATAACAACAAAGATCCCAAACAAAAAGCTGGGAAACTTAGTTTCATCAGTGTGGGAAACAAATTCAAGGTAATATAATATAGCATATAATCTGTTTTCTTGTAATACATGCCATTTCTAAATTACCTGAAACAAGTAGAACCTAAGGATGGGAGAACTAGTGGTTACCTGGGATTCATACAACAAAGAATTTGTTGAATACTCTTTTTTTTTTCTTCCCCTACTGAAATATAAGAGAACAGTACATTCAAATTTCTGTCAAAATATCTTTTACAGTAGTTCTTACAGAGTTTTTGCAGTAATTCAGAAGTCAAGACTTTGCAAAGCCACATAGATCTTGGTCTAAATTTGAATTCAGTGGACTTTCAGGATTTGTAAATGTGGCAGAAGATGTTCCTCCATCCTGTCTTAACTGTGTAAGATGAATTGGCTGCAGTTTATTATGTTCAAAATTCAGTGCCTAACCTAACCATTGTTTTTCCTCTTAAAATATTGGTAGTCATGGTTTTCACAGAAATATGTTCATTGTGCTGAATGTTTCCTTTCTCGATACCTGAATCTGATGCTTCTCCTCATTTTCTCCTTTCTTCTGCTCGTTGTAAAGCTGACCTTCATACCTTGTCTTCTCCAAATGTTTTCTGCATCCTTTTCTCATTCAGCATTTTATTTTAGCTGGACTATTCCAGCTCAGGATGTCTAGAAAGAGAACTATAGGGGAATTAAGAGAGGAAAAGCAGGCACAACCATGGGCCACAGGTAACTTTTTCAATCTCATGGTTTTACTGTTGACAGAGCTGCTGCAATTTCAGCAAGGGCTCTTCTCAACATATCTGGGCCAGATCCAATGAAGGATTTACATGCCTTCAAATAAAGTGTTGCAACATTTTTTGTATGCTACCTAGCTTAAGGCACTTAAAACCCCAAACCACATTCCTAGAGTCCTCCTGGTGAAAGCAGATATCTTAGACAGTCCAGAAATGTACAAGTAGAGTGGGGTCTTGCCAATAGCAAAAGAGTGTTTCTGCATTTCTGTTCCATGTTAAGTTATGTTATGTACTGAGTTGGGACTGTGAGATAAATTCCTTTTTACGTAATTGTATCCTGTGGCTTAGTTTTTAGAACTGTTCTTGAAGAATGCAGAAGCTGGAATAAAAGGAAGGATATGGTACTAGCACATACTTTTTGTATATATACAAAAAAGCAACCATATTCTGCTTCAGATCTATATTCAGTGTTTTATCTCAATACATTTATTCTCTTTCACCAAGTTATTGGTCAGTCTAGCAGAGGGAATTCTCCTGAGGGAATTCTTCTGGAGATGGGCTGTTACATAGACAAAAATAAAATTCTGGTGGAGCCAGTAAGCATAAGAGAGAGAGCTGGTTTATAAGGTAGTAGTTTTGGTATAAAACTTTAATATTGGGCATCCTGCTCTCTTGAATTTTGCTTTTATTATGTCCTTCTCCTTCTTATTACATTGCGATTAGAAGAATTAAACTACAGCAATTGATTTAATGTAAAATGCACGAGCAGAAGACAGAATGGAAAACAGAATTACCTGCAGATATGCCGCCTGCTAAGCAAGCCCTGCAACCGCACATCTGTTTGATGTGAAGCTGAATTCATTGCTTTTTTTGTAATTGCATTTTCAAAATTAAAGCAACTGGGATTCTTTGAGATAATTTCCACTTTCTTCCACCTCAGTTTTCAGCTCCTCTTGGATTTAGCATCCCACTTGCTGTAAATGTGGAAATGTGAAAGATACAGTTGTCCAAGAAAGGCTGAAATAAACAGAGGCATTTTATAAGTTGGGCAACAATTGTGAAGGAACTTCTTGGATTGCATTTTGGATTTTCTCGTTCACTTCTGCACATAGAACGTGACTAAAAGTCCTTTTTGGATCTGGCCCATCAATCTATAGTTCTTTCCGTGTTTCCAACTTCCATGGCATTTTGAATGTATGTGTTAATTTCAGTAATTCATTTACTGTTACCTTCCCAGACACAACATGTAGTATTGATGAACACTAATAGCCTTGATAATTTCACGTTAGGTGTTGCCAAAATAAATTCTGTTATCTGAATAGAAATTGCATATTTGTAAGAACAAGAATTCATAGCCTGCCAGTATGTCAGCAAGTCTTGAATTCTTCTAAATACAACAATTTTTAGCTGATACAGGGACTTGTTTTTTACAAAGCACTTTAAACATCCCTTCCTTATAACTAATCAATTTTAATTCACAGAAACTAGTTGAGGAAATGATAATGAATTAGTTCATAAGACATGTACAATCTTTGGGATGGTTTTATCTTAATGCATCAATGATGGATTAAATTGTGATAGTTCAAAGAGCAGTTTTAGCAATATACCTTATTCGTGTAATCATCAGTGAAATTTGCCTGAAAGAGGCTGTGGCTTATTTCTTGTGAAGTCATGGAATATAAGGAAGGGGTACTTTTCTTCAACCAGAACCATAATTCTTAATGAAAATAAACGTTACTCTCCGAAATCAAGAATTTCCAACTTAAAAAAACATAATGATTGCGTCCAGAGCAGATATGAAGAGTATGTGAGCACTGAGCAGGAGGTTATTGGTGTTTGTCATACCTCTTGTGAAACTCCTTGTCTTTCTAACTATATCCATGAAACATAAAAAATTTTATCCACGGGAAGGAAGACTAACAGCTGTAGGTGATGCATATTGCTAAGACAAATGTGATTTCCTGGACTCAAGGTAATTGAAACATCAGGTTTTTTTAAAAAAAAATCAGTCAAAAATCAATTCCTTTCCTTTTTTTTGTGCCAGCATGGAAAATGAGGAATCTGTTAGGACGGTTAGAATTTTGTTTTACTTCAGCCTATATGCTTAACGTTTGCTGGTAAGCTAGAAAGGCTGATACAACAGTCATATATGTAGTAGAATAGACATACCCATATAATAAAAGTGTAACCATTTTTCTGACGTAGTTCTGGAATACTTAAGTCCCTCCTAATTTATATTTAATAGTGATGGTTTCTCTTGGTATCCTACGTATCTGGTGATCCTGTACTCTTGCCTCCTGTTAATCACAATACAGCTTCAGTAAACGTAGTTTAAAACTATTGATGACTACATTGTTGTCATTGTTGTCAAGAAAAAAGCTGAGCATATTTCATATCTATTTTTTGTGTTATTTAACTACAAGTACTCGTTAAAGATGAAATCTGGGCTTTCACAAATTTTATTTTTTTTAATTATTGCTGTCAGTCTCATTTCCTTTATAACTTTATTACACAGACATTATTTCCTTTATTTTCCAACAAAAACTTGCACTTATTTATCACAATTATATTACAGTAAATAACTGGTGACACATGGAGGTGTTGTTCAATTAAACACAAGCAGTTTTTTCAGAACCATTCATGCACTCTTGCATGATTTTGTCTGTTAAAAAATGTGAATGTTTGATTTATCAGTTCTGTTTGGTTTACTAACAATACACATGCATGCAGTAATGCCATATCACTATTTTGTGCATATGTTTCTGTGGTTGTCATGGCAAGACAATTGAAATACCTGTTTTCTTTTACAGACTCAGTTAAATTTGCTTCTTGAGAAGCTTCACAGTACTGTAAGTATATACAGAGATGTAGGTCTATAATTTTCTGAAACAAATTATCCATTACCTCATGTAAATAAGGTAGTAGCTGTCCAGTGATAAATAATGCTTAATAGTTTGCATTTATATGGCACCTTTAAAGTATCCTGCTCTGGAGGTGAGGAATATTATTTCATGAATATAATTTGCTTTCTTGAAAAAGCAAAAAGA
>NW_024884142.1:24307183-24492160 GCF_019232065.1 Centrocercus urophasianus
AAAAAAAAAAAAAAAAAAAAAAAAAAAAAAAAAAAAAAAAAGATGTAGAATGGAAATTATACAACATAGGTAAAAATAAATAAATAAATAACACATTGAAACTGCCTGAGCTGCAGTCTCCATTTTTCTCAGTTTAATTTCCCTCCATTGATGAATCATTTAATCATTGATGAATAATTTGCAAAATATTTAGAGATTTTTGTTTAGAAGATAGACAATAAATTATTACTTTCTGTTTCCAGACTGCATTAAAGCAATTATAACTAGAATGCCTTATTTCACCCTTCCTTAAAGAGAGAATGACTATAAATGATCAGAGAAAGCAATGGTCAAAATTATGGAGGTGGTACTTGTAAGAGCAGATGGGAACAATGTGCAGGAAGGGAGAGCAAAGGAATGAGCCTAAAGAAATTGTAAGAACTGAAATTTACGAGAAAGGAAGGTCAGGTTCACCTGGCATGATTACAGCGTGGTAGCATGTGATCTCTGGAAAACTGAGGTGTTTAGGTGATATTGCTGTGGAGAAGATAAGAAGTGCAGCAGAATCTGGGCTGCTACATCCTGAATTGTACTAGTGGTAAGAAAAGCAGTCAAATGAAAGCTCGAAAGTTTGTTAAGTTAAGACTAAGGCTAGACTGTCAAAAAGATATGTGAGAGTAAAAGAATGTCAGTTTCTTTTTAGAAGACCATTATTTCATTTCTTTCCTTTCCACCACCCCCCAGTAATTCTTAAATGACTAACTTATTTCAGGTTTCAAAATGTTAGATTTTGCTAACTTCTTGTTTTGATAACAGGGATCTAGCTTTATTCGCTGCATCAAACCTAATTTAAAGATGACAAGTCACCATTTTGAAGGAGGACAGATCCTCTCCCAGCTTCAGTGTTCAGGTAGCATTTTCCTCTGTTTATTAATTTGGACATTATAGATTGACCAAAATTTGAAATATATGAGATGGAAGCTCTATTTCCTCGCTTTATAGTTGATTTCTAGAAGGTAGCTTGTTTATAACCACATGAACAGTTATTTAGATGTGCTGCAATTTGTTCTTTTTTTGTCAATAACATCCAGAGGAAATTGATCTTAGCAGCTGTAATGTCTGATCTTTGTAAGGAAAGTCACTCTAATGTCCATCAACTGTTTTTTTCCATTGATTTTAATTAGCTTTCCCAAAGATTATT
Organism: Centrocercus urophasianus; assembly: GCF_019232065.1. Taxonomy (NCBI): domain Eukaryota; kingdom Metazoa; phylum Chordata; class Aves; order Galliformes; family Phasianidae; genus Centrocercus; species Centrocercus urophasianus. Next base: position 24,308,364 of record NW_024884142.1, read on the forward strand.
TAGGAATTAAAAGTGCTGATATTGCTGTTCTCCGTAGGGTGGTTTTTGACAAAAGTACTTTCAATATTTATTTTTCCTCTTTTCTGTATTTTTGTATATATAGTGGCTTGAGTTCAATTTTTTTTTTTTTTGTCTTTCTGAAGTTGAGATGTTTCCAGGTTCTGCAGCTGGTATTTTGACTAGCCCACGTATTACCAGCACAAAAGCTTAACAATTTTTCAGCAGTTAGAATTCCACGTACAGTATTCATCAGTGGATTTCTTCAGGTTAATAACACTTGTCAGAAAAAAAAAACCCAAAAAACTCTCTTCTCCTTGCAGTTTTTTACAACAGCCTTACAAGTCCATTTTTCCACGTATGTGTCCATGTAAATTCCATTGCTAGAATTATGAAGCAGTGGACAAAACCTGGTATAGCCTGTGCTGCTTGAAGTGATTTGGAGCTTTTTTTCACTTTGTGTCTATGCTTTACTGATGCTCTAGGTAGGTACAGCTAAAATGTAGTAACAGGATTTGGATCATTAAAACTGCATCTTACCAGCTGATAACTAGTAATGCAAGAGCACAAAATGTCCTTGCACAGCATTTGCATTTTACACTGTATCTGTACCACATCTCAAAAATATCATTTGTGTGCTAAAAATAAAAGCCTGGTTGGGCGTCATTTCTTTCTTTCTTAAAAAATGAATTATAAAATGCCAAGTCTGCTAAAAAGGAAGAATGACCAGGAAAAAAATAATGCTCTCTATGACAGGATGTTGCTTACATCTCAGATAGGGAGAGGTTGTTCAGACTCTACTCACGTGTTCAGTGTTAACTTCTTGTGAATGATTGTATGTCAGAGGCTAAATTGAGTCCCAGCTGAAATTTTTGTTTGCGTCTCTGAACAGTCTCTCCGTTTTACTGATGCTCACTTTTGTGCACGTGTTTCTATGTATTTAGGAATGGTGTCTGTTCTGGATTTGATGCAAGGTGGTTTCCCTTCACGAGCTTCATTTCATGAACTATATAATATGTACAAGAAATATTTGCCTGAAAAATTGGCGCGACTGGATCCCAGACTCTTTTGCAAGGTAAGAGAGAAATTAATTCTTCTTTGCTATTACTTAAGATTGAAAATATACTGTTGTGTTATCTTGAAGGAGGCAAAATACCAACCTGTTTGCTGTTTTTCAGGCACTATTTAAAGCTTTGGGACTGAATGAAATTGATTACAAATTTGGGTTAACCAAGGTGTTTTTTAGACCTGGCAAGGTAAGGTTTCTCTTGTACTACTTGGATATGAATTGTAGAATAATTTGGATGGGAAGGGAGGAACTTCTAGAGGTGGTGTTATTCAGTGCCCTGCTGAAAGCTTGACCAACTAAAATAAGTTTGCCGAGGGTTGTTCATAAACACTATTCATAAATCTGTTCAAAAAAATCAGCACTAATGTTACTAGAAGTTGATTTCATAGTATCGTTGCTAATGCTGCTGTATTCCTGAAGCAATGATTATATGCCACACGTTGCCCAGATGCTGTACCAGTCACTTAAGATCATTTTGTTGAATATTTAAAGAGGAAATCAGAGCAAATGAATAATATTTTCTACTAAAATCATTGTAGATGAGATATGATTCTGAGCATTGCTGCTTCTGTGCAGAGAAAGAAGTAGAAAGCTATTTTAAATAGAAAGGAAAAACTATCGTAGTCCTAGAAGAATGCCCTCATTGTCTGATAAATGTGAAAAAGTAGAAGAGCAGGACTTTCAGAAAAGATTGACTTTAGTTGGACTCACAAAAATTAAAAACTGGGAAGTGCTTTCCCCCACATTACAGAGTTACAGGTGTCTTGTAGATGTGGAAGGTCAGAGTAAGTATTCAGGAAGTGGATAAACAAATTATTTTTTAAAAATTAAGCAATAAATATTTTTAATGACGATTAATTAATATAATTAATATATTATATTAATTAATATAAAATATATAATAATATATATATTGTAAAATGCAGTGTAGCAGATGAATTAAAAACAAAGCAGTACTTATTCCTGTTGTCGTTAAAGATGCCAGACATGCACACTCTTGAATTAATTGATAGCTAATATAATGGTGATGTTAAAAATATGTTACCATTTGAATTCAATGTGCTCTTTAGTAATAATATGTAACACTCTCTGTTCTCCTCATTTGTAAAACTGGTTTTGTATTTAGTTTGCAGAGTTTGATCAGATAATGAAGTCTGATCCAGATCACTTAGCAGAGCTAGTTAAAAGAGTGAATCACTGGCTCATCTGCAGTCGCTGGAAAAAAGTTCAATGGTGTTCTCTCTCAGTGATTAAACGTATGTATTTTATGTTGAACTAAAGTATTTGTTGAAAATATAACAAAGCAATTATAACCTCCATTAAATGTGGCCAAGAGCATGTATGGCAGGTGCTTCTGTACTGAGGTCTGACTAATTTGCTTTCAAGGCTGATGAGATTTTGTATCCTACGTGCTGGGACGTATAAGGGCTTCAAGCAAAGGTTTGTAAAAGTAGTGGTGGGTTGCATCCTCTAATCTCTGGTATCTGATATGCTTGGGTGCTCACTAATGTATGGGTAAACACCTGCTCAGAAGTAGCTAGCAGTCACAGGACTTGTGGACGAAGAGACTTTTATATCAGCTGGAAAGAGCAATAGCTGTACTCCCAGCTGACAATCTGGAAGGCACCTGCATAAAGGTTACCTCTAGACAAAAGCTGCAGGCTTGGAAGCACTGACATGCATAATGGAGCAAACATCTCCACTTGTGCAAATACTGTCAATAAAGCAAGTAAGTGCCCAGCACTACTGACAGGTAGTTTGTAAGTGCTTGGCCTGCTCAGCTTCTGGTGAGGAGTAGAACTAAAACAGTGAGAAATAAAGATTGGTGGTGGTAATGATTTTATTTGGGGATTTTTTTTTCTTTTATGCTGAATTATTACTGTGGGAGCCCTTATGGGGCTCCTCATTCAGGATTGTGAATTCTGTTGTCTGCTGTGTTTTATGTATTTGACCTGGCTCTCAAAGTACATGTAGTCTACATACTGTAGCTACAAGTATATGAGGAATATAGGAGTTGTGTTAAATTATTTAAACCATTGAGACTCAGTATCTCTTGTGTGTTTACAGTGAAAAATAAGATAAAATACCGAGCTAGTGCCTGCATCAAAATACAAAAGACTATTCGTATGTGGCTTTGCAAGAGAAAACACAAACCACGGTAAGAGGATATTCCTGGGTTGAAGAAAATGGATACTTTAATACATTTTTATGAATGTAAAAAAGAGATTGTTGTGGTTTAACCCAGCAAGTATCTAAGCACCACACATTCATTTGCCCACTCCACAATCCCAGTGGAATGGAGGAGAGAATTGGGAAAAACAAGAAAGAGGGATTCATGAGTTGAGATAAAAACTATTTACTGAGACAGAAAATGAAGAAGGGAAAAATAACAGTTTATATATATAAATATGTGTGTATATATATGTATATATATATATGTAATATGTATGTATATACACACACATATTTTTTTTTAAAAAGTAGAATGCACAGTGCAATTGCTGACTGCCTGCTGATTAATGTCCAGCCAGCTCTTGAGCAGCAGCTGTCCTCCAGGCCAATTCCCCTCAATTTTTAAACATTTATTTTACATGATGTTATATGATATAGAATATCCTTTTGGCCAGATTAGATCAACTGTCCTGGTTCTGTCCCCTCTCAGCTCCTTATGCCTCCAAGTTCCCCGCACTAGCAGGACATTACCAAAAGCTGAAAAACTGAAGTGACCTTGGCTTTGTTCAGCACTGCTCAGCAACAATTAACACACTGGTGTGTCACCAACATTGCATTTTTCCCTATACCAAAACACAGCATTGTACCAGACACTGTGAAGAAAATTAACTGTGTCCCAACTGAAACGAGTACAGAGGTGTACTATACATGACTAACTGTATCTGAAGCCCTAGAATGACGTCAAGTATGACGGAAGGAGACTCTGAGAGATGCTCTGTTCTACCTGTCTTTGTCAAGGATGAATAGCCTAAGTGACTTCATAGCCAAAATCAGAAATAAGAAAGACTTCATTTTTTTTGTAATGAGGCCCTGTCACAGCTGCCCAGAGAAGCTGTGGGTGCCCCATCTCTGGAGGCACTCAAGGCCAGGTTGAATGTGGCCCTGGGCAGCCTGACCTGGTGGTTGCTGTCATTGTCTATTACAGGGGGTTGGAACTAGATGGTGTTTCCAACTCAAGCCATATTATGGCTGTATGATTCTGTAAATCTGAGGATTTCTTAAGAGATATTTGTTTGGTTCTGTTCATAAAATCCTTTCATGGAAGTGTAATTATTGGGAGTACTTAGTTAAGTCTCTCTAACTGCAATTTAAACTCATGAATTTTTGCCCTTTACTCATAAATACCTTCCTTTATAGGTACATATATATATATATATATATATATATATATGTTTATCATAATAATTGTGTTCTATTCTGCCTCTTCTTTAAATCAAATAATTTCATTAGCTGTAATCTGATTGCATGGAATATTGATGGGGGAAAAAAAAAAGTAGTCATTAAGCATTGCTGACACCTTTTTCTCTTTGATAGAGATCTGGCTCTCTGTTCTTTATTAGGATTTCCTATAAAATATTCCTATAAAATAAAAAAAAGGGAAAAAAATAAAAATGAAGAAGAAACCCAAAAATGGAACAAATAAACAAACAAAAACAAAAAACCCAACCACTGATTCTTGCAATAAAAAAAAATCAGTTTTCCCATATGCTTAAAGACCTGGTCACTGATAATTGATATTAATGATGATTGTTAGTAAAAGGCTCCTTTGCTGTTCAGTTAGTTCATGTTGATAATGTTTGCATTTCAAGGTGGTGTACTCTATCTGAAAGCATAACTTGTCTTCCTGTTTACCTCTTTAATGTTGAATGGTAGTGGTAGTGTTAGAAATACAGACTTGTGAAAACATCTCAAATAAACTTCCTTACTTTCACAGCATTGATGGTCTGATAAAGGTCCGTACGCTGAAAAAGAGACTTGATAAGTTTAATGAAGTAGTAAGTGCTCTGAAAGAGGGGAAGGCAGAGACAAGCAAGCAGATCAAGGAGCTGGAGTATTCAATTGATGCTTCAATGACCAAAATTAAGGTATGATATTTATCAGGAAAACAGAAATCTTCTGAGAACTTAATTTAAAAGGTCAAAGTATTCAATTTTTTTACAGGAAAGACATTTAAATGTAGAAATATCTTTTTTTCGGGGACAGTAAAAACTACTAAATCCTGTTTAAATTATTTATGAATGTTACTGAAGTAATTGTGGATGTTATCACTGTTATCTGTGTTTCAAAATCGCCATTGGAAAATTTAAAGTATGAATTTATGTTGATCTTGTGAGATGGGTGTTGTTAGTAATTTACGTATTGCTTTTATTATTAATCAGGAGGGAAACCTAAAAACATCACAGAATGAGGAGGTTTATATTTCAGTGACGAGTTCTTTCAGACTTGGTTGTAAATGGAATTTAGTTTGTTGAATTTGCTTCTATATTCTCTTACCAGCAAAACTCACAGACAAAGTGATCAGAGGGCTGGAGCACTTCTCCTATGGAGAAGGGTTGAGGGAACAGGGCTTGTTTAGCTTGGAGAAGAGAAGGCTCTGGGGAGACCTCATTGTGGCCTTCCAGTACTTGAAGGGAGCATATGAACAAGAGGGGGAACGGCTGTTTACTAGGGTGGATTGTGATAGGACAAGGGGGAATGGTTGTATAGTACATGTGTAACTCAAAACTTTTCATTTCTCAAATGTAATATTTAAATACACATATTTTTTAAAGTGAATTACAAATGACAAATGCAAAGGAATATTATTGCCTCTTGTTATTATCATTTTGCAGACCACAATGATGACTAGGGAACAAATAATGAAAGAATATGATGCTTTAGTTAGAAGCTCAGAGCAGCTTCTGAGTGCACTGCAAAAGAAAAAACAGCAAGAGGAAGAAGCAGAGAGGTTACGACGCATCCAGGAGGAAATGGAAAAAGAAAGAAAGAGACGTGAAGAGGAAGAGCAAAGGAGAAGGAAGGAAGAAGAAGAAAGGCGTCTGTGAGTACTGAATAAGTTGTTGCTTTTAGAATAAGAATAGGAAAAGCTCAGGTTATTTTTATTATTACTTAAAGAGAGTTGCTTGAATTGTGTGTGTAGTGTGCTATTCATTGTTAAAGTATTTCCTCTCCCAGCAATTTTTTAAGTTAAGTGTAGTCAGAATAAAGTATTTAGAAGATTTTATGATGCAGCAATAATACAGATGGACTTGCAAAAGTCCTTGACTTAAATACAGGTCTTGTCATAACTGTACAGTCTTTGGATTGTCATTTAAATTTATGGGGGATGCTTTGATACTACTTGTTTGCTTGCATTTTTTTAATGACTTACTAAAAGTTTTTATTTCCTCTTTCTCTTTTCTAATAGGAAATCTGAGATTGAAGCAAAGAGAAAACAGGAAGAAGAAGAAAGGAAAAAGAGGGAAGAGGAAGAAAAGCGTATTCAGGTAATGTTTTAGCTGTGGTTTTGTTGATTTGTTTCTTTTGTTTTTAAATCTTTTTCACAGCTTACAATTTCCTCTGAGTCTAATGGCATTATTTTATAAATAGGTCTCAAAATTATACAGCAGTGTTGTATTTGATACACCGAATATAATCTGTCTACAAGTAGTGCAATAACGGAATTATAGCTACAAGAGGAAAAATACATAATCTAAATTCAGTTTTCAGATAAGAAAGAATGTGTATGTGATGAGACCCATAAAGAAGCTTCTGCTTGGGAAATGTTTGTATTAAGCACGTATATTTTCTCTGAGACATAAGAGAAGGTCAGAAGGATAATATTTAAAAGTTTACTATTACTAAAATTCTTTTGATAGTGTGTGCTGACATGGTTGAATGGGAATAGAGAGCACAATGAGTGGTGAGAAAAATTTGTGTGGCGTCTTACAATTGTAATAATGAGGAGAATAAAATAAAGCTTAAAAAAAAAAAAAAAAAGAGCTTAAATCTATAAGATTATCCTTCAGGAGTTCTAGGTCCCTGAATCTTCTTCAGAAACCTGCAGCAATTAAATAAAATTCAGATTAGGGAACGTTGAAGCTGGACTCATGTATGTCCAAAAGACCTGATAGGATGTGCCTGTGAGTGCTGAAGGAGCAGACCAATGTCACTTCAAAGCTACTTTTGATTATCTTTGAAAGCTCATGACAATCAGGGGAAGGTGTTGAGTTCAGGAAGAAGAGGTGTTAGCAATGTTCTTTAACCTTACCATTTAGGTCACTCTTTGGTCTCTCTTTTGGGTGGTTGTTGCTAAAATTGAATTCATTTTGTTTATCGTTTGTTACTCATATGTTTTCTGTTCACAGTAGTATTGTGTAATGATATGCATTCAGCTACTGATTGTGGTACATCATGTGCTACATTCTTGTGACTTGGGATATGAGTAATCATCATAATTCCTTAAAGAATATGGATTTTTTTTTTTAATTGAAAGCCTTCAAGCAGCTTAATACTGCTCAGCTTCTAGTGCGAACATTTCAAGAGAGGAAGCATGTGCTTATTGTAGAGAAATAACCTTTCAACTAGGCCTTAGCTGCAATGTGCTTGTGGTAGAGGAAAAGAGAAGAAAGGTGAACATTTACCATATATGTTAGGCCAGCTCTAAGTATTCTAGAGTTGAAACTAGTAACATATTCTGGTTGCTGTTCTGGAGTAAGACAAGATGTCTGCCCAAATCGGTGAAAACTGCTAAGAAAATGACAATCAAAGAAAATGTTATGCATAGAAATGACTGGGATTATTTACTGCATAGTACTCAAAAGTACTGCACAAAACTGCACAGAATTCTTGCATGATAATATGACAGCAAAGTCTAGGAATTTGGACTTATAGCATGTTACAAAACTTGTCCTAATGGTTCTTATCATTTTATCTTTATGAGGGAAATTCTGTAAGCAGTTAAAGCTTTCACTATCTAGTCATTTGCTTTGATAGTAAGCATAAGAGAAAATCATGATTAGAACATCCTGAGAAAAAACACCTGGTTCTAGTCTACATGCAAGTTCAGCTATACTGGACTGGAGGTGTACTTGTTTTTAAATGACTTTAAAAATTATTTTCCTTTTAAGTTAAAAATACATAACACTACAGAACTGTAGTGTGGAGTTATGAATTTTTGCAGATGTTGCATGCCAAGTACTTTTTTTATTTTTTATTTTTAAACTAGAAGTCACTGGTGGACTGAGGCTATGTTCAGTGTCAGCTTACCTGTAAACGTTTTCATAATACTGGTAGTAGTGAGAGGCTACAAGTAGCCTTTCAGCTACTTTTGTGTAAGATGTGTGCAGTTCAAATCCTGCTCCTTCTCCATCTGCCTTAATTCCTGACTCTTCTGACTTATCCTTGATATCATGAACTCTCATTCTGAGTTGTGTCAGAACCCTGATCTCCTTGTTTTCCTTAAAGATTCCACTGGCAACCTGAGCAGGGGGGAGTTTCAGAAAGAAAGCTTTCCTTTTGTGGCTACTGCAACAAGCACAGGGCAGTGGTTGCTGGTGAATACAGCCGCGTTTAAGTCCTGTCTGTGATTAATCAGAAACAGGATTTTTCTCCTTTTCTTTATTTCGTTACACTTAGAGTTAGCCAAGTGCTGCTTATCCTCCTGGTTTCTGCATACCCTTGCCACGTTTCTGCGTCTTCACCATCATTCCTGATGAGCATGTGTCTAGAACTACCACCAGCACTACAGCCTAACAGATGAAAAATGGGTCTTTGCTGTGTGGCTGTGTCTGTCACCAGTACTGGAATAGTAGGCAAGCAAATCTGGCTTTTAGAAGTTAAATGTAAAAAGGGAATAAGCTGCTGTTTAGCTAGTCTTGAAATGTAAAGGATGTGTCCACTCAGGAAGCAAACAGGACTCCTGGCAGAAAGTTTAAAAGTCTGGTCTGCCAGCACTTTGATCACAGTCTTTATTTGTGTTTCTGTTTCTGAGTTGTGGATATTTACAGAATGTAATTTACACTTAATGTTGCATTCGGATAGTAAGCAGACATACTATCCAGTAGGGCATTTCTTTCTTCTACATAGTTAATTATTCATTATCTTTCCTTCTTGTGGTAGTTACTATCAGATAATGTTTTTTCGTAGCAAAAAGTTACTGGTGTTGCTGTACTCCTTTTCTGGTGCAAATTTGTGATGCTGAGGGGGAAGTGACTTTGTGTCCTGTGTTGACTTTATGCCAAGAAAGGCAAAATTAACGTACACCAACGAGGGCACAACTAGCAGTTGGCATAGGTGACGTTTAGAACTTGGAATTGAATGGTCCACATTTTCTTATTATGTGTGCAAGACCCTTTGTTAAATAAAGATGGTAAGCTGGAATTGCAGCTTTGTTCTGCAGCGGTGTTATATTTGAATTATTTTTCCACCTCAGTAAGTAGAAATTTGGCAGTTCATTTAAATTCAAACCCAGACCAAGTCCACAGAGGATTCCAGTGTTCATCTCTTTTCAAAATAGGTCTTTCCCAGACCTATGTGCAAAGCAGTACCTGTTGCAATGTCTTACAGTGTTAAGTGCAGGATATCAAGGGATTATGGTATTAGTGATGTGAAGAAGAAATATGGGGCTCTGTATCATAAGAGTTTTAATGATTATAAATTATAGACAAATTTTAAGTATATTTTGTAATAAAATATATTTTTTTAAGGCTGTGATGTTTTTCTAAATAAAGAATGTTTTTTGGCACTTCAATCTGAATAGATATTACATTAATGATTTGATAAATTTTATGAGAATCTGGATAGCAGTCTGTAGCTGTTGTTTTTCTTGAGTCAAGCAAAAATACCAATACTGTTAACACCATTAATTCACTAAATTTAGTATCTGTTAAAGCTGTGAATATGCTAGGTGTATTTTTACTATTCATTTGCTTATGTAGTGTTTTGATTTGATGAGATTCAATGTATGTTTTTATATGTTTTCATGATACAGGCTGAAATTGAGGCTCAGCTAGCTAGAGAACGAGAAGAGGAAACCCAGCACCAGGCAATTCTTGAACAGGAACGTCGTGATCGTGAACTTGCAATGAGAATTGCCCAAACTGGAGCAGAACTCAGCACTGAAGAGACAAAGCTTGATGTAGGATTGTGCAGGTATGGAATTCAGTACTTAAATTTCTTTTCTTCTCACTGGCCTCATCCTTTGGAGAATACTAAGCTCTTGCTTATTTTATATATTTTTGTACTAGTTAAAGAGCTTCTCTGTTTTGCTTACTGCTATATCAGTAATTTAGTAGGTGTTTCTGAATAGAAATGCAGTTTTCTCTTATTTCTTGACTTTTGGCAAGAATGGCAACCATTTTAAGTTATGATTTTTATGAGCCATTTAAAGGAGGGAATGGAATTTCTTCAGTGGTAAGTGGTAATACTGTACTCTTTTTAGTACATTTAGTTCCAATAGTATATTATGAATCTGTGTGTTTTATTTTGCTTCATTTTCTTTTTTTAAATTTATTTTAACAAGAAGCCCTCTTTGAAGGCAGAAATAATAGTTATTTCTATGTCTTGTCTGGTAAGTGGTTTTTTTGGTTGGTTGTTTTTTTTTAAAGCAGATTGCATATATGTAATTTGGGTGGATTTGAAAATTAAATGTCTTCTGTTTGAATTTTTGGGTGTGTCGTAGGAATCCATATGTACAAATCCACACTGCCTGCAAAGCAAGATATCTCTTGCCTTCTGAAGAAGCTTTGTAGCCAGCAAATGTATGTGAGAATTTGGTGCAAAGATTCAATAAAAATGATACTGATTGGTCAAATTGTATGTAGAACCTACCAACGTGATCATGTCACTCGCTTAGTGATGTGACCACCTTTGTTGGTTTGTTGTAGTTGAAAGAAAGTTGTGTAAGAAATTTCAGGCTCCTAGATTTGTTCTCTTTGCTAATCAAATTTCATTTAGATGTGTACTTTTAATAGTTGTATGCCTATGTGTCATACCTAGATAGGGCTTTTTTGTTTTGTATGATGTTAATTTGTAGACACCTTGGCTCAAATTACTGTGGTTTTGTCCTCAGATTTTTTACAGCTGCTATCATATTGTCTCAGACATGACTTTAATAAGCTCAATTGAATATCCAGATTAAATGATTCCCAGACAGCATTCTGGATATTTTCAAGCTTTGCCCATGAAAGTAAACCTGAAATCATACAGTGTTACAACTTGGCAAATTTCTCTCAAAGGTGGAAGAAGGGAGGGATTGGTTAAGAAGGGCTCAGAGAATTCAGTAATTTTTTGAGGTCAGTGAAGCCTCATCTGCCACAGTATTTCCTTCTGCTTACAGGTGGTGCTAGCCATTTGTGTTGTGAAATCCAGGAATGGCTGGTAGACTAATCATATTGATACCTGAAACTGCTGCTTTCTCTCTACTGTGTAGTGGTCTGAGACTTTGAAATGATGAGAAAGTACAGAATGGTCTGAGCAAATTAACTTAGCAGTGTAAATCCTTTCTTGAGCAAGATTAGGTATAAATCTATTAACAAAAACAAAAAGTACTAGACACTTTTCTACCTGTGTGAATTTTCCTTTTATCTGTGTGGGCATGCCTTTCTGAAATCAAATCTCTTCATTGGTTTGAGTCAAACGTACAATTTAATCATTTAAACTTAAATCCTCAGGACTTATTTTAACTGATATCACTTAACATTTTACTGGAGTCTAAGAAGCTTGCGTTCAGGCATCTTCTGGATTAGAGACATACTACTACAGGATACATTGAAGTCACGGTGACTTTTATGTGTGTGCATTTCCTTTTCCTTTTAAATCTCAGGAGAGTGAGGTGCAGAGTGTATTACTGCATACTGAACTCATGCAGTGTACAGGCTCTGCAGTGGCTTCGCACCATTTTTTAAGTAAAAAATAAAATTAAAATAGTCATTCCAGCTTTACACATTGGCATGAGGAAAAGATTATTTCCTTCAGTGTTGTGCTACTGATAGTGTAAAATTAATAAGAGGAAGGTGACATCTGTGTACAAGTTGGAAGGTACATCTGCACTTTCCTCATTTTTTAAAGGACCTGTGACACTTATGTGTTGGCATGGTTGAAAATGGGTAGTCTCTGCCTTCCTTCTTTTTTTCTTCTCAACACTTTTTTTCATAGATATTTACAAGTTCAAAAGTATTAGTAGTTTCTTTTAGAAATATACTGACTGATTCCTCTTAAAGAATTGTGGTTTGTTAGGACAGCAGACTCAGCTTTTTATTCTTTACTGAGTGTGCTGGACTTCTCCTAGCTCCACCCATTTTTATTATTCATCCACAGTTTGCAAATATGTCTACAAGGGGTTTGCTGCACATTAATGAAGCTTACGTTAAGTGTTTGGCATTTGGATAAAAATCAATTAGGGACCTGATTTCATCTGTGCAGTGCATTTTGAGTTATGTCACTTAGTGAAACACGCATAACACAAAGCACCAAAAAAAGTTTGCTTCACAGAAGATCATGTGAATATATCTATTCTGTGTGAATTGTCCCAACTGTCCAAATAATTGTTGATTTGTAGCATATCTAACGCTATCACTTTTCTGTAAGTGTGGGAGGGCATCTTCACCGTGGCAGGTAGGTGCAGTGCTTTTCACAGCTTGCATGAAGAAACTGTCGTCTTTCCGGCTAAATAAGGATTGTTGTTATTTCTTGTAATGTGTTTATCCAGACATAAAATGAATAAGTAGTATGTCTCGTAATTTTTTTTTTTTAAATAAAACGATAAAACATAAAACAATGCTAAAGAAAAAAAGAAGAAAAGATGATAAATTATGGGAGTGTCTACCATGGCCCACCTCTTCCTGCTTCAGATTCTTAGAAAGATAACTAAGGCTAACAAAAGTATCTTCTGTTTGCAGAGCCAATGGAACAAAGCTGCAAATGACTGCGTATGGCACTTTTTCTCCATTTGAATACTTTAACAGAACAAAAGTAACAGTAATTAATTCAAAAGAAATTGATCTAGTCTTCCTGTTTACTAATACCTTGTAATAATCTTCATTAGAATGCATCTGTAAACTTTAAATCAACGTATCCCCTAATTGTCTAATAAACATGTTAATAACCTAACATCTATTTAAAGATCATAATTACTGTAATTTTTTTCCACATACAGCCATTTTTTCACAGCCTTATATGATTAATTTGCTCTTAACAAAGAATCATGTGTGTGTTATGCATTAGAATGGATATTATAAAATAAATTACTGTTTATTTTCTGTGTTTGAATCAACTTTGGCTTGGTTGGCAAAGACTATCACAGTTAATAAGGCTTTTTTATTTTAATATATTTGGTTTATGCTTATATGTCAATTTTTTTATAGGGAACAAATGGCCAAAGAAATGTCAGAAATGTTGTCTAGGTAGGTGAGAAGAAAATAATGAATAAATCATCTAATGGAAAGAAATCATATGTGAAATGTGTTAAAAAATAATGAATATGTTTTTAGGTGTTACGCAGATAAGTAAACAAGTTGTTTCAGATAAGTTTCCTTTATCAACACCTTTTTTATTAACAATCCTGATCTTTCAGTAATTTTTAGATGCTAATTTACTTGATTATATAAATAACAATTATAAAAAAGTTTCAGTACCCTTGTATTTTGTATAATTTTGAAAGGTTCATTCAGATCTCTTATCACTGCTCTTATGATAATAATAAAATACTAGGCTCTGCATCTTCAAAAGAAGAATTTCTGCAAATTGTTAAATTAAATTACTTGAAGTTAATATAACTTAATTTAATTGAAAATATTCCACCTATATTTTAATTCAAATAAAACCAGATGAGAAAATTGTGTTGTTGAAAGTATATTAAAACTCTCCTAAGACATGTAAACAAAATCTTCTGAGATTTCTTGGATGGTAGTACAAGGGTTTATGTACAATGCAGGAGTAAGGGAAGGATGTAGGTTTAGATCTAAATACAATTGTACTGCAACAGTCTAATAGTTGCAAGTGTTAGAATGGTTTTAATGACCTCTGTATTAGAGGGCAGTTAAGTGTTTGATGGATTGTGGGGATAAAAACAGTATCTTCTGTCATTACTTGCCTGATGTTTTACATCAGAAATAAAAATATTTGGAGTTGTAAACCAAAGCAGAATGCTATGTATGCATAGTCTGAAGATAAGATTGACTAAGCATAGAATCACAGAATGGCCTGAGCTGAAAAGGACCATAATGATCATCTAGTTTCAACCCTCCTGCCATGCGCAGGGTCGCCAACCACTATGACTAGTAGTTTACACAATGTGTAGCCATAATGTTGATAACTGTGAAAGCAGCTGCCATCTAAATTAATTTCTTGTGGTGTTCTTTTTTGAATGGGTGTAAACAGTGCTGCATTTAATTGTTAGACTGCAAATTTAGAGGGAGAGATTGTATTGCATGTATGGGCGCAGTTCCAGTGATGATGGCCAAACCTTAATATGCAAAACAATCTCGAAACTTTGACCAGATCAGAGGCATTGTGTTATGGTTGAATTAAAATTGCAGTGCTTTCTGCATGCTTATTTGGGTTAATGGTGGTTTTTTTTTTTTTTTTTTTTTTTTTTTTTTTTTCCTATTCACGTACTCAAAACTTTTGACTTGAGATTCTATGATGAAATCTACAAATGCTGTTTATGATACGTAATGTCAGCTTGAGTGGTGAAGAGTGACTGTCAAGCATGATTTTCCTCTTACTGACAAACTGTTACATGTAAAGTCATGCAGAACACCACATTGATCTGCAGAGTGCAAGGTAGTACTGTAATGGGGAAGCTAAGCCACTCAATTGGATTAGCATTCTTAAAGATTGCTGCTTTAACCAGAGATCTTATGGCCTCGTTCTGCTGCTCTAAATTGTGTTGCAAACACTTAGAGTGGTGGGTAGTGTTGCTAAAAAAGGAAAATCCTCAGGATTTGTCAAATCCTTTGTTCATCAAGGTTAGACGCCAGGTAGTGGAAATGGCATTTAGTAGCAATGCTTTAATGTTTTGGCCTACTGGCCATAACAAAATATTAAAACACATATTTTGAAAGGAATTGTCTGCTTAATGATTTTTTTTTACATTAATCATGAATGGTGCTGAGAATGAGGAAGTGTTATTGCCCCTTATCTCTGTACTGATAAAAAGACGTGGTAGATTTTCAGTCAAACTTCTTGTGTAAACTGGGAGCTGCGTGTTAACTCAGATTAATAGTGTGAGCAGGCATAATTAAACCGATGCTGCAATGAACACGAAGATTCTGTAGTTTTAATTACGTTTCAAGAGATGGTTCAGTTGCTATTAAGAAGAACATATGGCTAAACAGATGTTTTATTCTATAAAACTTAAATGCAATTTATTTTTCAGAACTGCTCTATCTATACAGAGAAAACTTCCACAGGCAATATATTTATATCCTCTTCACTAAAAAGGAAAAATACAGCATAAATATATAGCACATGACCAATGTGGTTTCTCATGAGAGGCCTTTAGATTTTACAGAGAAATAAACTTGAAATAATATTCATTGGTTTGTAAATGCTATAATAATAAAATAGCTCCACAAAGATACTGTGTCACCAACAGAATTTTACTAAAGAGATGTAGCTTCCACTGTTTCTTGTAAATTTGTAACTTAAAATGTTGCATCAGGGGTTTTGCTGCTCCATTAAAGATTTAATAATGTGTTCTGAATGAGTATCCTCAGAGCCTGAAAAGGAATTGCCTAATATTATTATTCATGGGCATTGGTAGAGGTTGGTAAAATCACGTTAAACACCAAGGAATTCAACAGCAGACACAAGTGTTCTGATCTTCACTGAGAGCTGTAGTGTTTCCATCTTGGTTTGTATTGTTATAATCCATGGGGCTGTTCCTACAGGAGTGTCGTTCCGCTCCTACCTATCTCATTTTTAAGATAAAATGGTATGGGCTATTTCAGGTTTATTTTTCTATGCATGTAACGTTTGTTCGTTCAATGGATGGTTTATTCATACTGCTAAGAAGTTGGAAATTTTAGTAATGGTTTCTCACATGCTGTTGACTTCCTTGTGCTGTACTGACGCGACAGATACCGTTTGCCTTTGAAACAGTTTCTGTTTGGGCCTTTTAATACTGGTCAGCGTTTCTTCAAAGAGGGGTTTTTATTCTTCAATGTCTCTGTAAATAATGTTTTTTTTTTTCCCTCTGCAGTCTAGCTATTGCTGTTCTTGGATAGTTGCAATAAAATAAGTATAGAATTAAATTGATTTCTCAAATTAAACTTCTGTCAGAAGCATGGAATATTTTTCTGGTTTTTGAACAAAGGTTTATACTTCAAGTCTTAAACAGCAGCACAAATGCTTTTTATGCCTTCTTGTCGACTTCAGAAAGTAGATAAGGAATTTTTCCTTCCTTGTCTGTTTTTATAATGGAACTGAAAATGCATATGGCTAATGTGTGTCTGTGTTCTGCATCTTGACCTAGTACCAAGGAACATGAGCGGGGATGTACATACATACAGATGCGTAGAATGTGTCTTCTTATGCATAAACACTAGATATTTATGGCAATTTCTCTTGATTTCTGGGCAGCTGACCAGATTATTCTTACAGAAAGATTTTGTACATAAAAAAATGCTTCCTCTTTTTTCTTAATACTTCGAGCATCATGAAAGTGATTTCTTAATTTCCTTCTGAATCAGTCCTGCTACTGCAAGAATGCAGCAGTGTTGCTCATGGGATCTGTTCCTACTGTTGTAGCAACTCCTATTCTATACTTACCTGTCCCTTAAAAAATACATTTATACTTAAACATGCTTGCTTGTTTTTTAATTTATTTTTTTTTGTTATTGTAGAGGTCCTGCAGTTCAAGCTACAAAAGCTGCTGCTGGTGCTAAGAAGCATGACCTGAGTAAATGGAAATATGCAGAGCTTCGTGATACCATCAACACATCTTGTGGTAGGTTTTTTCATTTGAGAGAAAAAGAAGTCAGATTGTAGTTGTATGAAAGGTGTTACATCCAATAATAAAGACTTGGTCATGAAGGTATGTAGGTTTGAATTAATGTCAAGTTAATTTCAAAATATTTTGTTTCTGTAAAGAGATTTGGCTTGCTGCTCTCTATACTGTGGAAACAGAAACTGCTTTGTTACCCTTTTTACTGATCTTATGTATATTAAGCTGTTTGGGCCATAAAATATGTCATAATTTCTTATAATTTCTCTTTTATGTAATTCAGAAAAGGGAATATTTACTAGGCTTTATCTAGAATTTGTGGGTTCTAACAACTCTTTTTTATGTTTTCTTTCTGTTAGCAAAAAGAATGTATAAAGCACAGTTTAAAATACTTTTTGGCTTGAATATTCAAATTATTCTTTGTTTTTGAAAAGGTTCAACAATTTGTGAAGCCCGTGATTGTAACATTAATTACATTTTCTCCGATTTTATGAAGATAGAAACAGATATGAGCTATTTCTTTATTAAATTTTAAAGTTTTTCTTACTTCTGATAGGAAGTATTGGTTAATTTCTGAGATTTAAGATGACTGAGAATTAATCCCTGGATGTAGAAAGAAATCCATCCTCTATATTTGTATTTGAACTCGCAAAGTTAGCTCCAAATTTTGTGTCTCTGTATTTACATATGCAGAATTGCAGTAATGTGTTTCAACTGAATAGCAGGTTCAGTAATGTAATATGTAAAGTAAAGTAATGTGGTGCTAGTGTATATTTATCTTTAATGAATGCAGTCCAGATCCTCTTAGATGACTAATGAAGAACTCTTGTGATTGTTCGGTCTTTAGTATCATGAAATTCAATAAAATTAAAATATCATTAATAAAGTAGGCAAAGAATTCAGGTGTCAAAGCAGAAGAGACTTCTACATGTAATCTAAAAAGAAATTTTTTTCAATTTCAGAAATAAATTTCAAGAATTTTTTTTTTTATTATTATTATTTTTTTTTATTTTATTTTATTTTTTTTTGCTTCTCCACTGCTTTTTTGCAATAATGTCAACAGGAAAATTCAGTAAATGAAAAATCACAACAGCAGCATTTCACTGCTACAAATCTCACAGTAAAACAGCTACTTTGAGCACTGCCATATTTCTAAAGACAAAAGGATATGTAGCACTGCAAGGGACTTTCTAGGCCATAAGATTAGGTCCCTGTTCCTGTAAAGAACAAGGTATATATGTTTAATACCATATCATTAATTAAAAGCTGTCCAAGAAAGTATTTTAAGAAATTATCCTTAGTTGTGGAAAATGTAGCTTTTAGCTACGTTTATAGTTAGAGCTCACAAAATTTCAGTTTCTTGCTATTATAATACAGTAATGCTATAGCCGGATCTAAAAATTGATGTACCAATCAATACAGAAAAGCATTTCATGAATCATTCCTCTGATTTTTTTCTTACTCCTCTCTTCCTTTCTTGCTTCTGAAACAGATATTGAACTACTGGCGGCTTGCAGAGAAGAGTTTCATCGAAGGCTAAAGGTGTATCATGCTTGGAAATCCAAGAACAAGAAACGCAATGCAGAAACAGAACAGCGTGCTCCCAAATCAGTCACAGACTATGGTGAGAAGAGATAATTTTGTGTTTATAATAATTTTTGAGAAAGCATTCCAGAGGAAATGTTTCTAAGATAATTTTCTTTTGTTATGTTGAAGGAGATGTTTTCCAGGAGTATTTTCATATTGAATTAGGGTGAATATTTTGAAAAGTTTGAAACTGGCAAATACTTTGCAGAAGATGGAATACTTTCTGAAAATGAAAATACATATGTACTCAATAACAACTCGCATTTGTTAAAAATCAAAAACAATTCTTGATTTGGTAGTGCATTTACTGGCATTTTTGTGAAACATTCATTGCTGTGCTGTGCAAGACTAAAGGTAGATTTTCCATTTATGAAGCTCCAGTTTGCATTTTGAGATTTTTGAGACTTTGTTTTGAAGATTGTTTTCACTAATTCTGACCTTTGTAGATAAAATACTGCTTTCAGTGAGAGTACTGTTAGGTATAATTCTGAACTATCTTTAAGGGTAGATTAGAGATTCTAAACACTGTCCTGTGTGTCATAAGTAGTCCAATAGTCTGAGTAGTTTACTGGGGCTAGGAAAAAAAAAAGCAAGATAGAAAGGAATCTTGTTCTATGTAATGGTACTATTACACTTAGGATCCAGACAAAACAAAACACCGTGGTGGTTTCTCACGCTTTTATCATTTCTTAAGATGTGAATAGGCACTTAGGGAAGTTTTTAGAAGGAGCAAATTATTTCCTCATCTAAGTTGTTCTAAACCTTACATATTTAAAATTACATTTTCCTTTCATGAATTCTACAAATACTGCATTTTTTGATTATAGGTTGACAAATATTGCATGGCTTCTGCTTTTATATTACTGTTGTTTTGCTTTTTTCATAGATAGGTGCTTATTTGCCAAAGCAAAGTGCTAATGAAAGTCAGTGACTGGTTTTCAAATTCAGTGAGAATATGTAGTATTTAACATGTGTGTAACTGCCAAATCTGAAAATTAGGTGTCCAGTTTCTGGAGTGATTTAAATTTGGTACTAGTGATTTGGTTTTGTTTTTCCAACAATCATCTGTTATAATAGGAACCTAAGAAATGAACAGAAATACAACAAATTGATAGAATAATTCAGCGAGGTCTTTCTTCCCATCCTTTGATCTTGGTTTCAGTGGGAGTAGAAGAGGAAATAGCAGATGAGGAGATGATGTTTTTTGAGTCCCATTAGCCCTGGTACAGAGCTTGGTCTTGGAACATGGGGAATGTAGATCCCAGCTACACTCTTTATTCCCAGTTCAGTCATTACACAATAATACTTCCTTTCTTTTGATTCATTTTGTAAGCTAGGCATTACTTGAGTATTTCCTGAGAGTCTGGGCTTTTCAGAGAACTTTGGTTCCCTGGAGAGAGAGGAGGGGAGATCTGAACTTCTGGAAAAGACCATATCAAAGGCTGGGTTCTTGTAGTAATACTGCTGTAAGTGCTTATGAAAGCTAATGAATAAAACATTATGAAAAGGCATTTCCAGTATGTATATGAGGTTGCAAGTTGCTTTGAATTTCAACTCGGGAAATTTATTTGGAACTGAATGGGTAGTAAGTACTCTTCTGTTATGTTGTTAATGGGAAATTTTAAAGAGCAGAAAATCTTAGGACTTCCGCAAATAAAGTTTGGGATATTTATATTCTCATCACATCTCATCCCAGAAGTCTGGGAATTAATTTGTTTTTAATTTTTTTTAATTTTAATTTTTTTATTTTTTGTAACAGAAATACGAAAAATTACAAGTACTGTGTTAATTCTGAGGGCATTTGTTGCAGTCTGCATTGATGTATTCATACAGTGTGGCAAAGTAATCAATTTCTAAATTAAATCTTGATGAAACTAGAATCAATTAGATATCTATTAAACTTGAACAAAGGAGACATTATTTATGTCAGTAAGCAGAAAATAAATAGAAATAGCTCAACGTATACCTTTTTAGTTAGAATTTCTGTTTATCTAATATCATCATTGGTGAAAAATAAGGTAATGAAACTGTAATTTAAAAAGGTCAGCACTACGGTATTTTGTTCAACATGTAATATTTGTTTACAGATTTTGCACCATTTTTGAACAACTCAAGTAAGTGGGGAGGTGGTTACTTAAGCTAACTTTAAAGATTAGGAACACTCAAGAGCTCTGTACTAACATTGTTTAATCCAGTGTTTTGCTACACATCTACGTGGAATTTAATTGTTCAAGTAAAATGCTATTTAACTATTTTGCAATTATATTCAACTGTTGGTTATTATGTGGTATTGTAATAACTTACTAATGTACTTTGCTGTTTATTTTATGAGATCCTTTCCCATTTCAACTATGATAAGAAGGGAGAGTGATGTACGCTACTTGAGGAGATAACAATTTTTTTTTCCAAAATAAGTGAATTTTTTTTTTAAATAGCATTTTTTACTGTCTGCATTTTTATTTTTTTTATTTTTTTATTTTTTTTTGGTAGCAAAACTCTGGAATCAAATTAATTATAACAGCTGTTTTCCTAGCACACTAACTGTCAGGTGGTGGTTTTGTTTGAGTAAAGAGCTACTTTCCATAGTGCTGAAAGTTAGTTCGTTACTGGCTATTTAGCATTTCCAGCTTCTAGATTTCCTCTTGAATTTAAGTATGCAAAGGGTTAGAAATAAGTCTTAGGAAATACTGTTACATTACAAAAAGTGTTTGACAATACTAAAGCACTGATCTTTAGTATGGTGTTCAAATGATATTGTTAGATGTTCAGACAGTTTGCTATGTACTATAGCCTCTATCCCCATATAAAACACGTGCTTTTTCAGTTTTAGTATATAAATATATTCTATTAAATATATTTTTGTACTCTTGTTTATGTAGGCATGGGCAACAAAATTGGGGGCATAATTTGTATAATACATTTCTGTTCAAAATTCCACTCTTTGCATTTAGAAATACTCAGATTCAAACGAAAGTAATATAATTAATTTTGAGGTACACTTGTAGTCTGTCAGTCCTGTACTTAAATATAAAAATGCATTATTAGAGGTGATGAATAACGTTTTGCAGGAGCAGTTATTGAAGGAAATGATCTTATTTACAAGAGCATCTACTATTTAAAACCGATTTATATTGTATACATAACATTAAGAAGGTTGATCCATTGGTACATTAATGTAGATTATTTGCTTTTGTTCAAAAGAAAGTTTTTCTCCTGAGTCTGAAATATAAGTGTGTGTGACTCCAAAAACACACATGACAAATGTTTATCAAGAACCTATTCCCTGGAGAAGTTCAGTCAGTCGACTTTAATGGACAGATATAACCAGTTGCTTTGAAAAAGAAAGCATCTGGAGTTCAGTATGCAGCAGTCTAGGCAGTTGTTTTTGAGGACTATTTAGTGTAATAAGTGGTTATTTATCAAATTCTATTAACAAATTAGTGATTTCTAACAGTGTTACGCACCCTTGTTTGTCAAAAGTCTTTGAGTGGTGCTTTGTGTTCTTGTAACTGAAAATGCTGTTTTGCACAGTGACCTTATTTAACAAAGAAATAGACTGATCGGGAGCAGCTACTGATTTATGTTTCTCGTTGGTAAGAAATTTTACATAGAAATTTATACTTTCAATACTAATTTAAAGCAGAATATGGTATTTTATTTACTTTTGTCTAAAATTACCTGAGGCCACTGATCAATTGTTTTACATGTAGGTATAATAGTTAAAATGAACATTTCTTCACTAGTGCTGTAGTCAGAGTAGTTGGAAGAATGCACGTTATATGAGATGGCAAGGCTTTAGGTTTGATGAGACTTGTATTCGGAGAGACTTTCCCGTTTTTGTTTTGTTTTGTTTTGGTAACTAATTTAGCAAGTCATTAATGTTCGTTTGATTATTTTTTCTTGCTTATTTTTTGCTTTTGTTTTGTGTAATAGCTCAACAGAACCCAACAGCTCAGCTACCAATGAGGCAGCAGGAGATTGAAATAAATAGACAACAGCGTTACTTCCGCATTCCCTTCATCCGTCCCATGGACCAATATAAAGATCCCCAAAACAAGAAGAAGGGTTGGTGGTATGCACATTTTGATGGGCCATGGATTGCTCGACAGATGGAACTTCATCCTGACAAGGCACCCATTCTCCTTGTAGCTGGTTGGTATCAAAAGCAGAGTTCAGTTGGGAAGCTTCAGAGTTGACAACTTATTTTAGAAAAAAAGTCAGATGATGAAAGTTTTCCTAGTTGCAACCTCATCAGCAGTTCATGTCTGGGCAGAATTTGAAGATCTGTGACTTCTGTTGATGGTGGCCAAATGTCATGGAATATTATGTAGGTGGTAGCTGGTGCTTTTACAATGTTTGTGTTGCCTGCTATGAAAGATTCGGAATTTAATCTTAAATATTTGAAATAAAAGCTAGATGTAGCAATGGATGGTTAATTGTAGACCTGTTGGAAGTGACCTTAAAGACCATCCAGTTCTTAGGGCTGCATCCAACCTGGCCTTCAACTCTTCTAGGGATGGGACATCCATGGCTTCTCTTAAGCAACCTATCCCAGTGCCCTCATAGTGAACATATTTTTCCTTTTATCTAATCTAAATCTACCCTCTTCTGGTTTAAATCCATTAACCCTTGTCCTATTGCTATATTCCCTGACAAAGAGTCTCTCTCCACCTTTCCTGTAGGTCCCTTTAGGTACTGGAAGGCTGCTATAGGTTTCCCCACCGCCTCCTCCTGGCTGAACCAACCCAAAGCATCATCCTATCTTCATAGGAGAAGTGCTTCAGCCCTCTGGTCACCCTCACAGCTTTCCTCTGGACCTGCTCTAGAAGGTCCATGTCTTTCTTACAGTGGGGCCCCAGTGCTGGATGCAGTACTCAAGGTGGAGCCTTATAAGAGCATAGAAGCAAGGGAGAATCACCTCCTTGAAGTTTCCAGTTACGCTTTTTTAATGCAGCCTGTGATACTGTTGGCTTTCTTGCATCTTCTTTTTCTGGTGGATAATGCAAAGGGCAAAAAATGTTGGTTTACAGTTCAGTGTTTTGAGTTCTTGTCTTTGACTTCAGAACTGATGAGAAGGCCATAATCCATTTGTTTAGTTTTACAAATTGATGCTTTAGTAGCAACCAAACTTCCTTGGTTTTCTACTAATTATTTTTAATGTAATTATAATTATACCAGCTTTCGTCTGTTCAGTTTCAAAGCCCTTATCTAAAAGTAGCAGTGCTGTCATGAATACCACATTCAATGGATCACCTATGAAAAATAAGATCAAAATACAGCTGGTGAACTGCACTCATCACTTCATTGGATTCCATGTGGGCAGTACCATCTGTACTTCCAGTTTGTTTAGCATGGGAGGCTGACAGATTAAGGGTACAGGCAATTCGATCAAGTCTTAAGTTCCAAGTCACTTTACTTTGTTTAAAAACAAAACTATAACAACAGTTGACTGCAAAACCGTGTGTATGTGCAAAACAAATTCATCCTGTAGTGGATTTCAAGAGAGTATATTGAGATGCTGATCTTTCTTGGCATTCCTCTTTGTTTGATTTTTTTTTTTTTTAATCACAATTTTGTCAGTTTCAGCACCTGAAAGTAGTTTATTCTGATGTTGCTTTTCTGTCCTGTGAGTAGAAATCTGTCTGAAGACTGGTTCCCTTATAAGCTATGAAGTCTATTAACAAACCAGAGTTTGACAGAGGGAATCTAATTAATGAAGATACGAATTTTGCTAATGCGACCTTGGAATGATGTAAAAATTTTCTAAAGATTTTTCTTTCTTCCTCTACATTTTCAGGTAAGGATGATATGGATATGTGTGAGCTTAATCTTGAAGAGACTGGCTTAACTCGAAAGCGAGGTGCTGAAATTTTGCCGAGACAGTTTGAGGAAATTTGGGAGCGCTGTGGAGGTATTCAGTACCTGCAAAATGCAATTGAAAGCAGACAAGCTCGTCCTACGTATGCTACAGCTATGCTGCAGAACCTGTTGAAATAAATGTTCATTTTGCACAGTAGCATTCATGATGAGAACCCTTGCCCGTGATACAAAGGGAAGAGCTCCTCTGTGCAACAGAGGATGTAATGTTCGTTAATCGTATTAGAGATGTTTAATATAAAGTGAACAGATTTTATTAATCATGTGGTTTGTTAATTTGTACTCTATTATGTTTAATTTGTGTAGTCAGCTTTACTAGGTATGAGGACCCTGAAGAATTTTCAGTCAGTGTAGGTTGTAGCATTATGTTTATACACTGCATTTTTCTTAGCAGTTTCTGTTACAACACTTAACACCTTTAAACGATCTATCAGTAGTTGGGTACATAGTACAAAGAACAGCATTGCAACCATTGTTTTATAAAATTCCCTCTTCAAAATACTAAATAGTGGGCTTTAAGTGGTGGACTAGTAAACAGTATATGCTGTATCTCATAACTGGAATTGTGGGGCCTTAGCTTTGACTTCTGTTCTGAAGAAGTTGGAGTGTACTTTTATATAATCTGAGATATTTTATGTCCTGATTTGAAAAGTGGTTAGTGTCTGTTTTTACTAACTTTTTCTGAAAGTGATGGGAAATCCTTCTATACTTGAGACTCATAACTTCCTACTGTTTCTGTTACTGTTCTGTTACTATTCCTACTGTATTCTCTGTTTTGTTTCTTACTGTTATTCTCTATTTTTTTCTGTGCATTCTGAGAATTCATGTGTGTCAATATTGAGTAATGTTGTACACAAAGAATGTACTGCTTATTACACCTTATACCACATATTTCTGTTTCTTTTTTTTTTTTTTCCTTTAAATACAAATCTCATTTTTTGGACCAAATTTCTCTTCAGAAAATATGTCCATTCTTGGACAACTAACTTATCCATGTAATATAATTTAAATATAGCATGCAAAACTGTCCAAGACTTGTATCTGGAGGCAGATAAGGATAGCATAAGGGAAATCTGGTCAGCTTCTGGATGGTAATGTAACTTAACTGAACACTGAGACCTGTTTATTTTAATTGTAATGAGATGCACAAAGTCTGTACCTTTGGCTAGATAAAAGTTTGGCCAGTAACATAATGCATCATCTACATGCTGACGAATTAGCTACAATTTTTAGTATACTAGACTATTGCAGTCATTCAGACACTGATCTTTATCTTGATCTCCTTTGTCAGTGTCCTAGTTTGTAACAGTTGCTTAATTAAGCAGTGAGAGATTTGGTGGATAGGAATTACTAATTTCATTCAGTTTCAAGATGGATCCCATCTACTGATGTGATTATTTCACCAGGCTGGACATTATTTCAACGAAGTAGGTGTAGCTATATATTATTTCACTGTTAAGAATTGGAAATATAAATAACTTGTTGTCCCATTACTTATTCAACCTGATACAAAAATGAAATCTTGCTCTACAAACTGACAGCTTGCTCACAGTACAAAATAATTTCCTTTCAGTTTACTGTGTTTGAAACCTTTTGAAAAATGTTTATAAACTTTAGTGTATAATTACATAAATAGATAAAAGTCATTAATGACTTCCAAGAGATACATTTTTGTAGCACAGACAGAGAAAGCTCGTGATGCGTGTGTCCTCGCTGATCGTAAATTATGCTTGCCTGCCTATGTCTAATTATTATTACAAACGCACTCCTTACTGTAATACATGTGAAGGCATTTGAGGAATACATTAACTCTGTATGAATTGGCCACATCAGGGAACTTCAACTTCCATTGCATAATCATTCTGCTTTTTGATCACATGATTACAAACTGGCAAATGTGTTTTCGTTTTACTGAAAATGCCCTCTAAGCTGAAGCAGTAATTTTTGGCTGGAAGATGATAGGAGAATTGACTAGCAAGTTGTGTGCAGATCTGTACAACGTTACATGACTTTCAAGGCACTTCTTATGAAGCATTATTGAATTGGAATGAAGGTTTCAGAACTTCCAGTCTCCAAAAACTTAAAACTGCAAAAGCTTTGACGTTATATTTGACACAAGGAAAAGAAAATCAGTGAATTGATAGGGCTGAGAAGCCCTGTCTTACATTTTACTATCCGGATTTAAATTCCCGTTCAGGCTCAGATTATATATATAGAGCAGATCTTAACAAGACTGAACACTAAGCAAAGAACCTCAGTACTTAAAGTGTGTGTGTGTGTACACATATATATACTTAAAAGCTTAAGTATATATATGTGTATGTATGTATACGTATCTGTAAACATAACTGTGGGGAACTCTAAATAAAATCGTTAACTTAATTTTTCCAGTCTGTTCCTTTCATTATGCCAGTATCTCCTTGACTGAGGCTGTTTCTTGACAGCAAGTTGCCTACAGACTGGTATTGGAAGGAAACTTTATTTTCCTGACTTGAGTGTATGGGAATTTGTGTTAGTTATATGATAAACAAATATTAGGTATTGGACTATAAAATAGTGGAGGAGGAACTGGTGGCTGGATGTTTAGACGTTCCCCATCTCTGCACTGGTTGAGCAGTGTGCTTGAGAAGATACATTCCATAAATCAGGGTATTCTAGTTTGCACAGTAGCACACCTCTGTTCATTCTGTATCAAAACAACACAATTTTAGTTTTTGTCAATCTTTTTGTGCAACAAATTTTTCTTGTTGTTGTTCTCTTTTTTTTTTTTTTTTTTTTTTTTTTTCAAATGAGAAATATTCATCTACTTCTCCAGCTTTTCTCTGTTGTCTCATCTACTGTGTCAGATTGTGATACTGTTGGATGGTTTGGCACCAGTCTCTGGTCTTAAGGATTGTGCTGTTATCTAATGCCCTTCTGATCTACAGCTCTAGGGAATAGAAAAAAAAGTTGTTTTTGAAGGAAAATGAGGTTCTGTGTGTCTCATTTATATAAACGTTTCCTCATCCCTGTCAGTGCAGCTGCCCATTATAGTTGAGAACTTCATGAAACACTCCAGAAAATAAGGAGAGGAAGAGAATCACTGGGCTACATTCCTGACTAAGTACCAGTGTAGAGAGTGCTACTCAAGGATCATAAGGTCATTACATACTTGCCTATTTGCCACCTTTGCCACTGTTGAGATTGGTTTTCTTTTTGTCACTGAAGCCCTTGTTTGGTTGTTTTTTGTTTTTTTTTTTTCCTGTTGTTTTTTTTTTTTCCCCCAAAAATATTTTTAAAGTATTTAAATGACCTCCTAATACTGTACTGAAAATCTAAAAAATAAAATACATTCCACGTTGAAACCTCACTTGCATGTCTCTTATTTTAAAAAATTTAAGTGGAGTAAGTAAGGGTAAATTATGATATGAGAAAGATGGAAAGACTTCTGTGCTAAATCCTGTATCCTTGTATTGCAATTGTTTTTCAAACCTTTGTTGCTTTACCACAAGAGCTTTATTGTAATCAGTGCAAATATTGTTTTCTATGGTATTTACCATTTGCATCTGCTTCATTTTCTTAACAGTGACTAGTGGAACTATTTAGGATGTGCTGAGTTTATATGCTGCGAGAGTTTTGGAGTTGAAGAAAAAAGAAGGAAAGGCTTCAAACTTGCCTCTTTCAAGGGCCAAATCAGAGTATTATTTTTCAGTTCAATACAGTTCAAGTAATTCAGGCTTTGAACGTTTTTAGGTATAACTTTGTGTCAATACTTTTTTGCTATGGTTGGAACTACAGTTAAAGTACAGTTTAACATCACATTTAAAATGATGTGATGCACCTTAGTGTGAGATTAAATACCAGTTCAATCCCAGCAAAATTTTCAAGGAGATGGTTTTATTATAATTTATTGAAATACAAAAGGCTTACATCCAGCAAATATATTTGGTAATTAATAGTTAAGAGTGATAAATACATACATGAATAATGATTATTAAAGTACACAACTTAAAATTACTTATTTTTTAAGCTAATGATAATGGGTATGGGGAGAGATATGCTAAACACATACAAAAATACATTTGTAATGAAAAAAAAAAGGAAAGAATGCCTTCAGCATTCTTAATGCATCTTAACTTATGTGAGCAATTGTAAAAAGCTAACACTGCTGGCATGGGTGATGTCCCATGCAACGTAAGAAGTATTTTTAAAGTGAGCTTTTTAATGAAGGTACTGTGTAAAACGGCATCTTTAGTGGTTTGTTTTGTTTTAAAGTATTTCCTAGTGAAACAGAGGAAGTTGAAATACAATTTCAGCTGTAGAATCCTAGAGTTGTTTCCTTGGTGCATTGCTTTCATTTGTACATAATCATCAGTTCTGCTGGTTTTGCAAGGAGACCTGTTTGTGCAGTTATTTGGGATTTATAAACACTGGCAAGGGCGTGTAAGAAGGTAAAATTCATTCTTCGTTGTGGTAACTGTGTGGTACTGAAAGCTAGAAAGATTTACAACAGAAATCAGCTACTGTCCTGAATACATGTAGGTTTCACATCTGAATGAGGAGCTGTCATCCACTATAGCCATGAACTTTTTAGAAGCTCACTTTCAGCTGTAAATACAACTTCAGATTTGTGCCAGGTGCCAAACAGTGCCTGAATGTAATACAACACTGGCAGGGCACGTATATTTGCATATACTCAAGAAAAAGGTGTTCAAGGTAAAGTAATGCTCCTGTTTGAGTCAGGATTATGGATTCATAGAGCATGAATTGTTAAGCCTATTCAATAATTAATGGCCTCTCATCCTCTGCCAAGATATCTTCTAGAGAAACTAAGAGTAACCTCTCGATATGATTGGTATGTACTGAGTTTAAAGTGTGTTTGTGCGTGACTGTAACTTATTCCCTAGGTAGCTGGGAATGTGAATCACATGCTCTTAAAGGATGAAGAAAACTACAAGCACTTCACCTATTCAGAAAGTTTGAAGTCTTAGGATTAGACAGTTGGCCTGAGCTCTTTGGAAGCCGACTGGACGTGGCCCTGGGCACCCTGCTCTGGGTGTCCCTGCTTGTGTGGGGGTTGGGCCGGGTGAACCAAAGGTCCCTGTCAACCTCAGTTGTGATGGGATTCCATCACCAGGAATTAACTAGTGAAGTGTATATGTATACATTATGCTTTAAGTGACAGAGACATAAGAATCTTAAATTCAGGGAAGCTCTTAAAAATAACTACAACTTCTGTGTGATTTCTGGCCTGTGTGTTACAGGGAGAGGATGAAAATGTTCCCGAATGCTTTTAATGTAGCCTTTGGTAAGAGGTAAGAACGTTACTAGTGACAGCTCTTATTTCCACGTTTGCCACTTGCTTTGCTTTAGTGTGTGTAAGAAAGGTTAATAAAATAGTGTAGGTCTGCTTTAAAGTTTTGTCTGTTCTTCCAGGCTGATTGTAATGATACAGTATTGCAAAAAATGTCATTTCTGAGCAAAAGCTGTTGCTAGCACTAGGCTCTTACAAATAGCATTAAGATATGTACATACTGTATGCTTAATGCATGCACCTTATCACAGGTTACTTCTTACCAGTCAAGTTTTAGACATGGTCACACAGTTGAGCAATAAGGTCGAGCTGTTTTTCTGTAATGACACGATGTGTTTAATGTGTACTGATGTTAAAGAGAAAGTGATGCATCTTTAGGAATCCTCAGATTTTTTGTTATGCATTGTCCACCTGAACTCCAGTCTTGAATAATGCGGACCTCCTTATTCTGAATACCTGTAGAAGAAATTCTCATAAGACATTCAGAAGCATTTTGAATTTCAAAATACATAATTTAACTACTGTTCAAAGCAAAGAACTCAAATCTTTTGAGATCATCTCTAGTTCCTTCTAAAGAGAATTAAGTTGATCCTACACCTGAAACTATTTTACATACTAAATCATTGAGAAGAATTATGATTTTTCCTCCCTGGTGTGACAATGCTGTGTTTCTGTGTGAATAACAAATACTGACTATGTCATCGTAATTTGAAGAGCATACTTGTGAGCATTTTTTCAGTGCTTGGAGCATCTTCTTGTGCTGCAAAAGAACCCATAGCTACAGGGCCTAGGATTCACAATTACAGCATGCTTGGAGTAAATTATAATTTGGAATGTTTAGATTCTCAGCCTCAGTTTGGTGTAAGAGCAGCAGCATTGCTGAGCAAACTCACACATTTGTGAAACCTGATGTCTGTTACTCGTGAACTAAAATGCCAGCTCATCCATCCCTGTGGTGCTTCAGGTCGTCTCGTGGTTGCGATAATGAAACACTGACCTGTGATATTGATGGGGAGCTCCAACTTGCAGTGCTGTCTTATCATTTTAATCCAAAATACTGTTTGCTTGATTGTCCAAGTGACTGACATGAGAATAAAATAAATGGCAGTCTTTGTTTTCTTCTCAAATATGATTTCAGTCATCTTGGTGGCTGAGAGTGACTCTTGCAGAGGGTGATGCTGCATGATAGTCACTGGTTTTGATGAGCAAAGAATGACATTTTGTATGTTTCTGAGGGGAAATCTATAATGGCTATTAAGCTTGATCTGCACTGCATCAAAATAAGTCATCTGTATCCATGCGAATTAGATTTAGTATCATCTTTTCTTTCGTCCTTGGGGTTAGATCCATTACTGAATTTTGCCAGATAACACTTTGAAAATGAAGCTTATTTACCCCAAATGCGTGTAAGAGCACAAATAAATGACACGTTGATAGAATAGCATTTGACAGATCAATTGCAAAATAAGAGATGTTACAGACAGCTGGAGGTAATGCTCCTCCAGCTGAAAGCAGTATCTTACTTTTCAGCAGCCTTTTGGCTGAACAGAGAAGATCCAGCAGCATCCCTGATAGGGACAGGAGATATCACAAGAGAAATTTTGCATTTTGAATGAGCTCATGTTTTCAACTTTCATCTCTAAGGAACGAGGAGCATGTGCCACGCTGAGGTAGGCAGCAGAGAAATCAAGGTGGCAGGATCACTTTCTCAGGACATCTGCTGCTTCAGTCTGAAGGGGCCTATCCTCTGGAATGCATACATTGTAGCTTGTCGCATTCTGCTTTGACTCACAATTCTTTTCTTTTTCACATGACTGCTTGCTGAGCAAGACAGGCAGCGTTCCCAGAGGCTAACCATGCACAGTGCTGTCTGTCATTGTCACCCGCTTGCAAGAATTTGTTCTCTTCTGAGCTTAGAAAAGGATGAACCAGTTCTTCACAGAGACATGAAATGTATTTCTTACACATTGCAATGCAAAGCAAAACAAAATTATAAAATTGCCATTTTCAGTTTGGCATAAAAATTCTAGATATCCATCTCTCCCTGAAAATTTGATTGGAGTAACACATTCTGTTCTAAAATCCTGTCCTCAAAGGAGTTGGGAAGTGACATAGAAGTTTTGCTCTTAGTTTCAGCTCACAAAAGCTGTGTTCTACATCTATTTTTCCTCCCCTTTCTCTGTCATCTTTTTCCCAGTTGTTAAAGGCATATTTTACCAAAAGCCTCTGACGTGCATACTCATTTTTGAACTTTACTTGTGAAAAATGGCCAAATGCTTCTAATTATTTGTTCATTCCATGTAGTTGCCTCATTTCTCAACTAAATTCATTTCCGTGACCAGATCTTGGGGAGAGCTGTGTCAGTACACTTCTAACAATTTAAATTGCACTGAGCAATATTTTCTAAACAATCTGTCATTCCTATTAAAACTTCCTCTTTTTTTTTGCATTTGTGTTGAACTTCCAACTTTGATTTCAGATATTCCTTCCTTCTTCATATTTAAATGACTGCCACTGTTGTCCTATTAAGCTTCCAAAGAAAAATGAGCTTTTCTCTGTATAGAACTCAGGTTGGATATCAGGAAATTTTCTTCTCAGGAAGAGTGGTGATACGTTGGCACAAGCTGCCCAGAGAGCTGGTGGAGTCACCATCCCTGGAGGTGTTCAAGGACCTATGGATGTGTCTCTGTGTGATGTGGTTTGTAGGCACAGATGGGGTTGGTGGTTGGACTAGATGATCTTAGAGGTCTTTATCAACCTTAATGATTCTATGATTTTTTGAACTACTGAGGCTTCCTAGTAACATTTGCCAAGAGGAAACAGTAGAGGTTTAATGCTCTTGAAAATCATCACAAACCTTGGTTTTGTCTGTCTGATGCTGGAAATGCAGAATTTCACAGACTAACTTGTCAGTCCTGGCTTTGTAAACTGGTCTGGTGACCTAAAACATGAAATTGGAAAGGTAAAAAAAAAAAAAAAAATAGAGGTTATTTCACTCAATAATTTACAAAAGGCACTTGGATAGAGTGGAGCACCAAAGCCATGCAAAAGAGCTGTAAGAAAAGCAGTTCTACGTTCTGTTAGGAAACAAAGATGACAGTAAATGTGAAAACTAAAAAGTAAATACCAAAATTAGTGTTCTTAGTTCTGAAATTGCTGAGCAAGAGCTTAAGATCAGATTTAATTTAGTTATAGAGGTAAGACATGCAGATGGAGCTGTTATTTGAGTGGTGCTATGTGTTGAGAGGAACAAGGAAAGAAGTTCCATGCATTTTACCTCCATACTGAATTGTGTTTTCAAGTCTGTGTAATTCTTCTTGGTCAGTGGTCTCTGAGGAGCTACTGGCACAAGCACTTACACTACAAACCGTGTGGTAAAAGCCAGTTATGGCTTCATCATGTTCGAAAGCGGAGTTCATCCTTGCAGCATTTTCTGAATTGTGGCTGCTGAGAGTGGGCCTTCTACAATGCAGAACATTTTTGTTTAGGTAAATTTCAAATTGCAAAATGAAAAAAGAGGGTTATTTTTTGAAACTTGAGGAAAAAGATCATGAGCCGCTTACTCCAAATTAGGGTTTCTTTTGCATTTTCTTCTTAACTTAATAATTAAAATGATGAAAAGAAAAGCAAGGCTCAGTGAGCCAAGAATGACAGGTTTAAAAGTGAAGGGTTGTGTGGGTTCTGGAGCAAATTTTTCACAGCGCTGTTCTTGGTAAAACTTGTGTCTGCGTACAGGACATCTAAAATGGGGAGAGGAAGAGACAAATATACAGAACTTGAGGGCAGAAAATGCAGAATACCTCACATGAAAACAAAGGAGAACATGCAATTAAATACAAGCACAGTATTAATGTATGTATCTGTATCTATGTACCTGTATGAAATAATGTGATTCATAACAGAGGAAGGAAAATACTCTTAAATTCATGACAGTGAGTGTTAAACAAAAAGCCACAGATTGGTTCTTTGTTCACTTAACAAAGGTCAAATAACATTTGTGTTGTGGTACCTTAGAAGTTCAGGTGTGTTTCAGAATAATTCTTGAACATCCCTCTGAAGCCTATATTCTGTTTACTGGTGGCTTTAATCTGACTAGCAGGGTCTGAAGTAAGAGATTCCACTATAAAGAGCTTCTTCGAGACAAAGCAGAAGATTACTGTATTTTATGAGAACAGAGGGTTTCCAGTTGGTGGAAAAAATGGTGTGGTTCTGAGTAAATTCACAAACAGATGCTCCCACATTGGTCAGAACTTACTATACAGACTGTACGAATGGGCAGAAGCTGTTAGTCTGAGACTAGCATTACGTTTGTATGTACTTTGCTATAATTTACACAATTTTGGTGTATTACTTTTAGAACTTCTAGTACTCATACCATTGGTTTGGTAGTTTCTGCACCTGGGCCTTTCTGAAGTGGGAAGCGATTATTTTCTGCAGTGGGTTGGTTTCGAAGCTCACTTTGCTACTGCAGTAGAGCTTTCAGGAGGACCCCATTAGGTGATGGGTTCCAAACTGAAATACTGCTGCTGCACTATGGCCTGTCTTGCAAGTCACTGTGCTCAATTCCCTTTTCTATGACTCCTACTGCACAAAATGAATTGTGGCAGTGTTAGTTGAAATGTCTGAATATTGAATTCTTGGCTAATCAGCACAGTTTATGCTGTTGAAAAGTACGTACTCAGCTCCATTTGTTCATGGAACAGAATCAGGGGTCCATTAGCAGAGTTCCAGTTAAGCATCATTTATTTACCTGCAGACAGCTCCTCTTCCTGGAACTAACTCACACTTCCCACCATTGTCACAAAGATGAGGTTCCATTTCGCACAGGCTCCGGCAGGGCAATCCATCCTGGCTTGCATAACCGGGTTTACAAAGGCAGTCAGCCTCTTTTGTCCACTCATTCATTATGCATTTGGAAAATTCGTCACATGCCATGAATTTGCATGGGTCTGCCTGATCAGCTGTAAAGGATGGGTAAATCATTAATGGGAGCATTGAGATGTCACCCTCCAAGTATTTGGCAAGCTGGGTGGCAGCCAGAGTAAACAGTGCACGCTTGTACATGTTAATGGGGTATAATATGGCATAAGGGGACACATTTTTCTTCTCTGGTTGACACAGCAAGCTTGCAAAGCTTATGTTTGCTTGTATAATTGTTTACTCCCATCCTGTGATTTTACCATTTCTCACTGTCAAGGCTTTTCATACTTGAATATTTTGATCCATTCTTGTTTTTTACTTTAAAGCCCTTGTTTTGTACTCAAGGATGCTATGCTACTCTCTTATATTTGTATAAGAACTAATTTCTGCTGTAATCATCTGAAGCATATCCTAGGGCATAACAAGGGGAAGGAATCAGCTTAGTGAGTATTGCACAACACTATGAAGACTGCAAGCTAGAAATAACAGCACTGCCCACCGAAAATACGTGCATTAGCATGGGGAAAACCTTGCTGTGTGTTTATTTTGCTATATATATATATTGTCAGGAATACCTCTTTGAAATTAAATGAAAATGATTTTGCCAGTGTTGGGCTTTGGGCAGGCCCAGGTCAGAGGTACTGCAAAGCCCTGACTTCAGCTGTCACACAAGCCTTTTTCCCCATTCTCTGCTTCTTCCTAGAAAGGCACGAAGGACCCAGAAGGAGCTATTAAAGGCAGAGCTCAGCCCAGCTGAGTGCTGATGGAGATGTAAGAAGGAAGGCTACAGCCCTCTTGTCTCTTGGAGGTGCTTTCATACATGTCATAAAGTGTGGCCCATAAATAGAAGGCAGAAGATGAGAAGTAGTACAGGGGATACAGACTCTATTTTTATCAGCACACTGTTTCAGTAAGATGTGTGAATCCAGTAAGGCAAAAAAAAAAGATCATGTGAATGGAAATGGGGGCAGATGGACAGGCAGGAGTGGGGCTACATAGCACAGCAGGTTCTGAGTGACCTGAACTCTCCAAAGGAGGTTAATGCACCTTCTCTTAGCTGTGGTGGAGAATTTGGTATAAGGACTGGCCTGCAGAAATCAAAAAACACTCAAAGATCTGCTCCATATCTGGAGGTGTTCAGGGCCGGGCTGGATGGGTCCCTGGGCAGCTGAGCTGTTGGGGGGGCAGCTCTGCCTGCTACAGGGATCTGGGACTGCGTGGGCCTTGAGGTCCCTTCCAATCCAAGCCATTCTGTGGTCAGTGTGTGCTACAGTCCTGCAACGCTAAGAAGCTGGAAGGTATCAGTGTTTCTTTGTGATAGGGTGAGTTAGGCATGAGCAGACTGCTGTGCTTGGTGATGGTGTTTCATTTCTCTAACAAAGGGAATAATAAAGGATAAAAATAAGGAAATAAGCCCTAACAAAGTTTCGGGCTTTGTACCTGCCGTGCTCTCTAACCTTCTCTGTGTTTTCACTTTGTTTAGCTGACAAAAAACAAAATGAATGCAGATATTTTTAAAAGCCTGCTACATCATTCTTTGTTATTATTTATGACCGATGTAGTTAGTGCTTTTACAGCTGTAAAAGCTGCTGAGTCTGGTTATGTGTTTTGGGCTGTCAGTTCCCATCAGCGTTTCCTTGTGATGTAACGCTGTTACCACTAGATGGCTCTTATTTTCACAATAAGTAGGAATTTGCTGGCATTACCTTAATTTACTACTCTTCCCACCCTTCCACAAAATAAAAATACTGTGGGGCTATGAAACACCCGTGTGGAAATACACTGAATTTCTAAACGTGATTTATTCAATATATATTACCAAAGCAGAGAACCTATGGTAGCCCAGAATTCAATTTTTTCTAGGACTCCTTTATCCCTCATTCAGTAAAACATCAGTTTATTGCAGCAGCTTTTTGGAGTTCAGACACTGTAGTTTTGTTAACTTTCTTTGCCACACACATTTGATTCTCTTAGTGGCCACAAGGAGATAAAATGCAGACAGGTTAGAAAGTGTCTGCATGAATAATAAATGGACATTTTGTGCTCAAGTTGTCAGAAGTCGGTGAGGAAAAATACCACCAAAAAGGTGCTACTCAGAAAACTCTAAACTTCCCATGTTAGACTGGTGTCTAGATATGCTGTTACTCACTTTCTTCTGTTTAACAAATACTTCAGACTTAGAAGCACATTTGTACAGAGATAACAAGATGGGTGTAAATGACATCAAATTGGGTGGGAGCATTGATCTGCTTGAGGGAAAGGAGGGCTCTACAGGAGATCCTGTAGAGGCTTGTTTGATGGGCTGAGTCCAGTCACAAGATATTCAACCAGGCCAAGTGCAGGTCTTGCACCTGGGTCGTAACAATCCTATGCTGCTCTACAAGCTTGGAGCAGAGTAGCTGGAAAGCTGCATAGAGGAAAAGAATCTGAGGGTTTTAGCTCACAGCTGACTGAATACAAGCCAGCAGCATGCCCAGTTGGCCGAGAAAGCTAATGACATCCTGGCTTCTATCAGAAATAGTGTTTCAGTAGGAGCAGGGAGGTGATTGTCCTCCTGTACTTGACACCTTGAGCTGTGTTCAGTGTTGACTCCTCACTGCAAGAAGGATACTGAGTTGCTTGAACATCTGCAGAAAACAGCAAGGAAGCTGGTGAAGGTACTAGA
Organism: Centrocercus urophasianus; assembly: GCF_019232065.1. Classification (NCBI taxonomy): domain Eukaryota; kingdom Metazoa; phylum Chordata; class Aves; order Galliformes; family Phasianidae; genus Centrocercus; species Centrocercus urophasianus. The sequence continues at coordinate 24,345,712 of NW_024884142.1, forward strand.
AAGTTATGAGAAGCAGCTGAGAGAACTGGAGCTGTTTGTTTTAGAGAAGAAGTGACTGAGGGGAGACCTCATTGCTCCAACTACATGAAAAGAGACTGCAGTGAGGACGGTGTCAGTCTCTTTTCTCAGGGGACAAGGAAATAGTCTCAAGTTTCACCAGGGGAGATTTAGATGGGATATCAAGGAAAATTCTGTCATAGAGTGGGTGGTAAACCAGTGGAACAGTCTGCCAGGGAAGTGGTGGAGCCCTCATCCTTAGAGGTTTATAAGACACGTGTGCACATGGCACTAATGGATGTGATTTAGACATAGGAACTTGGTAGGTCAGGTGGATGGCTGGATTTGATGATCTTGAAGGTTTTTTCCAACCTAAATTATTTTATGACTATGTAAGGTTTTACATCAGGAGAGATTCTGGAATCACAAATCCACAGAGAGCTATCTATTACTAAAATTTAGGACAGTGAGTATCTGTAGAATCCTAGTATTCCTAGAAATTTTCATTCTGTCCTGAAATCTATAGCCCTCTAAAGATAGATCTAATGATGTCCTAAGCAAAGATTTTCTTACATTGCAAAAATCATCAGAAATGATGTTTTACCTACTCAGATAAAAGATTTGGATGAGTCATTCTTGTGAACTGCACTTGAGCTTTTTTTATTCCTGTCTTCACCCAGCCATTGCTCTAATTTTTGTTTCCCAGCACTTGGCTCTTGATTTGAAAAGCAGTTGCTGTATGCGCAGAGACCAACACTTCCGTTTAGCATTTCACTACAGTATGGAAACTGATGTGCAGATAGCTGAATCTGCAAGATCTTTTTTTGTATTACTTCTGATCACTCACTAGTAAGCTATTCATAATACAATTATTTCCAAAAAAGCAATCCTTCTAAAGCTGTAAAATCTGGGGAAAAAAATACCTGCTAGGTTTTGGTTTAGTATATATGTTATCTTACCTGGCTCAATATCCAGGGAGTAGCTGTCAATCTCCAAATTGAGGCGTTGGGCAGCAGCGTCACAGAAGTCTTCCAAAACACAATGTACTGCTTCTGTGATATTATATGGCACTGTTCTGGCAAATTTCATTTTACTGTTGACAATCACACTTCCATTCCTGAAGTTAAGTATTTCCAGTTGCTTAAAACCTGTGAGGTTGGACTGGAGGTATGGAAGTAGCTGCAAAACAAAAGAGCGTTTTTATTTTACCTTATCATCAGTGCCTAGCTACTGTAATTTCTCTTCTAGTTGCTTTTAGTTATCAAGTACACGTTACACACTTTTTCTCTGATTTTAATATCATTGCTAAACTTCACAACCAAATTCACCTTTTTATTTTTTGGTATTTTTGTGACTCTCGTGTCTTTCTTAATAATGTATTGAGTTGGACAGCAGCAATTTTCCCTGTAATGAAATGCATGGCAGCTGGGGAACTTGTTCATCTGAAAGAAAAAATATCACCACACTCAAAAGCCAACTGTAGTTATTTTCAAATATTCAATCCGGGCAGATTAGAACATAGCATAACAGGTGTGCTACTGAGCTGACCTGTTGCCCTATTGTACCCATAAAGAAAATCCATATTTAATCACTAGCTTAGCCTCTGCTAAGCTATGATATCTTTTCTAAGGCTATTTTTAAATTTGGCATAGAGATACAAGTCTTAGATGTATTCAGAACTGTTGGTTTAGTCTAAGATAAAGCCAAATAGTGACACGCAAGGCATATATCTGGAGTCTTTTGAACAAGTAAACACTTCAATAATTGAGTTCATTGGGTGTTTTTTCACACCCCGAGAACGTCCCTGGGTTATAAGTCCCTTAACAGTGCTGCTTATCAGACCAAATTGCAGCAGAGTCCAATGCTGTTAAAATACTGTGCTTTCCAGGGCTGACTGAGCCAACTGGCATAAATCAGAAATTCCTTGCCAAAACCCCTTGGTACAGCTCTCACAGAAGCTAGTAACTGTTTTTCCTGAGTTATGGAGCAATAATTAATGTAATTTAGTGATGAGGGATGTGCATTTATTTTCAAACTGTGTCTGACTATTGCATGTGTTGTTCAAGTTGCTCATCACCCACCAATTGCATGAACTGTTGTTCTAGAGCTTTGTATTCCTGCGAGCTCCGGTTGAAGAGATCATCAGAGAAGTGCATGTTGGTTACCCTCAGGCTGAAGAAAACCACAAGTTCTTTGCCTTTGGCTGCCGTTGTCATGGAGCTGGTGGTCACATACTTCAGTGTGGGAGCCTGGGTGACTTCTGCAGGCTCAGTTGTCTGCACTGAGATGTAGCCACTGCCATGCTCTGCCTCATCCAGCACTGCTGTGCTCTTCACACCAGTGCCGTCCAACTCAGCAGCAATGTCCTGCACTCCTGTGCTGGCACGGTCAGGAAGAGCGCTGGCAGCCTCTGGCATTGAGGTGTCTGGTACTTCAGGGGACTGGTCAATGACAACAGAATGGCTGTAGAATGGGCTGGTCACTGTGGGCAGTAGAGTTTGGTCTGGTGGCAGTGCTCCTGTAAAAGTGACCTCTGGCTGCGTGGCAAACAGATCGCTTGAACCAATAAGGAAAGGCAACGTTTTGTATGTGCTGGTTGTAACCAAAATGTCATCACCTGATGATTCTAGTTCATCCATGATCTTCACTGCTGCAGAAAAACAGGGGAAAGACAAAGAGCTAGTTTAAAAAATGAGTGTAGCAAACCTCAAGCATGGAGCCAACATTGTCTTGTACTTCCACTGTAGCATTTTTAAAAGGAAGACTTAAAGTTACCTAAACATGAAAATGTTATTTTCATCAGCAAAGAAGAGCTACAGGAATGAAACACCTCATCTACTTGTTTGTGTGGTGAGATTTCTGTAGGTGATGTGTTTAAGTAATAATTACACCCCGTAAGTATTTCCTGAGCAATTCCTAAATGCAGCCTTGTTTTGAAGGGATATAATTGTGCTGTCAGTTTATATTGACAGAAAGAGTGAATTATAACTTCAAATTGTCTGCTTGGATCAGTTCTATGCCAGAGTCGTTCTGTTGCTTCCCTCTCTGCTAGAGGTGAAGACTATTAGTAACCAGTAATGATAAAACATTGTTAAGCAAAATGGTGAAGCAATCTCCTTTGATTTACCTAGTACAACAGCAGCAGTGAAAATAAAATCCGACCCTAAGAAATCATTTGCTGCACTCAAGAAGCCACCATCTGACCCTGATGCTAAACGTTCATGAGGTTCCCACTTAAGGCTTGGCATGGGCCTCGGCTTTGTGATGGATGTACCTGAAATCCAAATGTGAAGTGTGATGAAACTCTGAAAGTGGATTTCAGTTACCTGCCTGCCATGATCTCACAGAAAATGATGGCCTCTGTCCCACAGGTGTCTACTCAATAGCTATGTCCTTTTTCATCAATATACTTATGGGTGCTCCACATTATGAACTGCAAGCAGACCAGCAGGGCAATATCACTCATCAGTTGATAGGACAGTTTTCTCTAACTAATGAATTATTCCATTCTCTACTTCCTCTCAGGGGCCAATGAAGTAACTGAACAATTGTTTGCACTGGGAATAATCCTCACTAAGAAAGGTGGCAACTATTCCACAAACGACACAGGAATTGCCCACGCATAGTCTTTGTGTCTCTTTCTGCTTCTTTGCTTCCAAATGAATGAGGACAAACCTGCTGCTGTATTGCCGTTTTTCAGAAAAAAATGTATATTTTCAACAAAGAAAACCTTCAGGCAAGATGGCTGCCTATTTTGTTTACACTAGTTTTTGATGTGCTCCTTCTTTACTTACGCAGATTAATGCTTTGGCCAGTGTATTTTTTTTTTTTTTCTATAGAGCCATTATTAAAACATTGTTTCCCTTTCACTGTTCTTTCCTTTATTGCCATAACATACATTTTCATACACGGGGTGAGGCTAGCATGTTTTATTAGGAATGTATAGCCTCATCCTGCTAAGTTGGCCACGACTGACTAGTGGTTAAATTATAGGAGTGGGTTGTGAAAGACTCTTTGGGAATCTTGAGAATACATGTTGTTGTAGCATTTATCGCACTTCTAGGGGGCATTTAAAAGTTAAATGCATCCTCTAAGCCAGTCAGTCATCTTTTCTCTGTTTGAGACCCCAGAGGAACACTTATCTCAAATATAGATAACCATCCAAACATATGTTGGATCTTTTGATCATCTGATGCCCAGTTTTCCTCTTATGTGGTTTTTGTTATCTAAATCAATTCTTTCAGCTCCTCTTAGCATTACTGAAGTTCACTGATATCTTTGAGTGTTTAGAGTGATGAGAACTAAGACAGTTTTTTTTGGAAATGGAAGCTTCTCATGGTGTTATAGTTCGACTCTACCAGCAGACAAGCATAGTACTGGCACTGGTGAATGTTCTGTGGATTTTACTACAGAACATCTAAATTTTGCTCAAATATCAAATGTTCTTTCTCTTAATTCTTCATTTTTATATCTGTTGTAAGTTTTCAATATGCTCTGAATAGGAAATATGTAGATTTCTACTTGTTTGTTTGTTTGTTTTGCAGGAAAATGAACTCCACCCAAATAGGCTGAGCCAGAATTTTTCAGATAAAACACTCTGGAAAGACCATTACAGCAGCTGTTTCCATTTAAGCAGTCACTATATCTGTAAGTAGTGCAAATGTTATTCCATTATAAAAATATCTGTCTGATAGCAAAATGTATTTTAAGGTTGTTTTTAACAAGTAATGAGTAATAATAGATGCTAATATAATAAAAGGGTGACAGCCCTCATCCTTGCAACCCTAGAGAGTATCCAAAAGAGAAGAGCAAAGTGCTGTACAGACCCAGGGTTCTGCATGGGTTCTGGACGGAGCACAAAGCACCAAATGCTACAGCACAGCTGAAGACCCCGGTGCTTCATCAGGATCTTGAGACACTTTTCTCTTGTGTCCTTGTGTTTCTTGTGTAATCAAGGATACAGACAGATTAGGTAAACAAATCCAAAACAGGCATGGTGATGTTCTCCATTTACAAAGCTCTTGCTGTTACTTGTGATGCTGATAAGGAGTGAGAGTCCCTTATTAGTTAAAGGAAACCAGAAAAAGTTTTCTTAGCATTAGTACTCAGGGCATTAATACAGGATGATCTACTGATTGGATGAACCAGTGGCTCCACAGAGCAGGGAAAGCATGACTACATACACCTGAGCATATGGCTGTGATGGACTTGTTGGGTTACATTTTAGGAAGATGTAATTGCAGGAGAAATAGGTACTGAAACAGTTGTGAAACTGCAGCAAGTGTGAAGAAGTGTAACCATACATATATTGCAGATTTGGAATACATCTCTATATGAGTAATAGTCTGTACATGCACGTGTGTGTGTGTGTGTATATATATAAAAGCTATACATAGACTATGTATATCTTCTGGCATTCTCTTATTACAAATGGAGTAACTTAAAAGACCTTGAGGTCACTCCAAGTTGACCCCTGATGCGTGCATCACCAATTCTCATAGCTGCCAGTTCTTGCCTCCCATTCACTTTCTCTCCAGCTGAGACAGTGATGGAGCACAGAGGTGATGGCAGTCCATTGCAGTGTGATAGGAAATGGGTTCACCTAAAATCCTGCTGAGCACTCACTGTAACACAGCACAAGTTGCAGGGTCTCTGACCCTTCTTTTTTTGCACTCTGTGTCATGCTACTGCTTACACAAGAGATGTATTGTAAAATGATTTGCAACTGGTTTTGCCAAGATCTTCCTCGATCTGCATGAGATTGAGATGAGATCAGTCTTAGAGAGTTAAAAATATTCTTGATAAAGATGACCCAAACATTTGGAATTCAGAAGACTCCTTTGCATTTAAAATATTGCTTTTATATATATATGCATATATACATATGCATTTATATTTTAAAATAGAACTCATAGCACACTTAAACTACTTCTTCATAGAGCAATTAGTGGTAACGCTTTACGCAGTTTGCCTTTTTAAGGTGGGATTATTACAACAGAAGGACAGAAAATACACAGGCAATTATTTTATGAGAACTTTAAAAGCATGAATACTGAAGGTTCAGGTATTCTTAGTCTCAGCAGACTTCATTTCAGCACACAGTTCACTCTACAACTGTATCATTTTGGTGTAAGAAACCCACAGAGAACATGAAATAAGATGCTGAACTCAAACGTATCTCCCAGAGTAGCCACACTGAAGGTTAAACAATGGCATGGAATTAAATACTACCTACAGCAATAAAAAGCTCAACTCTAACTCTCAGCCACTACTTACACCCTGTAAAGTTGTTCAATGGAATCTGTAGGCGTTTTATGTATTATATGGACAAGGCAGGGCCATACTGTACTGAAGATAGTTTTATATCTAAAATTAAACTGCTATTGGCAAAGACGTGTAAACAGTAAATGAAGAGGCAATTTCTTGGGTGCACTGCTGTACTAAATCTTTGCAAGAGGAGTTCTATGTAGAAGCATTTTTCCCCAGCTGGAGGATTAAAATGCATAGGTACAACTTATTTATCAGAAAAAAAAAAAAAAAATCAATTACCATTTCAACAACTTTGTCTAATTAGTTTGTTCTCGTACATATTTTAAGTGAGGAAGAGCCTCCAAATTGACCGTGAATAAGGAATTGCTGTTTGCAAAAGTTCAAATTGTAATTGAAAGGTTTTCTAGCGGCTTTGCATTAATAAGTATGCCCAGAAGGTTGTACATCAGGAGAACCTGGCATTTCATTTCATTCATGAGCTTAATAAGCACTGACATTTCATGTTGGAAATGGACACATTTTACAAGTCCACTGACATGAGAGTATAACGCTTTATGTGGAAACATTTGTAACCAAACTGACTGAAGAAGATAACTAACAAAGGAAAAAGTATGCAGCTAAAACAATCCGCAATCAGAGTAAAAAGTCTCCATATGGACAGCTGTGCTGATGTACATACTAGGTGGAACACTACAGCAAAGAGCTGAATTCAAATTTACATGTTTTCTGCATATTGAAATGCCACAAATTTCCTGAATGCAGGAATGTTATATACAAACAAACAGGTAAAGTGCTGAATTTGAGTTTGAGGTCTTCCATTTTTAACTGAGGCTCAAATAAGATGAGGATTAAGAGAACAACAGGGGAAGAGGATAATTAACCTAACAGGTCACAGCAAATATCTTGTGGTACATAATTAATGACAAATTTTGCCTTTTTAATTTTTAGAGCTGTCATTCTATCTGTATGAAGCCTCCAGAAGCCAGGTCTGGTGTTCAGTGAAAACAGAATTCCCTTTTCTCTGTCTTCTGAACCTGTTTCTTTTACAGTGAAGACATGCAAAAATTGCCCAAGGCTGCTGTAGCTACCATTTCTTGTAAGCCATGCTGCATTAAAATTCAGCAACATTTACTAGCCTCTAAAATAATAAAAATATATCTTAAGTAAACTAAAGACTAAACTAAACTGAGATGTCTGAACTTGTATGGTATTTGCATTAATGAATTAAAAAGAGAAACAACTGAGAAGCAGTGAATTTGCAAATATAAATATGCTTTTACAAAGAAACAGAGTCAAATTTGAATAAAAAAAATCTTGCTTAAAACCATAGCTTCAAGTGGATTAACAGTTCTTATTCCAGTTGTTGATGGCTCTAAAGTCAAATTGGAAAAACTGAGTTGTGTTTTAAATAAGAAACTGTTTGACAACAACCTAAAGCTTTAGAAAACAGGAATTGTGTAGAAGCAGACATCTAAATGCCACACGTACTGCTCCATGCCACTGACGTGATTTTGGAGCTCCTTAAATTGGGATCCCAAAGCTGGGAATACTATTTTTTATTTATTTTACTTCAGAATGATTAGAAACATATTCTGAAAAGTTATGCTACCTATCCTTCAGAATTGGAAGTATCCTCCAAATTCCTCTTCAATTCCTATGTTTCCCACTACTGTGCAATAAAAAAAAAAGTAGAAGAACAAATTTTTGTAAGTCGTGGGACCTACATCAGACAAGTTTATTAGTTTGCAAAATGGTAAAAAGAGCACAGATGGCGCACGATATGTGTTCAAGTTGACCCAAGGACCTAAAAACAGAGAAGAAAAACATAAAATTAGAAAGTTTAATCTGAGATTATCTTAAAACTTTGTCATCAAATGAGTGCTTTTAGACTTGCAAAGAAAAACTAAAACACTGAATACATTTTTTTTCGTATTATGATTTGAAAAACACAGAATTAATGGAATGAAGGTCACAGTGAGGACTATTTTATTCTTATGGTGCATCTTGGATATACACAATTTGATTTTATCATAGTTTTGCTATGGAAGAAGTAAGAGAGAGATGGAAGTTATCTAACTGAGAAGATCCAGATGGTTTTATTTTAAGTATGTGTTTCAATTTTAGTGACATGGATAATGATTTTGGACCAGATGATTTAGGGATGATTGTGCCTGTTAAAAGATCACTGTGGTTGGTGCAGCACAAAATAACCAGAGCACTGTTCTTTGGGAGTTTCAATGTCTACAAACAGTACGTAGTTGTTACCAGTTGCTGTGGTATACCAACCTGTACTCTCTAGGACTCTTCAGGATATCTGTAGTACTCTGAGTATTTAACTTACATAACTAAATTGTGAATGTATGATGAACAAATCTTAAGCCTGTCATATCTTAATATTGGCCAGCCGAGACTTTTGCATTCAGCCTCATCTTCAATTTACAGATAACTTTTTTGCTATTGTATACATTGTTTGAGAGGATTACACAGCTAGACCTACCTGTTCACTCCTCCACGCATCAGGCTAAAGCAGCACGTTCATGAAAAGCATTCTTGGCACATCTGAAGTTACAAGTGAAATGGCATCAAGAGAATCTGATGAGGGAGAATGTGAAAAAACATCTGTCAGTTTAATATCAAAGAAATCATGCAGGGAAAAACAGAAAAACATGCAAGGAAAAGAATTCTCACCTTGTATAAACAGCCATGTGAATTCCTGGCACAAAGTAGAGGTGAATTCCAGTACTCAAAATGCCTGGAGATGTTCTTGCAAGAAGTAATGGTGTTTTCATTTCCATGATAATGTTGATTATGCCAAATAGAGAGCAGTGCTAACCATAGACGGCCTACAGACAGCTGGGAATGAACCAGTGGCAGAAAGAATCTCCAAACATCCAGAAAACTGAGTTTTTCTAGAGATTGCTACAAAATAGTAGTGAGAGAGAAGGAGTGTACGACTGAATTAACTGCTGGGCAGGAGAAGAGAACCATAGGATGCCTCAAAACAGGGCTGCATAAAATATGAGAGCAATTACTAAAAGAAACATGCAGGTGTGTAGCAACCGTCTACACATCAGTGTGGGTTTTTTTTTTCTCGCAGGAAAAACACTGTGATACACTCTGCAGAGTCATCTTCACTGAAAGTGTTTCTTGAGGGTGATCCAGGTTGATGAGATCAAGATTTGAGAATGACAAAAAAAGCTGAAGTATTTTAGCACTAGTTTCATTTTCTCCAGTATTTCTGTAACAACATCTCTAGAAATAGTGCTTCCTCCACGATAGTCAGGACTTGTGGATTGCCATTTACCTGGACTATATGAACTGCAAGTGGTTATTGTCAAAACAATTGCAATTTAAAAATCTTCATACTGTTTAGGAATAAAAGCATTTCACTACTGTTACTGCAGACTTCATGAACACCTTTATCTGTTTTTACCTTTATTTGCATTGTTTTACCACTGGAATTTTCTTGGATTTTTAAATAACCACAAGCCTGACGCGCCTCTCTGAATAATCACATTGTGTTAGGTAGACTCATGAGAAGACTGGAAAGAGAGGGATAAGAATTTAACCATAAAGAAGAAGGAGAGATTAGTTGATTCCAGAGGAAGAACTGTAGAAGACATTGAACAGGTATCTTAGTAGAAAGGAGCAGTTTTGTTTGCACTATTCATAAATATTGAAAACCCAGATTTTGAAGGTGCTAGAGCGAAGAAAATCCTTTTTATGATTACTTAAAGTTTAAATCCCATCGCCAGGCAACTTTCCAATAAGAGGACTGGACATCTGTATGAAGGTTTTTCTCTTAGTGTTACTAGGAAATCTCAAAATATAATTTGAACACATTAGGCTTACTTGAAATGTAGCTTTATATCTTCCTAATAGATCTAGGCTGCTTCAAAGGTTGCAGTAATTACTATCCTAGCTGGTCAAAAAGTTTCTCTAAATTTCACTGGCCTGCCTTTTACTGTCTACGGACATCATCACCATGAGTACAGTATCACCTAAAAGAAGCCTCACTTCTGCTTCTAGATTATTCTTCCCACTGCCTGCCCACACCTGACTAATCCCATCCTTCATGTCTTAAAAGCTCTCACTGATTTAACTCATTCCTGCTTTTATTCTCCTTTCCCTAGATCTTGTATGGAGAACTTTGTGCATGTGGCCTTGCAGATCTTTCTGCGAGCTGTGAAACAATTTTTTTTTTATATTCCTTTGCACAAAGACTTTGGGTGGACACAATCAAAGTGGTTAGAGGGGGTTTCAGCCACTCAGTGCTGAGGACTCTGTAGTAATGCATAGTCTTTAGCTATGCACAGGTGATAACTAGTGCAATTAAATCCATCTGCGAAACATAAAGCTGATAGAGACACAACAAAGAATAACAGACTATGCTATTACTGCAAGCCACCTCTTTCCTTCATGATAAATGTGAGTAAATTTAAAGTTTTGTTAAGTTCTAAATGCCCATCATTTGTATTGTAGGCCAGGGAAATGGCTGGGAACAAATGCAGTAGAATTGCAGGCTGTCCAGCCTCATACAGAAGGGTCTAAGTAGTTGTTGCTCTTTCACACCAGCAGTAGGTAAAAGTTTAAAGGTTGATAAGAAATGCAACTCTCAAATGAAATAGGCAGGCACAAAGTGGCAAAAAGTCTATACCTGCCAGTCATGTATTTTAATTGCGATTTACAGTTAGTATCATCAGTACTACTGATTTTCATAAAAATTATACAATAAATTTTGTTAAGCTTCCTTATCTATTTTTCCTATAAAATAAGCAATAGCCAGGAAAATAAAAGAATAGAGAGGTTGCTGCATACAGTACTGCCAAAAAGCTATAAAAAGAGAAAAAGTTTGAAAGAGTATGCACTACTTAGTCTTCTAAGAACTCAGTAAATGTTCAATGTCTCTCTTCTGTTAATGTTGTTTTGTGTACTAGAAGATTTTAAGCAGATATAATACAGCCATGTGTCACTGCTAATGTGGCATCCCACCTTTTTAGAGAAAGATTTTTTTTTTTCTCCTGCTACTCATTTGCAGAAGTGATGATGAAGTTCCTACATGCCAATGCTTATTTTAGACAGAATTTGTGCTTAACAAGGAGGAGCAAGATTGTAGCCCTTCTTTGGGGGAAGCTTTCTTTTCTTTTTTTTTTTTTTTTTTACAGCTCTATGCAGTTTATTCCGAGTGAATAGAATGAAAGTTCATAGGTCTTCTCCCTGCTATACTGTTAGCAGCAGCATTGTAAGACTTGTCAGTACACACTGAAAATTGTTGCTTTCAACACTTTTTATCACAAAGTTTCATGTCAGGAACATTTCACAGTTAATTCTTATAAGAAATGTTTTTCTAATCTTTAAGCTAATGATGAAGTGTTTGCTTTTCTTTCACTTCAAAACTCTTGCATACAAGCATATCTTTTACTCAGTGCTGCAATAAACCTGCAACACGCAGTGACGAAGAGTTGTGCTTGCTCATGGCATGTGATAAATCAGGCAGGGGGAAAAAACACAAAAGAATCTTCTGTGTGTGTGAGAATATGCTTTTCCAGCAGATGGTAATTCTCTGCATTTTGTGCAACAGAACTATAATTATTAAAAAGGTAACAGCAGCTAACTTGAGCTACCAGAGAAACTACCAGGTGCAGTAACATGACTGTGTACAACACTGGGCTCTTCCCTGCCTCAAGTGGCAGCTTTTATATTCTTCATTATTTAGATGCTCATCTAGGTACTTACTGCATCCAGAAAGTACAGTCCTACTGATTTTACACTAAATGGCCTCTCATGTTTCTGCTGCACAGGCCCCAGTGAATGATGCTGCCATCATACAGCTGGGTGTTTCTGATTTCAGCAGTGCAATCACTGCCTCTTTGTCTTACAGGCTGATGCTGGGCAGGAGGGATAAAGGAGCGCCTTTACAATTTCTGGGCATGCAGAATTGGTAAGAACAGGCTTGGGAACAGGAGAGGGAGCAGACTGGTGAAGCTAGAGTGCAGTGGCAGCAGTTGTAGCTCAGATTGCTTTGCCAGTGAAGGCTGCTGCTACACCACGGTACCATGAAGTGTCTCTCTTGTTTTTCCAAGCCATGATGATGATGGAGACTTTGGGATTACTGATATTCTGTGGCTCTAGAGAAAATTCTAATATACCTATGTCCTTGACCTGATGGTGTCTTTTAACTCATTTCATCTGCAGGGTCATCACTTTCCCATAGCTGTGGGAAACATGGCTAACATATATTTTTCATTTTAAGGGTTGGATTATGCAGACTTTTCTCCATCCAGTTATAAGCATACATACATTTTCTGATTCATTTTCTGTTTTTTCCTCATACCTCTGAATGCCATTAAAAACCCCTACAGAATGGAAAAGACTGAATAAACACATGGAAAAGAGTAATTTTTAAGAAGTATTTTCTTCAGATCTGCAGAAATGTAGTCTTTTCTGATACACAGTACTCCTTGCTTGGAATATATTATTTCATTATATTCTTGTATCTATCATCCAGGTCTGCCTAGTGAAACCACAGTAATTTACCTTCTGTGTTTTAAATGCTGTAATAGTTCTTGTTTGTGTTAGCTGAGATTGGCTTTATTTTTTTTTTTCCAATATGTTTTTTTTTGTTCTGTCAGTTTGAAATTCTACCACAAATCCTGCCTTATTTTCTTATGCTTCAGCATTTGTGGTTTATTTTTTGCTTGTTTCATGTTTGTTTCAGAAATGCAAAGTATGATTTTTCTCTTTGATGGCACAGAAATATTTGTGTCACAACTGAAAGTGTTAAAAGAAAGTTAAAAGAATATTTCCTGTAGCTACATGTGACTGTATGTTTAATAACAATTTTCTCCTACTCCTTCTTGTGGAAAGGTCTATTGCATCTTACCTTGTCCAGGGAGACTGTCTCTATCAGCTTCCTTGAAAGGTGGTTCTGTTACTCCAAGCAGTTCTTTCTTCATCTCAGCTTCAGTATGCTCATCTGTGGCTTGCAGGAAAGTAGGTAGGGTAAAACTACCTGTGGTATAAACTGCCAATGTGATAACCTGCTCCGTTGGAGACTCACTGTCATCGGTGATTAAGTCCTTGCTCTCTGACTCGTCTGCTGGAGGAGGCAGGTAGGAATCCTCTGGCTTTGGAGGACTGTCTGTGCTAACCAGAGCACTGAAAGGCACTGTGAATCTTTGGTAATCAGTAGTGATATCTTCTGTGTCTGGAGATTTGTCGTGAGGTGGTTCTCTGGAGGGTTTGGTAGGGAATGCGGGTTCAGATGTAATAAAATTACTATCAAAGTCTTCAGGTCCACCAATCTCTCTGCTTAGATCAGAGATTCCAGTTGTAAATTCATCAACAAAGAAGCCTCTGGTTTGGTCCACCGTTGCTGGGCTGGGATAAACCAGTGGGAGTTCTGCGCTTATGGTGTCATCCTAAGAAAGAATTTCAGAGGGAAGCAGATTTTAAAGGTGGTTTTCATTATTGTTTAACTTTCACTGCTAAAATAGCCAATAATCTTTAGTCACGGGAATCTAGTTCAGCATGAAGTCATGGGATACACCAAAGGTCTGACATATGCGTGTGATCCCAACCGCACTGCCTGGTATTTTAAATGCAGTCAAAGAAAGATGACGTTTTCTCTCCCTGTCAATTGTTCTCCTCTCTTTGAGGTGCACTACTGAACTGGTGAGCAGTTGTTTATTTTTAATTAAAACTGGAAAATGCACTCAAGTGGTAATATTCACCTGTGAATGAAACCGTATCTCTTCTTGCACTGCATCACCACAGCACTCATTGTTATAGCATATATAAAAAGCAGATATATATTTTTGCAAAAGAGCATTTTACTGTATATTTACAAGCGCTTTCTTGGTGCTTAATGTCATTTCTCATGAAGAAATAGATAAATAAAAGGGGTGGAATTAACTCACCAAATCAGGGCCTGCCAGAGGAATGGTGACCATGCCTTGGATGTCATTATCAAAATCACTTGGCGGTCGAATAGGTTCTGGGGAAAAAAAAGAAAACAATATTTCAGCAATAGCACACTGAAAACTCTTCTAAAACAGAGGAAAAATGTATTAAAACTATTCTCCATAAAAAATATTGGTTTTTAAAAGTCCATTTTAAGAACGCAGAGGCATACATTTCAAATTACACTGGTATTTATGAAGAAAGCAGGAGATTTATATACAGTATTTTGTATTCTTTGTTTAGTATGAATGGGATAGGGCTGCAGAGAACTGAACTGGGCATAGCTGGATGAATGTTTAAAATCAGCTGAACCACTCAGTTACACTCACACGGGTTACGATGATTCATCACACTGTGCTGTTCATTAAGCCCAAATTGCTTTCAGTTTTACCAGGAGCCCACACCATTTCTACTCAGTGTTTTGGCTTTAGCACTGCTTTAACCCTCTCAGAGGAGCTCTTTGAGCACACGTACATGCATGTTGCTTTTCTAAAACTGTTTATTAAACATAACTAGAGGGAAAAAATTGATTAAAAATAAACACTATTTAAGTGTTCTATATCCATGAAAATTTGGATTGGCATCTTTAATCTATATTAAAATAAATTTTAATATTATAGAAAATATTAATTCATCTACATATTTTTTTTAGAGGGAAGAAAATTCTGTTGCCTGTAAATGAAACAGTATAGCTATGAGATTGTTTGTGTTTTAATGCCATTTTGACAAGCATACGTAGGAGGAACACTGTAATGTTATTTCCCTGATTTTAACTCGCCTCCCCAACGCTAGGGCTTTTCTAGCTTTGAAAAAATTGCTGATGGACTGTAAGGGGGTATTCATTAGCTGTAGTACTATACTAGATGCAGTCCTTCAGCTAGGGCTATTCTCACCCATCTTTATTAGTACTCTAAATTTGTATTCCCCTTTCTTTAAATCTTAAATTTGTATTCACCTTTGCCCTTTAAGGTGTCTGTCCCTCTCTGTTTCTCCATCAGGAGGTTATGGGGCTTGCTTGTAATAGAAGTTTAGCTGTTAGAATGCTAAATTCAGGTTAGAGAAATGCCTTACTTTTTATCTTATTAAAGAAAGGTGTTTGTCCACACTGGGAATTCAGAATGAGTTAGTGAATATTCAGGCTATTTTACTTTTTCTTCTCTGGTTTGCCGTAGTGTGCAAAATATTCAGATTTTATAAACAAATGGAAACAGACCTGCAAATATGATTGGAAGTCCGACTATTTAAACACAGAGGTGTATTTTGTTACAAACTTTGATCTGTGCATCCTTTAACTATTTTGCAACCCTTAGGAGACGTAGGTACATCATATGAAAATGACCTTGAACAAAGCTAAGGACACTGTACTGAAATTACATAAATTTGCAAGGCAAGGTTCAGACTTGTGCCCAGTATTGGCCTGCCTACTGACCGTCAGTAAACCGAAGTGTCCCAAGGTCCACTGGTAGAGACCTGTCTTCATGGAGTGCTGTAGCAACCAGCTGCTGAAGGTCCGTTACTGTGAGTTTGGTTGCTGATATTTCCCTCTCTTCCTTTGCAGAGAGTGGTGCTTTTTCATTTTCAACCTTATTTGATCCAATAGTTGAGATGTCATCTGCAGTGCTTTTGATTTCTGAGCCATCTCTCTCAAAGTTTACCATGTATCGCGCTATAGTGCTGCTTGACCTGCAAAGGGAAGATGCAAAAGCGTCCAGTGCAGCAAAATCAGTTACTGCCTGAAGGCTGATCTTACAAAGAAGCAAAATAAAAAAGTTCATGCAACCACAGCATATTCTCTACTGTAAAAATAACACAAATATGTTGCTTTCTAATGACACTGCAGTCTTCAAATTACTTTTACCATGCCTAAACCCTTTCTCCTTCTGTTCATACTTTTAAATTAGACTTCATATATTGAATGAAATTATAAAAATATTCTAACATAATCCAGTTTAAGATGACTACTCAGAAACCTGTGGAGCTTATAATATTGCTTGACACAGTTCATTTTTGATTTAAACAATCATAAATGCATGCTGGCAGTTACAAGAAGCAATAATCACCTACTAATCATGCAGAAACATACCAAAAGGAATTTAAAAGTTCATAAAACCACAGGTAAGAAAAAATCCTATCAGATCTGGGGCTTTTTCTTTCTTTCTTTCTTTCTTATTTATTTATTTTTTTTTAATGAAACAAGTCAGGAAAGCTAGCTTATTTGGCAAGAAAGTAATTTTCACAATGGGAAACAGCCTTTCAAAATTCAAATGAGTATTGCTTCTTACTTGCTTAACAGAAGACTTGAATCTTCCAAATTATTGATATATCACCTTTCACAAATTGTAAATTCACATAATTAACATGAAAAAGAACGAGTAAAACATTTGTTGTTTTCTATAAATCAAATATTTGGAAAGAAAGGAAGTACACCTTATCTAGTATATGCTATGTATTTTTGTTTATGTGATGTTGCAAGAATCTGGGAAAAGAAGTAGAAAACTCTTCCATTTAAACTAGCAGTAAAAGAGAAATTCTAGGATCTGCCAAAAATATTATTCCCCAGCAGCACTTCTAAGCCAAAAAAAGCACCCATAGTTGTATTACAAGTCCATATCTCCCTGTATTTTATTAATCTAGTAACTGGTCTCTTTGCCACTCTATTTGCCATGACAACACAGGTAACTAAGAAAATCCTGCATACTTACTGAAGATAACATTTGTATGGAAACACACAGATGATCAAAACTGAAAATTTAATAGGCAGGTTTTTTTTGTTTTTTTTTTTAAAGTTTATGACTGATAAAGATGTTTTATCATCTGAATGTAAATTTTCCTATGTCATGCGATTTCCTTTCCTTTAGAGACATCCTGACAAGCTTGATTGTATGAACCTTGCAGATGAAAATGAAAGCTGTCCCTGCTGCATTATGTCAGAAATTCTGTACTTGGACAGAACGCAAATCAATTCACTTGGTCACAAGATAAATACTATTTATTGATTTGTCTTAATTTCTTAGACTATAAAATGAACAAACTTCATTATGAATTAGAGGCAAATTACCCATCTTTCTCCTTCTTCTGCCTTCATTTCATCGCAGAAAAAAAAGAGTACCATAGAGGATTGCAAACGAAAAAGAAAAGAAACAAAGAGTTATATATACTGGTAAATCAATCAGTTGTACATCAAAAATATCTGCTGACAATTTATCTTCTATGCATTACCTATGATTTTTATTTCTGTGTGAAAATGACAGCCTGTTCTCCATCATTGCTCTTTTTTCCTTCAGAGTAGTGCAAATCATCATGTTTTGAGTGGAAAAACAGGAATTTTACTTTATCTTGACAGTCTGAAATATTTGAAATAGCTTTCCTATTTTTCACTACCAGTGGTGCAATTTGAGCATTGCTGATCATTTCTTTACAAAGGCAATGAACACCTTTGACAGTAGAAGCAACTGTTACTGTGCACATTATACCTACTCTCATCCTAGTCACAGGGGTAATGATCTATTAATCACTTTGAAGGAGATGCCTATGTTGACGTTCTTGTCGTTATCTCCCTTGATGAATTCTCTGGCACATCACTAATGCTATCTTTTTGTATTGCCTTGTGGAAAATGCTGTGAATAAATGTGGTGATACGGTCAAAGGAGAATGGATGCCCCGTTCAAGGCCAGATTGGATGGGGCCCTGAGCAGCCTGGTCTAGTATTAAATGAGGAGGCTGGTGGCCCTGCATGTGGCAGGGGGTTTGGAGCTTTGTGACCCTTGAGGTCCCTCCCAACCCTGGTGATTCTGTGATTCTGTGGACAGCAACATACCTAAGGCCTGTTTTTGTAGACCTAGCTAAGTCAATCACTAATTGATGGGCAGCTCTGGTCATTCACATTGATGAATATACCTGCTTATCAGCTACAGAAAGCTAAGAATGCGATACTAAGCAGAAGTAGATTACAGATCTCTTTGAGTCTCAACTGAGATTACTTGTAAGTTGTATCTGTAAGATGCTATTGCAGATATTTACTTGTTATGCAGTAGCCAGCTTTTTCTTTTCTTACTTTAATTATCAAAATGATATGCAAGTCATTTTCACTTTTGTTTGCTCTTTTCTCTCCTATTTACAAGCAATTTTATAAGCAAAAAGCTAGGAATCATAGAATCATAGAGTGGCCTGTGTTGAAAAGGACCATAATTACGATCTTGCTTCAATCCCCCCCTGCCATGCACAGGGTCACCAGCTACTAGAACAGGATGCCCATAGCCAGTCTGGAAAAAGAATGCTTTTCTAAAATTTCATTTTGATACAAATGTTTTTCATTATGTATTACAAGTTGAATGTTCCTAATGCTGTGCCATAAGACCACAAATTTCTGTCTCTTCCTTCTCTTTTAATTTCAATTTTATGTTATTTACTGCTGTTAGCAATTTGGTTTTCCCTTGACTCTTTATATAATGTATTTTTGTCTATTGAAGCACAGTTGAAGTTTTTGAAAGGAACTGTAATTCTCTATTGGAAAAAAACTAACACAGCAGCTTGTATCAGCAGTAAACATAGAAAGAAGCTAAAACTAATAGAACTGGCAAGACAGAACAGGAATCTAATCAAAGGAATTTTTTGACATACCTGGCAGAAACCTATTTGAAAATTTTGTGTGTGAACCTGTGTCCTCATGCAACTTTCTCTTTCCAAAGAAGCTTCACTTTGACCGTGAAGAGCACAAGACCCACATACAAAGTGTAGCCATCTAAATTATCCTGCCTTTAACTCTCCTTGTCATTTAAGAAAGTCCTTAATGGATAATTTCAGAGCATTTATTTTACTTCACCTACAGTAGGATTTCTCAGATAATTAAAGCTACTTCTTAATAATTTGAAAGCTTGTAGTCTCACTTGGGATGTATTTGCACTTCTCTCCATATTGTTGCTTTATTGCTCCCAGAGAACTATTTTCTATTTATTGAAACACATATTCCACTATGAATAAGTCTCTCCATGTGAAGAAAAGAAGGGAGAGTAGAATCCTAGTAGCCAATAGAAAAATGAACCCAATTTTCTTACTTACTTAAATCCCAATACGTGGATTTCTTTAAATCCTGGAAGTTTCTCGAATATTTTTTGCATCTATAGAAAAACATAAACTCATTAATTCAGTGTAACTCTTATGGCTAAAAAGCAAAGCCACAGGTTGTATACCTAGACTATATTTTTCATGTTTCAGAGAGGGCTTTAGGAAACAACTTTAAGTGCCCTTTTTGTGCAATTGTCATTGCTCAACTGTAACAAAATCTTTGCTGTCTGCTTTACCTGTTAATAGGCAAAAGAAGTTCAAAATAAATGTTATCTCTGTATACATTTTTTCAGATTAGAATTTTTCTCAGCATCTCAGTAATCGACTGTATTTTGAGCTTTAGCTTACTGATAAATGCAGATTTGTCTTTTCCTGTTGTAGCTGAGCCAAAATATCTATTTTATGTACAACTTTTTTGGAAGAGAAGAGCGATTCTTTTTAAAAACACAGTTCCTTTCTGATTCAATTTCTGGTCCTGCCATGGTACAGGCAGCACATCATCTCGGCATTTCTTCTGCTAGTAAGGAAAGGAATGGAGGTAACTATTTGATCTAACAGTAAAAATGATGTAGAAATAGTAATTATGTAATTATGTAAACAAGAATGTCTCCTTTGTGAAATTCTTTGGAGAAAAGTGCATCAGCTATGTTTCATACTACTGGACTACAAATCATTATCTTGTCAACATTTCATGTCAAGAACAGCTATGGACATTACAAAGAGATCAGATAAAATTTCACAACAACAGAAAATAGCTTACTAATCAAGAAATATTTTATTTTTCCCTCCCATATCCACTTCCTCATATTCTACTTATTCTATATACTTTAAAATTAATTAAATTAATTAATTAATTAATTAATACTTTAAAATTAATTAAATGTAAGTCATATTGCTGACTTGCACCATTGTGCAACACGTGTAATAAACAAAGTATGCAGGCAGTCCTATTTGAGGATAATATTGGAGAATCCAGTTTTTTATTGGTTCTGCAAACATGTTCTTCTGTTTTTCTACACATATCTGAAACTGAACAAGGATTGTGAAATATTTTGTACTGAGGAGCACACATGAAACTGATGAGAAAGCTCATTTAATTTTACTAAGAAGAGCTTTTGGGAACATCATCATTAATTGCTATCTCTAAAAATGATAGTTGAACATTACGTTATCATTATTAATTATATGAAGACACTGCAGATGTTCCAGTTCTTAGAGAAATTATGGTAATGAACAACAAAAATGACTGAAAGTCCTTTGAAAAATAGTTCAGAACACAGTAGCTAATTACTTTTAACATTTATATTACATTTTTCATTACGTTTATTGCAGAAATTAAATTATGATAAAGTAATATTGTCCATGAATTCCTGATTAATCCCACATGATATTCCTAAAGTTACAGGTGGAACAACATTCTTCTCATCAGTTATGAGGTTTCACTGATGACCAAGATGATTGCTTGTTAGCTTGGCAGCTGGACAGATGGCCTAAACAATGGGAAGAGATGGTAATATCTGATTGGAAACTGAAGGTCTTGAGAATATTGTCTCCTTTAAATGAGAATGGCTTACTCTAGTCTTTTTTCATGGTGGAAGTAGCTTCATGATATGAATCTATACAAGGTATAAAACCAAGATTTCAGTGTTCACTAAGCCTCCTTACCTGTAGTTGAAATTTGGCAGCTAATTGTTGATACTGTGGGGAGTTGGGATCGCTAAGTTCAGCTGTGTATTCCTGATCTGTGAGAGTGACACTGAATTCTACCATTTGTTCTGCAGGAAGTTCTGGGACTGTATTTGTTCCTAGTTCCTAAAAGAGGAGAGGAAAAAAAAAAAAAGAGAAATAAAGGCGAGTGATCATTTTCCCCCTACATTTCAACACTTAATAGATAGATGAGTTCCTTTTTAAACCCATACCCCAAAAAGCTTTCTGAACCAGACCCTACAAATGGTGACAGTTCACAGCCACTTGATTTTATTCTTCTGTCTTTGCAAATGAGTTTTTATTACTATGACTTGAGAGCTACCTTTTACATTCTCTTGTATTCATAGAAGAAAATGAAGCAAATCAAACCATTTTTTTGCAGTTATCAATTCTTGTTTCCAATGTCATTAAAGTGGTATGGCTTGCCACTTTGGGGGATGGTTCTTGACCTCAGGAAAAGGAACAAGTAAATGATAAAACCTGTTGGTATCCTACCTTCAGAATACATTGGTTAATAATAGAAAAACTGCGAATGTGTCTTTTACAATTTCATGTTCAGACACTCGTATTTGTTTTCCCAATGATAAAGTAGAATTGGCTCTACCCATCTGACACCTTTCCTGTGCATGTGACTTTACAGCTATTAAAAGTACTCTTATTTTATTTATTAATTCCCAGTACTGTTAATAGTTTTGGTCTCTGCTTAGTAGTTTTTCCCTTCCCTACCATTACTTTCCAAAAGCTGACAGTGGCTTGTGGAACACACCCACTGTGGGTGCATTCAGAAAGATTTTCTAACTCATCCTAAATATAGTATAATTTTGCTAATTTCGAGGTTGAGAGAGATGTCTCAAAATTTTTTTCTCCAAAAGAGTGTTCAGATGCTGGAACTAGCTGCTCAGGGAGGTGGCTGAGTCACTGTCCTTGGAGATGTTCAAGAAATCTGTAATGTTGTACTAAGGGATGTGATTTAGTGGGAAAATGTTGGTGGTAAGTGAATGATTGGACTATGATGGAGAAGATTGGAGATGGTCTTGGAGATCTTTTCCAATCTTTGTGATTCTGTGATTCAAAGTATTGGAGCACAAGTGCCTATTGAAGTGATACAGAGATGTCACTCCGGAAACTTTACTGCACTGACTGCATATACGTGGCTTATTTATACTTATTAATAAGTTATATTCTGTAGTCTTTTAACGTTTTTTAATGTTTGAATTTGCTCTAGGATAATTCTACTCTTAGCCAAGCTTTTTATACCTTGTGTTAAAATAACAATAAGAGCAAGATGATGATTGTGGTGAAGCTGGTCCAAAAGAACAGAAAACATATCAGCCTGAATCCCATGCAGGGATGGGATTTCCATTTCTGCTGTAGGATGGGCTGGCATAAGGCTACTGAAGACATCTGGACCATATGTACGCCTGGGTTTTGGTAGTTTTCAAGAATAAGTAGTAGAGGAATCATATAACTGCAATGTTTTCTC
Source organism: Centrocercus urophasianus (assembly GCF_019232065.1). Lineage (NCBI taxonomy): Eukaryota > Metazoa > Chordata > Aves > Galliformes > Phasianidae > Centrocercus > Centrocercus urophasianus. The sequence goes on from NW_024884142.1 coordinate 24,368,195, forward strand.
ATTGGAAAGAATATTTTCTGCCCCAATTAATTCTCCATACTTAATTCTTCTAAGCCACTACTTGGGATGCCTCAGTTTTGAAGGAAAATATATTTTTCACTCTATATAAAGATATGGCTCATCTGTTAAAGATTATTCTACAATATAAACACAAGATCAAGGCAAACTTAATTTCTATAAATATATTGCTGCCTTGTGACTTTTTTAGCCAGCACTTAGCATTTAAAAGGCTTCCCCCTTTTTTTTTGTCCCTCTTTTTCTGCTAGCCCAGTTCAAAAAGAAAAGGTAAATGAAAAGGCTGAATAGGAAAACAGGCTGAGAGTCTTCATCTCACCTTCACAGGAGTCTTGGTCTCGTTGACAATCTCATTGAGCAGTGTTCTGTTAGGTACCAATGTGTAAGAAAGGGATACGCTGGGGGGACCTGGCAGGGTTCCGAATAAAATCATATGAGAATGGTTTGTGCATTAAGATGGACAAATCTTCCCCTTTCTCTATTGGTCATCTTGCTTTGAGATCTTTGTCTGCGTTATGGTGATTTTCCTTTCTGATTAATTTAAAGTAACAAGAAGTTTTGGCAGTTTTCCATTTGGAGGCAAAACTACCATGCTAGAATTTACATTCAATGATTCTGTCCTATTCAACCTTCCTATAAATGTCTGCAGGATGTTTCCTCCTTGAGCCAAATGCTCATATTTTTACAGATTTTTATAATTACATATATTTCTATCATTTTAAAGAATTCTGGTATGCAGCAGTGTTGGTATGTCTAAATTAAGCAATTACTCAATGTAATGTCTTGGCTTCACTGTGACTTTCTGTCAGAAATAGTATTCATTTTCTTCTGTTTGATTATTTTGGCCGAAAAAAATGCAGCAGCGAATGCTCTAAATGGTACTTTACAACTGAAGAAAAATATGCTTCATTCACTATACATGAAACTAGCAAAATATAGTTTATAAGATGCATTTAAAGACATTGAAAATGAATATATGAAAATAAATATATGATATGAAATGCTACATTTGAATAGCAGACACGCTGTAGAAGAAACAAGAACTTATTACATACTATTTTGCTAAGCTGCTTTTGTTGTACTTGACTGAACTTGCTGTGCTTCTACAGCATTTGTTCAGTTACAGCCTTCTAAGATCACTGGTTTTAGCAATTCTATTTGATGGACAGGTACAGAGCAAGCAGATTTGACTTTACCTGTAGAAACAGAAGGAATGTCTTCCAGCTTTTTGCCACCTGTTTTGTCTGTGGTTATTTCATCTTTCCTATCAATCAGATAGAAATGAATGATTTAATTATCAGCATGCTTACAAGCAAATGTGAAGGTGTAACAAAATGTAGAAATGACATCTGCATTAGATGTAGTTAAATTAATGAAGTTACTTGCAGTGAAATATTTGATGATATGGTTAAACAGGGATGCTTTATATTCAGCAGTTTATAGAAATGCTTGCCTACTTTCCTTTTCTTCTATCTCGTATTTGCTCTTTCAATGAACAAAAGTACTGATCAGATTATATTTCTCCTCCCAGTCCTGTGAGTCTGCTCACGAGCTTTCATAGTGATATTTTCCTGAGCAGTCAGAGAGAAGGATCACACAGGTGAATACAGTGCTGATTCTTCTCTAAGTCACTGAATAGTTGACCACTGGCAGAAGAGTGAACAAGACATTGTGAATTATCTAAACAAACAGATTATTTCCTTTGCTATATCTCATACTATCAGGATAGTTTTGTGAGTTCTCTAGCCTTAAAATATTTGAGTGAATGAAAATGCCATGTTTTCAAGGACATTTCATGATTTGCTATGAGAAGAAGATGGGAGGACCTTTTGTTCTGCTATTAGCCTACACTAGAATATCATCAAACTGCTACCAACTAATATAGTTTCAAATCAGATTCCTAGGTTAAGATTATTATAATTGTAAAAATATTTAGATTTGGATGTGGATATAATATCTGTCAGTTAATGTCTCCCATGATCCCTGTGGTAGATGGCTGAAAACTCAAGTATATGATGAGTATGGATTTTCTACCTTACAGGATTGTTTTTTGTACTGTCAGCAAAGTAGTATGTATGCACACATACAACAGGTACACTTTATTGTAGATGCATTAAAGATTTCTGCTGTTAAGGCTGTAGAATAGTTTCTACTCTTAAAAACAATATTTGTTATTTTGTACCTTTTAGAAACAGTTTCATAGATAAGAATGTTTTAAGTCACTCACTGAGATTTTTCTTTCATGTAAGCTGAGGTGAAGAATTTAATTTGTTTTGGGTTGTAAGTAGAGTGAGAAAAAAATATAAAAAGAGCATGAAAGTGAAAAGCCCCATCATGGAAACTGACAATGATAAATAGAATTCCTTTGTATAGAAATGGCTATCATTAAAGTAGAATATACAAGTGGAATGTATGTGAAAACTGGAAATGGAATGGAAAAAACTACGGCTCTGCAAATGTGTGGTATGACATTAACTGCGACAGCAAGAAGCTGTAGAATAGACAGAAAAGATGGCAGGGCTGCATTTTGACACAGGACCAGCCTAGGTGTTGAACAGCATAAATAAAACAGCATGGACAGCTCTGAATTTACCACATTCTCTGGTAATCCTGTGTGGTGAGAAATAAATTTTATGTTGTTTTCATAATGTCAAATAACTTGAGACTTATCCCTCTATGTGATATCTTACAGAAATACAGAACTTTTCCCCAAACTACCTAATAGTAAAAATGAAGTTCAACAAAGCATAATCACAGCTACCTGCTTTTCCAGCTAAAATCTGAGTAATTTCATAGATTTTACCTCATCTTCTGAATTGTGCCTGGAGAAAACCATGCTGTTTATACAGAGCATAAGAACTCTGAAATAAGTCACTTCACTCACTGCCTTCCTGCTGCTGTTTGCACTACACTGAGTGAGAAGATCTCCCTTTGGACTTCCAGCAAAGTTTAATTAAGTCCTACATTATTGAAAATACATTTAATAGAAAGAAGAATACTCAAAGCTCCCATGTTATAATGAGTAAAGGTGCATAAGAACTCAGTATTCTTGAGACAGTACAATGTATGAATGGAAAATATTGTTTGCTATCTCTGAAAATCTAAGACTATTTGAGGGCAAAATAATACATTCATCAGAAAGTGTGGACAACGATATTTTTCATCTGTACTATGGTATATTTATATGAGAGAAAATTCAATGTTGCAACTTTAATCCTGCCATCTCTGACTTGCAATGATTGCCAGGAGCATTATCCTCTTCCAATATAGTTATCAGAGTAAATAGCATGCCATGTAAAAATACAGACAAAAGATAAAGTGAAAGAACAGAATTTTTTAACCATTTATCATGTAGCCTCCCAGATACACTTTTTTCAGCTCCCTGACTTTCCTTTTAAAAATTGTAGGAATTGTGTGCAATCTTTTGTCATGTTGCCCATGAATGTTATTCTAATGTAAGGCTGTGGCTTTGACATGGATTTGTGCTTGTAGTAGCCTAAGAAGACAGTCTTTGATTTAGATCTAAGTTGAACAGACAATGCGGGTATTCTCCTGCCTTAATTATTTGTGATGTAATTACTGTGTTCTGTAACATGGAGCACACACATCTCTCACAACACTCACTAAATACAACACAGTGCTATCCATATATATGCTCACATCCACACATCAATGCATCTTTTTCAAGAACGGCAGTAACATTAAGTGCTGAGATTTTACTTGTGCTACTTACCTTTCCTGGAAGGTTCTATGTTTTACTCGCTGTGGAAAGATTAAGAAAAACAGCATTTTACTGGTGAGTGTATCCGATCATCGAGAAGAAGCCTTCTAACTCCTTTGTTTACTGACCTTTTACTTCTTTCTTCTAGTATATGCCCCCTCCTCTACCTGAGCAATACTTTGCCCTTCTATAAGCAGGTGGGGAAGTCTCCCTCCGTTTTTAAATAAATGTCAGTAATCCTTACCCGTTGGATTATTTCCAAGTGCTCTTGGGAATTGCTGAAGTTTTTGCCAATGTCGAATATGCAGAAGGTTTCCCTCTGGCAGGCAGTAACCCAGTTCTGATATTCAGAAGTATCGGGAATCCGATCCAGAAAAATACGAAAGGCTTCCCACACAGCTTCCTGGCAGACTGAGTAAGAAGAAAGGGGCTAGGGATGGATGTTTTGTACCAAAAAGTAAAGCTGAAAGTCTTTTTAATGTGATTTGGGATTTACGCGTTTTACTGTGATTAGTAAATAAGTCATCTTCTTGATATTTCTAGGTCTTTTAAGTATTTCTAAGTTGTCAGTCACTTGCCCTGTTGCTGAAGGATCCATTTGCTCTCAGTTAAGGACTGTTATTTTCCTTATTTTAAAAAACAGATTAATTTGGTCCAATATTATCAGCATGAATACAGGGCAAACACAAAGCACTTTGTTCACCTCAAAGATACACGCACTGGAAGTTCCAGCAAACAAGGAAGTAGATTAATAATATCTAGCAGTCTTCATACTGGAATAATAGAAATTTTAAGCATATACAGTGGTTTCGTACACAACTAGGCTTAGAACAGGTTGAAGTGAAAATATATAAGATACTAATATTGCTCATATATGTAAAAAAGTGTTAAATTATCTTCTTTTTATTTTTTTCATGCAGCATGCTGGAATGATATGCTTATATTCTAAATTTCTGCTGCAGTCAGCCTTTTTGACATAAGTGATAAAGGCTTTCTGTAGCATATGCATGCTTTATGTTTCTTTAAGCACCTCTGAAAAATCTGAATTACTTAGTATAGGTAAAATTCCTTTGGAAAGAACTCCACTTCCTTTCTTTCTACACAACATTATACGCTCATATTCAGTATCAAAAATCTCTTCTGTGGTGGTTAATAGTCCAGTTAAATGCCAGGCTACCTCAAATGATGTTACCAGGGATTGTGGCAGTGAGAACAGTAGCTTCTGCATCATCTGGAGAAATGAAAGTGAACACAAAGAAAACGTAACAATGGAAGAGGTTTGGAAAAGATGGTAATCATGGCTCTAAAGGAGTTATTGGATGCTAACTGATTTAGTTACATGAGAGTATGTAAAGCCTAATAGAGGAGGCTGATTCTGTAATTATTCCGTTGGAACATTACTCACATGTTATAAATCTACTACGTATATTTGGCCTTGGTCTTGATTGTTGCCTTTTTTAAAGCTGTTTTCTAGAAGTCAGAACTTTGTCAGGCATTTTAAGTAAAACTTATAAAAGATATGTTCTTGCTGCAAAGAACTTGCTCTCTTAAAATTTTGAGTGAGGTCTGCGACATGCATGAGTAAGAAAGGAAGGGGAGAAAGCACCAGTAGCTTAGATATAAAAAATCTGCTCAGAAATACTTCATAGGGTCTATTTTCCTTACTTTTCTTACCAAGGAGGTTCTAAGTATCTCCACAGAAGTGAGTTTTTGAGAGGCAGAGGATCACAGAATGGGTTGAAAGGGACCCCGAAGATCATGAAGCTCCAACCCACCTGCCACATGCAGGGCCACCAATTTCTACATTTAATACTAGACCAGGCTGCCCAGGGCCCAGTCCAACCTGGCCTTGAACAACAAGTTCAACAACAAACAATCTGGTTTTGGATGGGGCATCCTGTTCCAGCACCTTACCACTCTCATTGTAAAGAACTTCCCACTGATATCCAATCTAAATCTTCCCTCCTTCAACTTAAAACCATTTCCCTTGTCCTGCAGTTATCTACCCTTTCAAAGGGCTGATTCCCCTCCTGTTTGTAGGCTCTCTTTAGGTACTGAAAGGCTGCAATGAGGTCACCCTGCAGCCATTTTTCTCCAGGCTGAACAAGCCCAGCTCCCTCAGCCTGTTTTCATAGGGGAGGTTCTCCAGCTCCCTGATCATCTTAGTAGCTCTCCTCTGGACCCTCTCTAACACACTCTGTCTTTCTTGTACTGTACAGACCTGGACACAGTACTCCATAAGGGGCAAAGAGAGGACCAGGTGGGACTACGCTTCGGAGTGTGTGTTTACCAACATCTTGCTGAAGCCTCATCCTTGCTGTAAGTTGAAACCATTTATAATTTCAAAAGATTCTGAAAGATAAACTGGTCTCTCCTCCAGACAGCTGCTGTCTGTTTGGATACAATAATATTCTTTGGATCCCTGTTCATAAACTTGCCTATCCCCAAACCCAAAAGGTTTGGATTTCACTTAACTTTGCACAGCACACGGCTAAGCCTCAAACCAATCCTGTCTGTACCTAGGTAATGTTTAAAATCACTGACTGGTGTCCCTGATCACCAGTAGAAATGATCACTTCTGTAGGTTGTCCCCTGCAGGCATTTTGAACACTGTTGTTGAAAACAGCCATCATAGCCTGGTGGCAGCTAGAACCAATGTGTTTTGAGTAGAATCATTTCAGTTTATCTCAGATGTCACTCAACCTTCCCATTAATAGGTGACTGCATTTGTTGCTACTTGAGGATTCCTCTGGTATCCCAAGAGTCAACAAAGCCAGCTGCATTTTCACTTTGTAAAAGGATAATATTCACTCACTTGAGATAAAGAAATAGACATCAGAATGTTGCTTGAAATTAAATGCTTTTAGAGAATGGGAATTTCTAGCGTGTTAGAAATTTATTTTGCACAGATCATTACCTTGAGATGAGACGTTTATTTTCAGTACCTGACACCTGCTTTGACTTAGTGTGAGATAATTATCTGCATTATCTAATACACCAGTGTCTGCAATTAGTGCTAGAAATGGTTATTATACAAACTTGATGTAGGGATGCTTTTTTCACATTTCTTTCTTAGGACATCAGACTAATAACTCAGGAACAACTTGACCTCCAAACAGGACAGCTGTATGGGAAGCATAGGTGGCCAGATTATTAAAAAGCAACAGGCTGTCTTTTGAAAACAGGGGTTTTCAAAAAGAGGTTTTCAGAGGTTAAGGCTACATTCTGTTATCTTTTTCTCACAACTCTCTTTTTTTTTTTATTATTTTTTTTTAATGAGTATTAACTGCTGAATAAACATAAAATATCTGTCAAAAAGCAATCCAGTTTTCAGGGTTTAGATAAAAATGATACATGGCCAGATGAAGAGATTTTTTAGCTGATTCCATGCATGTTTCATAGAGTCATAGTATGGCTTAGGTTGGAAGGGACTTGAAAGATCATCAAGTTTTGGCCTCCTTGGCTGTAGATCAGATTGTCCAGAGCCACACTCATCTTGGCCTTGGCCTCCAGGGATGGGGCATCTATAGCTCCTCTGGGCAGCCTGTGCCAGTGTCTCACCACCCTCTGAGTGAAGAATTTCCTTCTAACCTCTAATGTAGATCTCTCTTCTTTCAGTTTAAAGCCATTCCCCCTTGTGTTATCACTCTCAGACAGTGTAAGAAGGCAGTTTCCTTCCTGTTTATAAGCTCTCATGTACTGAAAGGTCTCAGTGAGGTTTCCTCAGAGCCTTCTTTTCTTCAGACTGAGCAAGCCAAGCTCCCTCAACCACTCTTCATAGTTGAGATGCTCCAGCACTCTGATTATCTTTATAGTCCTCCTCTGGGCAAATGCTTCCATGTCTTTCTTGTGCTGGGGGCCTCAGGCACGGACACATGCATTTTTGCATGCGCTTGAGAGTCTGTCTTCAACCTGATGAAGTTTATCCAATAGTTACTGTTTGAGCACATATATTTGAGCAGCTTTGTGTTGTGTGCTCATTCCTGAAGGAATTTTAGCATAAAGTAATTAGAATATTGAAAAAAAAAAAAAGAAATCTTAAGGAAGTGGTAACATTCTCTAGAGAATAGATGTTATCTGCAAAGCTGTTACATTTCTAAATGTTACGGGCCTTGGAGAGATGGAGAAGTTCTTCAAGACATTATATAAGGCAAAGAACAGACCTCTGAAAAAAAAAATGAAGATAAGGCTGTTCCATGGTGTAGTCTCCAGCATGGCTACACAGATACATCTTTTTGTGTAGGCTTGTATTGTGGTTACCAGGTATTGCTTCAAGAATAATGCTTGCATCACAAAATATTCACTTCTGTTTTCTTTCCTTCGTTTATCACACTCAACAGATATGCTAGCATGCTCCCCTGGTACTACAGATATCTTGGTTTTATGATATTTTCCTTGAAGGAAAGATTTGTTGAGGTTTTAACAAAGGACATTGTAATAGAGAACACGCAGCTCTCCAAGTAGTAGCTTTTTCCTGAATGTGTGTACAAATTGTTCAGCTGTAGACTTCTGTTCTCTTGTGTATTTTTTGGTAAATGTTCCAGCTGAAGAACTGAGTAACATCTACTCAGAGAAGTTTCTAAGTGTAAGATGCTCTGCTGGGAAAGATGATCTGTAATTTTAAACCTGCTTTCACTACAAGGTTTACAGAACTCAATCTTGCAGTCTAAAGTGATGTGCTGCTTTCTGAAAAGATGTTATTAGCAACATCGTTAGTTTTTAAAGGAGAATGTCACAGTCACGGTACTTGATTTCACGCTAATGATGCAAATGCGTCCTATGAGACCGTGTTTTCAGATCAGTCAGGGACATGACCAGTGAGTTTCAGGGATTTTCAGGATTAATTCGCATTTAAGAAAGCCTTTGAGGATCAGCCTCTGACATAGGTTTCAGAATTCTCCCTAATGCCCACTGGCTTGGAATTCAATCCCACAAAAGTTTCTGAATATGTTTGTATCCATAGGAATGACTACAGACACTAGTGTAGCTAGTCTGTGCTGCAAGTGGGATGTGGCTGCTAGAGTAAAATTTTCACAGCTCCATGTATAGGTTTCATATTAGGGAGAACTAATGGTTCTCTGAAAAAGAGCTGAGAAGGAGCTCTGAGAATGGCTGAAGATAAATAGTAAGGAACAGGTGCGTAAGTAAAGCTGATTTCAAAGATCATATGAGAGCTGATTTAAGATGTTGTCTTAGATACTTGCATCCCTGAAAGGCTGACTCAGTTTTAAAGTAAGCTTTGGAAAGTCCAGTTCCAGCCCCAAATTCTGCTTTTTTTAAAAAACAAAAACAAAAACAAAAAACAAAACAAAACAAAAAAACCCTCCAAAAACAAAAACAGATTGGAATAGCCACTGAATGGGAGTGAGAGAGGGAGGAAGAGAAAAAGATATCAGAAACAGAGGGCTATTTTCCCTATGGTTTCTAGGGACCTAAAACCAAAGAGATAGCTCTATGAGTTCTCTAAAGATATTAGACGAAAAGAAGTAGAGGGAAGAAAAGAGAGAGGAAGTTGGAAAAGAACAGAAAAAAACCCTCCAAACTTCTAGATTTCTCTAAATGAGACTAAAGTCTTGGGCGGGTATTGCTGGCAATTATCTTGGTGTCAGTACTGTGACAGCACAACCACACTTTCAATAAAACTGCAGATTCTCCAATGTATTTGTGAAATGACATACTATTCATCACCTGTCTTAAATGAGTGGGATAGAATGAGTAGCAAAGATAGTACCTGCTGCACTTTTAGAAAAGTGGTACATCTTCATACAGTAGTGCAAGCATGATTTGGTCTTCATGTTCTGCCATACTAAAAAGCATTGCACTGAGATAATAGTCTTTTGAGTGAATTGTTTTATTCTGTTCTGGTAATTACTTGTCTTGAGCTGTACTGATGTACATGTATTTTTTAATCATAAAATAAATATCAAATACATTGTCTAGAGCTAAAGATCAAGATTCTGTAACGTCTTTGTCAATAATTCAGGGAAAAAGTACAATCTACAATTATCATTCTTACCTCTTAATCTGTAGTAAGCTTGGTGACTGGCTAAAATCTGCTTCACTGATTCTTGTGGGCAAATTTTCACACCAGTAGAAAAAAAGGGTGATCTCTTTGTTCGGTGTTTTGCCATGTCAAATATCCTCCTTATAGTTGACACTCTGGACCTCTTCGTTGTTCTTTCTGTTTTGTCTGAGCCTGAGGCATCTGCAAGTTGTTTGGCTTCACCACGATTTGTTTTATTGGGGATTTCTGAAAAAGACAAAAAGTAAACATATACATAAATGTACATTGCATAGATAGTATGCAAGATCACGTTTAAAAAATGAATGCAAATATATGGGCTCTTTGTGTTATTGTCAGTATGCTGGATTAATTGTCCAGTGTCACATTGGACAACCGGGATTGAAAAACCTGATAAGTAATTTACTTATAGCTCATCATATAACTTTCAGGTCAAACAAAACAAAAAGTTTCTGAAGCCCTAAATCTTGTTTTCAAAAGAGATTTTGTGTTAGATCCACAAAAGATACTTAGGCACTTGAATTAGTGCTACAGCATCTCATTTATGTGTAAGTCTGTAATGAAATGTAAAGCACACTAATAAATAGCTATTTGGATCCTGGAGAAAGTGAAGCACATCTTTATTAGCTTACTGTATAAAAAGAATTGTATGCTAACAGATATGAGAAATAGCTGTGCTCTTTTTGATATTCTAATCTTCACTATGGGCTTCTCGGCACATCTCTCTTCACTGGGTTGGGGCTCGCACCCACCCTTGGAACCAGACACTGAAAAACATTCTTTCAAAAGCTAAACAGGAGTTTGATTATCTTTGGGGACAGAAATATCTTTCTCCAGTCTTTCACTTCACAGTGCACTGCTCTTTCCATCCCTCACCAAAACTGAAATACTAATCAGAACAGACTGCAATTATGCATCTTTGCCACTTGATGATAGTGACCTGAGTGCTCTCAATAGATCTTTAATTATTCCCAGCAAAGCAGAACAGCTACATTAGAAAAGGAGTGAGATCAGTGAGTGGTAGAAATAGCTGGAGAAATAGTCTCCAAAAAATTAAGAGTAAAACATGGTCAATTTGGTAGAGAAAGACTAAATGTTATGCTGTGTTTAACAAACATTATCATGTTCTTATATAAATCAAGAGAAACTAAGGAAGCTAAAATCACATTGACAACATTGTTATTTAAATGTTTAAAGACAAGTTGGCAGATAAATGATAAGAGAAAAATAAAAGAAAATCATATTATTGCAAAAAGAATAGCATTTCAACCACAGAATGGGAGAAATTCTACCATCTTTGTCAGTTTGCATATGTACGTGTATGTATATCTCAGTTCATATTTAACTTTAGAATTAACATTCAATATTTACTGTAAGAAGCATAAAAATGACACATATATTATGAAGTAGATGGTACTTTGAGATGGAAATTAGTTGACTGCTTGATTATGAGGAATGTTTTACTAATGTAAATGTTTATACAGTGAAGACACACGTGATTGTTATGGCCTAGCAAAACATGCCAGAAGCAGCAGCCTGCAGGCCTAGAAGTCTCTACATGTTACAAGATAAAGGAAAATGATGATGCAGTCATATAGTGTTATAAAATGCAATTGAAGTAATTATTTTCCTCAATAATGTCAGATCAGTAAAGGTTCCTTAAAGGAACCTTACAGTAATAAGGAATAAAAAGCACTTGCACTGTGAAAACATGGCTGGGGGTCCACCAGAAACTAAATGGGACCAAACACTGGATCATTTGAGACACTGAATTATTTTAATGTTATATGAGGAGAGAGTGATAGATTTACCATCAAGGAAAATACAATGCCAGTAAAATCTTAAAGCTGCCCTCTGTAATCCTCTTGAAGAAAATACCAAAAATCTACGTGGAAAGAAGCCAGCTGTAAGTCTATTACCTGCTACAAGCTCTATTAACTGCTATAGCCCAGCTGCCCAGGCAGTCTGACCAACTGGGACAGAGGATTTTTCCATTAAGCTCTTTGATGGCTTTTGCATGGAGCAGAGGCCTTTCTTCGAGGATTTGCTTCTTTCCTAGGATTTGCCCCTTAGTCATTAACTTGAATTAAGAATTATACTATTCATAAGACCGACAAAGGAGATTCTTCACAAATGATTGCTGTAATGACCTTGAATTCTCTCCCTGTTCTCAAATTAGGGTTGCTATTTGGGGTTTTCCATCCGAAAAGTGACCATACTTTATCTGCATCTGTTCTGCTGGCCTACTCAGGGTAGGTGTCAGGTTTTTTTCTTTTTCTTTTCCTTCTGTTTTTATATTTATTTATTTATTTATTTTTAATGTAAGGAATATGTTTCTTAAGCATGCTTACTCTAATAGGTTTAAATCCTTTTATATCTTTTAGTTAGTGAATTTCCTTCATTAAACTTTATTATCATCAGCTCTAGAAGTGACTTTTTTGCTAAATTCAAGCTCAGTTTGAATTGGAGAAACATCAAAACATCAACCATCCTCTCTTCAAATTATTTTTTAATACTTATTTCCTAACATTAACTAAGTATGAATGGAAGAAGACTGGTTCTCTTTGCAAACATTATTTGTTCATAAGTCTTCAAGCTGTGCTTTCTTCCATGTCTTTGGAAATTTTGAATAGGTAAATTTTTACCTAAGAATAAGTTAATTTCGTCTAAGATGATTCACCCATGTGCTTGACTATAATATGACTCCATCTTCAGCTTACAAAATGCTTTTCTTTCAATGTCCTAGGTTGAGCAAAATTATAAAAGGATTGTGTTATTATAACACTGAACCATTTCCTTTTTGCTGTTCAACACAGCAATTGCGTGAACTGGCAAGGTGTAAATTTTACAGGGTACATAATTAATTGTGTAAAAGAATTTCAAATAATACAAAGATGTTTTACTGTTCTTAAAGATTAAGTTTTATTTCTAATATTTTGCTATCGTCATTATCTTTTCTTCAATATATGGAGTTAATGTACTTAATATTTACTCTGCCCAATATGACTTTGGTGACTGTCTCAGTTATACTTTTAAAAGATAAGTCTAAGATTTTTAGGGTTTTTTGATGGTTTTAGATCAGAAGAGTAAATAATTGTCAAAGTCTGTTAATACTTTACTCTGTTTAAGCTTAATCTCCAGGATGCCTTGCACCGAACTGCAACTGTCCTTCCTTATGCTCACATCAAATAGTCTGCATAATTATCCCCATTTTCTGAATTCTCTATTTGGGGAAAAAAGTGATGTAGTTTTACTGAGGATCAATGTCAGTTGATATTTCTCCTGAATTTAGACAAATATGGCAATGATTTTTTGAAATGTGATAAAGCACTTTTCAAAGCACAATAAAGCAATCTTGATCATATTGGAATTTAATCAAAAGTGCTTTAACATTCATGGTAGTGCTGCTGGTTCTTCAGATTTTGTTTTCAGGAAGATAAACAGTAATAATTTCTCAAAAAACTTAAAATAATCATTTACTTTCTGTACAGATTTTTTTCATGCCTAGTTCTTAATAGTTCTTAATAGTTTTGGAGGCCTCTGATTTTGTCACTGGGTTTTTGTTTGCTTGATTATTTGTTTTAGCAACAGTGACAATCTTTGTGTAGGAACATTTATCTAAAACATGAATTCAGAAGCAACCTTTTCATTTCAACCGACCAGGGAAGAATGTTAAATGTGGTAACATGGTTTTAGCAGCAAAATTCAGGATGATATGAGGACAAAGCTATTGAAGTCTGAATAATTCATCATTAAAATCATCACAAGATTTGACATGTGTGAACAACATGATTAATCTGAAAAATAAATGGATATTCTTAGGAAAGAGAGGAATACTTTATTGATAAATGAGATATATAGCTTTCAATGTGAAATAATTATTAATTAAAAGACAAGTCTTATGTAAGAGGATCTACTGAAATAAAACAAGAGAAGGGCTTATCAAAGAAGATGAATTAAAGAAAGATGCCATAAATGTGTTTATGTGACCTAACAAATATACAGCAGGACTAAAATGGTTAGCAACCCCCATGTTGATAATTAATCTAGTTAACAAAACCAAGGATGACTAATAATGGAAAAAGCAAGGATGACTAGTCATAGTTGATCCTGAGATCTGTGAAAGGACTGATTACTGTAAATACCAGATGGAGAACAGAAAGCACAACAGAGGATGTCTGTGTCTCTCAGAATCAGTTTTCTCCTGTCGTGGGAGTAGCAAGGACCCAAATTCAAATGGCACATGCCAGTAACAGACAAGGTGCCTCTCATATGTTCTCTCCTTGTCTTCCTTTTAATATCCCTTTAATGCCACACTGTCTCAATCCCCTTGTGTGGAATGGTCTGATCAGACTGAAGGGGCTTAGATGAACAGGGAAAAATTAAAATATGGCACAACTTTATGATTAAATGCAGCCTAGGTCCTACATAAGTGTACAAGACTATATGGTTTACTTATATTTATATTTGATACAGTATATTCTTCAACTATTGTTGACGCAGACAGTATCGTAATTTAATTAAGTAATTTTATTTCCTTAAAATTAATATTGACAAAAGTGAGTCAGCTATTTGGCATGTTGTCTTGTGTGAATGTCATTCTTATGTGTCACTGCACAGTAACATTACCTGTAGAATGAAGCCTTGGTATCTGGATGGGGCAAAGAGCTGTGGGGGACAGGGACAAGTCTCCAGACTGGAAGACCCTCTGTTTAGTTGACTGATGTCCACTAGAAACCTTCCCTTTAAGTATCATGAGCCTGATGTCCTATCCCCAGGAGTACAAAAGCTCCAGTGTACTGACTGTGTAGCTTGTTTCTTACTACATTCAGCATCACTTACAAGCCAAGGAATTGCTGAACATACAACAAGTCCGGTCCCTATATCTCTCACTTGCATTCCACATGACAAAATGCTGCCTGCACATGTTCACAGATGTCCTGGTTTCATCTGATTTCCTTTTTGGTGTGTGGTGTAATACCATGTTTTGGTTTGGGGAGAAAAACAATGTTGATAAGATACTGACGTTTCTAGTTGTTGCTGAGTGGAGCTAGACAGAGCCAAGGATGTTTTAGATTCTCATACTGCCCAACCAGCAAGGAGGGGCACAATGAGCTGAAAAGAGACAGAACCAGGACAGATGACCTATGCTGGTCAAAGGGATATTCCATACATCATGAGAAAAAACTGGAAACTGAGGTTGAGTTGGCTAGGTGGGTAGCCATTGCTTTGAGATTTGCTGAGCATCAGTCAGTAGGTGGTGAACAATTCCTTTGTGCATTACTTGTTTTGTAAATATCTATATATACATATAATTATCATTACATTTTTTTTCTCTCTTGTGCACAATCCTTTAAACTAACCTGGGTTTATATTTTGGTACAAAAAATCTTTGTTTTCATCAACCAGGGTGCTTTAGATGTCTGCCAGTAAATGAGAAGGATTTCATATCTGCAAGTCATTAATGCTGAGAAACTAAATTAGACATCATGGTCCTCTAGTTGTTCCCAATTACTTGCAGAAATCTGTGTGATTTTGTATGCCAGGTGGAGAAACACAGTTGTTAAATCAATCAGCATCAGAAAGAAGGCCAAGAAGATGGTCATTTGAAACATAATATTTATGAAATGCGATCTTAGGTCTTGTTACAAGCCAACAAAATAATTTCTTCCTCTCTAAGTAGACAATTTGGTAGCATCCTTGAATCATTGTAACTAAACAACTCACAATGTAAGAATTCTGGTGAATTATCTGCCTCTTACAGATGAGAACAGAAAACGAAATATGCCACTGGGAAAATTTGACTGCTTTTGTGAATAGAGTTATCATATACAAACCAGCAATGAATTCACTTTTGCTGTAAATGCAGCCCATACCATCCACAAATACTGAACATGTTAAAACCTTTAGAATCAAAACATGATTCTGATGTATTTCTTTCCTAACTGAAAGTCATGTTTTCCTTGGCATCATACATCTCATTTAGAGCAGAAATATATTATTTCACTTTCAGACAGATAAGTGCAAGTTCTGGCGAGGAATCTTCATTGTTAATTCTTATCTCTACTAACTTGTGCTGCTGGGATTCAAAGAGAAAATATCAAATGCCATCCAAGGTTTCACTGCTATCATTTGGATTCTGTAACAGGCTAAGATGCATCACTGAGACTAGAAACAGTATTGAAGAATGAATACTTTTAATCTTGATGCATGAAATATACACATATCTGTGTTACTTTGGCCATCTTAAAAACATTTGGCCTGAAGTTATCTGCTTTGGTTTCCATCAAAGAATTTAAGAAAGTGCTTTAAATATTTTAGTTCTTGGAGGAACGCATCCAATCTTCGGTGATAAAACACTCATTTGAGCACCTCTGCTATTTGTTTTTCTAACCAGTCATACTAAAAATGTATGACCAGCCTCTGAGAATTCACTGAAACAGCATAAGTGCAAATTACAGTAATATTTTGCAACATAAATAAAGATTTCAGCAGTTGCCATGGTACAGGTCAAAGACTGTGTTGAATAGACATTGAAGTAGCTCTGCTCAGATGTGACAACTATTAGGATGGTTGATTCCTTCTTATTTTAACAGGGAGTGATTTGGTCTCAACAATACTGAACCAAGATGAATCGCTGAAAAGCACTAAGTGTCAATCTGCATGGAGCAAGTTAGGTTGGAAGGACAGCTGGAGATATACTTGTCCAGTTATTTGATCTAGATCAAGTTTATCCTTATTTGATCTAGATCAAATTTATCCACTTTTGAGGGAGAAGGAAAGAGGAAAGAGAAGTTGATTGGAACTGTCACCATAGAGCCATAGCAAAGTCATACAGTAAAAGATGAGTGCACTACTACCTCCTTCCCAAAATATCTGGGACTTTTGTGTTGACTAATACGTAGGAAAGGAGCATGCCTACTAAAACCGGCACTGCAGGTAACTTAGGTTCAGGGATCCTAAGACTGTTAATACATGATTGGATAATGCCTGAGAAAGCTAGTGAAAGATTCAGAGAGGTAAACAAGCAGATATTCTTGGCTCTGCACTGAAGTAGAAATTTTAGAGCCAATAGAACTTCACTGCTGAAAAGACAAGCACAATGGCCTAAGTTCAATCAGTTATGTAGGTTTCTGGTTTTCCTAATTTTTAAACAGAATCTGGGTCCTCCACATGCAAGTGTTTTTGTGATTAGACAGCTGCTTTAAGACTCAGTTTGCTAAACTGCTGTTGACGTGCTTAATGACTCTAGAGCCTCTTACAGGGGAGTTTCTTTGTGATACCTCTGGTAGTCATGCTCTTGTGACATGAGGATAATGATGTTGCTCTGTCAGGCTGTATGCTTGCATATTGTGGTAAGTCATGCTGAAATTACCTAAGAGAATATAAACACACCTGCAATGTGGCAGATGTGTTTTAAAACTGGCAAATTGCATCAAGCATGCAGGATATTGTACCTGATAAAATCAGAAAAATAATAGAGAGGGAGTAAATGCCTTTTGCTTTGATCCAAAGTGACATAAAATAGGACAGAGGTACCAAAGTAAAGGGGAAAACATGTTTTTCCTTCTGGCAAGAAGAAATAGGTTTTGTACATCTGATGAATGCAGTCTGTTTCTCCCAGTGCACCACTAAAGCCACTAGGCTTCAGTTAACAGTTAACTCTGCAGTTAACTTTGGAATAGAGATTCACATAAACTGTAATTTGGGTTTCTAGCAGGCTAAGACTCCAAGTAGAATCCTAGAACATCCTGAGTTGAGAGACCCATAAGGATCATCAAATCCAACTTCTAAAATCAAGATCAACTCCTAAAATTATTTTGTTGTTACCTACAAATATTATTTGTAAAGTGACTAAGCATTTTATGATTAAGAATGTTTGTCTTGTCCACGGTTGTAGTCAGTGAAAAAATACTCATCCAGCTAATGGTTCAATCAGTTATAATTTACTAATTGGTATTTAATGGGTGTAATGACATCTAGAATTAATCTTTAAGATTCCATGTCAATATTTTGTAATTTTATTCAGGTTTTTTGGCTCTTTTAAAAATATATAGGAATTAAATAACCCCCATATATATATTTTTTAATGTTTTACTTCTCAATACATATATTTTTAATGTTTTACTTCTCATCTGTTTATAAGCATAGCCAGGACAGCAATCTTTAACTTTGTAATCCATACAGTACGTGTGAATGTAGAGAATACCAGTGCAGAAGGCTGATCTCTTCTCCTTTCTTTCTTTCTTTGAAGCCCTATATGCTCTTTTACTTGCACTGTGTTTGGCAGGGAATTGCTTAACCCTTTTTTCAAGGGCAATTATAGTAATGAAGCTCTGTAATGGCTGTTGTTGAATTAGAACAGTTGAGAGGGAAGGAGTAAGTCAGAATGAATTAAAATGATTTCAAAGACCATACAGAAATCTTTTGTGTCCTGGAGAATGACTGAGTAGACGGAGAATATTTGCTTGCTGATTAAAAACTAGCACTAAGCAGCCATTCATGTTCTGTCTCCTTTACATTCTCAGTATCAAGTTCTAGGATTTACTTAGAATCAATGCATAGTTTGGGGAGTTTAGAGCTTCCCTAAATTTTGCTGGTTGGTCTGACTGCTCAGTGTTTACAAGTTCAGTAGTTAATAACTACTGTCCTATTTTTCTTGTATAGTTTTTGCCATCACACAAATTTTGTTCCCCTCACTTTCTCTCCCTATAATTAGTGACAGTTTGCATTAGGACAGTGGCAAAGATCTGAGTTCAAGTCCTGAGGTCATATCCTGGATTTTGGCACTAGCCATGACCAAAGATAAACACTCCATCTCTGAAGGCTTTATGTTGCTCCCCACAGTTTCCTGATTGTTAGCTGTGGAATTGGAGGTATTCCTCCAATTAGCATTAAGGTGGATGACTCCTGAAATAGGAGTAGGGCAAAAAGGATCAACAGACATTTCTAAGCAAATTCCATTTTTATTTACCTTAAAATATCGGAACTTGAATTTCAGATACTTTCTTTCATGATGAAAATAACAACCAACCCTATAAGTATTTGGAGATTTTATGTTTATTGTTATTTTTTGTTAAGATGGAAGTATACTATATCTTAATGTTTTATTTTCTAGTTTCTTGGAGTTGAAATATACTTCAAAATGGAATAGCCCTAATCCTCTATGCTAGGATAATTGATGAGTGATTAAAATAAGTATTCACACCTCTGGGAGAGTCTGCATACTTTCAAAAATGTTTTCCTGAAGTATCTGACCCTAATTCTAAGTCACAAAATATCAGTTCTGGATGCAACTCTGCTCTGGTAAAGGAGATTCCGAAGACTTAATACTTATTAAATCCTTTGAAATTTGTATGCATATATTTGAGATAACAACGCAATTTAGAGATATTAAATATGGCATAACTAAATGACAATAAGAAGTAATTGCTATATGTTTGTTCATATCAAGTTGAGTTTTAAAAACTATTTGGAAAGCATTTTTCCAATATGTTAGAATTTTTTTTTTCTCTATAAAGCCATCAATAATTAAAAAATTGAAAGACTATCTATCTATATACACATGTAAATATATAAGCTTTGTTATACAGCTGCCATTGCAATTAGTTGTTATATTTGAAAGGACAAGAATATATTATGTAAAAAAAATTTCATGGAAATAAAACTTTGATTCACTTGAGCAAAGTATAAAGCAGTTGTGATGTTGGCTTTTAATTTGATTAAGGAAATGGCAAAGTGTAAAAGCGGAAAAGTTAGTAAGAAAACTTCCTCAGAATTAAAGACTTTCCCCAGACTTCTAAATATATTGAATGTGAACTGAACAGGGAAAAATCTCATCATCAAATTTTCCTTTCTGTTGTTGAAGAAACTTTAAAATTGCTTTGAACTTTTTGATGTTTTGAAAAGGTGTAGTAATTACCTGTTTTACTAAGTTCACCGAAGTTGTCTATATTTCTGTTTACTTGAAAATAATTTTACAAATCAATACTTCATTTTACTTTCATTGAGATCTGTTTATCAAAATGTGTTTAAAAAATCATACTGAGTATCACAAAAGGAAAATATTCTGTCCTGTTACTGTGATTTTGGGTGTTTCCTTTCTGTTTTATCTTTCCCTAAGATGTACTTATGTTAGCAGATGCATCCTTTTTATTTTCCTATTGTAATGTCTACGTTTTCCTGCTTGTTCTGTTCTGTACAGAACAGTTTCTTGTTTATTTGTAAGTACATTTTCTTCCTAAAGAATTTGTGCATTTTAAAGTTTCTGAACTTTCTAAAACTGACAAATAAATACAAAAATATATTTTACTACTTTCTCTTTGTTTCAAGGATAATGGATAACCTCTAGCAATGTCAGCACTTTCCTAGATGCTCTGTCAGTTATTTTAGCCCTTCCATGTAATTGTTTTTGAAATTAAATATATTTTTTCACAACAGAACATATGCAGGTACAACAAAGGGAACATACTCGAGAAATGTTGTCAACCTTTCTCTTTTCAACTTTACAACAGTCTCACAAACTGTGGTGTCTCTTTCAGAATTGTCATGACTCCAAATTCCAGAGAAGTAACAATGAAATAAATTCTGCGATAAAATGACTTGCTCTTTCCATTCCTTTTCAACCAATGCAGTGTAAATTAGTATAATCCGTTTATATATGAACTTACCTCTGCTTCCCTGAACTTGGAGTGCAAGGCAAATGGCCAAGAATATTAATCCAGTTTTCAAATGCATTCTGTCTGTTGATCATTCACGGTTTTCAAAAAAATCATACAAGGAACTACAATATTGAGGTCAAGTTGAAGTTTTTTTAAGAACTAAAATCCCCGAGTAACTTCCTTCTTCTTTGTTTGATGTTTGTTTTTTTGTTTGTTAGTTATTTTTCAGGTGTCTTCAGCTGCGGACTGGTTTGAATCACGACAAAGTGAAGAGTGCAACAGGTTTCAGGATGCAAGAGCTGGACAAACCCCTCCAAAGCAAACACTTCTAGCCTGGGGGACAGAAGTGGTAAGACAAGAGTGACGATGTTTTAAAAAAAAGCAGTGTCTGTTTCTGGAATAATCTTTTTATCTGCTGCTCAGACATAATCCCTCTTACGGTCCAGCTGGAAGAGCTTTCTTCATCTTATTAACCTTCTGGAGCAGCATCTGTCAACTCCAGTAGACTTCAGTAGCACTATGATAAACAACGGAAGTCTCTTCTGGTGCCTATTGCCTTTGAACACTGATCATTTGGGCTTTGCAGGGGTACGGCCCATAAGCAGAGGTGAAATAATGGGGTGAGTTGATAGTGCTATTTTCGAACCTGAGATCACAAAAAATAAGGAATTTCCTTTGAAGAGGAAGACAGATTTTTCAGAAAGAATATACTGTATTCAACTTACCCTCTGCATTTGACTTGCGAACCCCTCTCTGTCCTCATGCCAAAAGGTTGCTGTTGAGATATTCCTATCACGGCAGTAGTGATGCTGTTCTGTGACAGCAGGGAAACTACATGACTCAGCAGTTAATTGCAGCAGTGTTCAGGGCTGGCACAAGCTTATTCCAAATTAGTTATGGGGGAGGGAAGATGCTGCATGGAAGAAAAATAAGAAACAGACAGTGGGAAATGCTGTTTCAAGCATACAGCCATAACCAAGCCATGAACTGTCAGTGAGTGAATATTTTTAAACAGCTCTGGTTCAGTTTCTCAAATAATCCTGTTACATATTTGGAATGTGACATTTTTGTTTTCAAGAATGTTTTATAGTGCTTTACACCTAAAAAACTACTAGGTGGGCATTTGTAAAGACCCATTTGATTTCAGAGATTTCTGTGCAGCTGTGCTTTATCATAGGAAATACCTAGTTTGGTAGCAAGAATCTGTTTCCTTGCACTGTAAGTACAGGTTTCTTTAAGAATAACCTTCATCTGAACCCAATCAGTATTCTATTTTTACTTGGGATTTAAAAAATGGCAGCTTCCCTCTCATCCTGAGATTGCCTAATGTTAGCTGTTCAGAAAAGATAGTAAAGAGATGACAGCACAAAACCAAGTCTGCTTCTTCTTATTTTTCAATTTTTTTTTCTGATTTTTAGTGCTCATTTTAATGCTTTATGTATTTCGTTTCATGTACACTGCTTTAACATTCCAAAAAAACAAACTAGGAATTTTTCAGTAGCCCGATGCAAGGCAATAGTGGACATGATCAAGATTTCTACCATATAAAATTTGAATATTATAGGAGGATCATTCTTTAGCAGGACCAATACCTGACTTTACATATTTCATATTTCATAATCTTATGGTATATGTTATAGTGATAGAAGGACTACCTCCATAATCCAGGCAAATTTTAGCACACATTTGTAGACACAAATTTGCAGATGAACGAAGAAATTCCCCCATTATGTTATCTTATTTTTGGCTGCTTTAGCTTTGGATCTGCAACTTTTGGAAACAGACATTTTCTCATAGCAATGAAATCAACTTTTTCTGGTGTTACCATTTCAAAATTCATGGTTCGTATTTCTGAAAGTCACAGTCTATTTCTTCAGAGCAACTTAGGTACCAAACTTCCTATGGAGTTTAGCAGGAATATGATCCTTTAATTCAGTTATGAATCTAATTTAAGCATCAGAATGAATTTTGAAAATATGCCATAAAGAGATTTTCTTAATAACTGTGCAAGGCTGTTAGTGAAGCCTGAACCAAGAATCAGAAATCTTTTACCAAAGCTATAATTTAAAAGTGTTAAGTGAGCCCTTCACATGTAGAAGTTACGCAAACAAGAAAACATGCTTTTATCTTTCATATAATTTAAAATAAGCATATCTAGGAACAATCCTAGAAGACTCCACAGTGTTATTTAACATCAAGATATGATTTCAGGAAAATATTGAGCACCATGGATAAAATGACTAAAAACTGTAGGGCTGGAGTCTGCATAAATTGGTCAGGTATTTAACTCATGAATATTTCAGGCTTTTTTTTCTGTTAAGGAGGTATATTCTATGTATTTCCATATAATTAAGAAATTTTGTAACTAGGCTTGATAACTGCCACATTGGAAGCAAAGAAAAATGATAAACATTAAAAGCTAAAGTAGTATTATCTAGGGACTACTCCATCTCTGAATACTGTAGCATTTAATTATAGGTCACTGTTAATTAATCTAGAAGTGCTTCCTTTAGTTGATTTGCTGACGACAGTGGTGATATATTCTTAAAGAGGCAATTAAAAAAAAATCTACTGAAATTCAACAGTGCGTTACAAATATGCTACCAAGATGTGGGAAGGGCAAAAGTGTATACTAAAATATCCATTCATCCAAGATAAGCGCTCGCAAATGGTTTAAATTAGACCTGTTAATGGCAAATTCAATGAATCACTGCACATACCTAAAATAATATGCTGGCATGCTGTTTAAATACAACCAAAGCTGTTTCCTTTGTTTGCAGAAAAATGACAATATGGGCCATCAAGGATGTTGTTTTGAAGACTTTTTAGGCAAATGGTGGGCAAAACTGGTGCCACATAAGGATGATCTGAAATTAGTTATGCACAGTACTGAATGTTAGGTCCCTTACTTAGATCTGAAAATCAGTGTGTTAGCTAACTCAAGTTCCCAAAGCAAATGAAATAGACTGTCTCCTCCAAGCAGAAGTTTGTACCATCTACGTTTGAGTTCTGTTTTTATATCATAGAATCATAGAATGGCTTGGATTGGAAGGGAACTCAAAGATCATCTAGTTTCAACTTCTCTACCATAGGCAGGGTTGCCAACCACTAAATCAGGTAATAGATCAGTTTGTGCAAAACACCATCCAGCTTGGTCATGAATATCTGCAGGGATTGGATATCCACACTTGTTAATTATGAAGCATCTTTTAAATAACCTGAAGTCTTTATCTGACTCCATAGGACACAGAGTGGTACCTGGCAGTGGGCACACACCAGATACAAATGCAGGCTTTTGAATGAAATGGAGGAAACCTGCACACTTCTGCTTCTTTCTTTGCTGTTAAGAACCTCTCAACCTCTGTATCCACAAAAAGAAGGATGAACCTGAGAGTTAGAAAAAAATCTGAAGGAACAAAAAAGATAGTAGGTGTAAGAATCACAGAATCACAGAATTGTAGGGGTTGGAAGGGACCTCCAGAAATCATCAAGTCCAACCCCCCTGTCAAGCAGGTTCCCTACACCAGGTCACACAGGTAGGCATCCAGGCAGGTCTTGAACATCTCCAGAGAAGGAGACTCCACCTCCCTGGGCAGCCTGTTCCAGTGCTCCGTCACCTCACTGTAAAGAAGTTCTTGCGCACATTTGTGCAGAACTTCCTATGCTGCAGTTTCTGGCTGTTTCCCCTTGTCCTGTCTCCACTCACCACTGAAAAGAGTCTGGCCTCACCATTCTGCCCCCCACACCTTAGATATTTATAGACCTGGATCAGGTCCCCTCTCAGTCTTCTTTTCTCAAGGCTGAACAGATCCAGTTCACTCAGCCTTTCTTCATAGGAGAGATGCTCCAGGCCCTTCACCATCTTTGTGGCCCTCCGCTGGACTCTTTCAAAGAGTTCCCTGTCTTTTTTGTACTGGGGAGCAGAAAGAAAGAAAGAATGTCTCTTTGTTCCCCTTTCTCATGCAACTAAAACATTGATAAACAAAGGTATTATTTTAAGCTTAAAAAATTGAGTTGAATTATTTTTTTATTTCTAGATGTTTTTATTTGCATATTAAAGCTAATCATCAGCACTAGTCCTGTATTAATGATCTTGTCATGAAGAAAATAAATTGTCTTTTTGTTAAGCTTTTCCAGTTGAGCAGTTTGCATTTTGTCCATTACTGCTTTCCAGCCATCAGGTTCTCTTTTTCTTACTGACCTGATATCCTGATATAACACTTCTACTTAGTGAGTAAATAAAAGAAAAAAAAGAAAAAAAAAAAAAGAAAAAAAAAAAAATGGAATCACAGGCCCATACCTCTCAGGACAGTTAAAAATTCCCAGTTGTTTTTTCTTTTCCCTTGTATTTCATAGGCAATTTGTCTTTCTCATTTCTCTCCTGAGTTCCACTGCTGACTGTATATAACAAAGCCAAATATGGGGATCAAAAGCCCATTAATGAACAGATAACTATCCAGTCTAATGATAATTATCATTGGCAGGGAGAGTTTTAAAGAACAGTTTTCTGATAAAGGCAACTCTTGTTTAAACAAGATAAAAATGAGAAGCAGAGTATAATACTTTATTGGAAAGGAGTAAAAGCAAAGAAATTTTTTTAAAATAGAATTTTGGTATATCACAAGTAGTTAAATATTCTCTCTCTTTTTTTTTTCTTAATAGCAATAATATATAGAAACACTATGCTAATGGGAGGGTGATGAAGATTTGACCATAGGATTATAGAAGTCTTTGGCCTGAAAGTGAGATGACTGGCTGAAGAGATGATTGAATTATCTAGTTTTTCTCATAATACAAGAACAGAAAAACCACCCCATTTAATTTTCAGACAACTACTGTCCATCTTATTCCTCATTTTGTATTGTTGGTCTCTGCAGCAGCTTACTGGGACAATAATTTTTCCAATATGTTTGCTTTACAGAAATTTACTTCCTTCATATAAGAATAAGAAGTAAATTGAATGGTCCTCGTGGAATGTGATATACATACTGTTCTTATTGCACTCTCTTGCACAATTAATCACTTATTATCAAACACCGAGGGCACGGTAGGAGCTAGATCACTTCATGTTTGCTTATTTTTTATCTTCTTTCCCTATCCATCTGCCATTTGCCATAAACGAAGCTGAGATAGAAATTAAGTGGGCCTTTGATCTGATCCAACATGGCTATTGCTAGGCACTGAGTTACAAGCTTAGGACTGAGATGTAGGCCCTAACTTGGTCCACTTGATGTTAACATCAAACTTAGTAGCTGTGACAACTCCTGCTCATACTGAATGGTGTAGCAACCTTGTCATTTTTCTGTGATATCTCTCCTCCAACACAAGGAGTCTGATGTTTTGTTCTGCAGGCTCAGCAAACGCTGTGGGATCCTGGCCTGAACATTAAGTTGAAGCAAGTGGTGCACTAATGCAATCCTGTTTCTCCACTCACAAACACCTCTTCTGGAATCTGTAGATATCTCTACTTTTCTCTGTGATCTCTGATGGCCCTTTTGCCACTATCAACGCAGTTAGGTAGGGCTGGTCCCTCTTACTGTTTTGAGTGGGAATAAATGTTTTGAGCATACACTTTCATGAGGAGTTAAAGGTACATCTGCTGGACATCGTGACCAGTGCTTTCTTCTGAAGATTTTTATATTGTTTTATGTAAAAAGGAGCAATGAATGTAGATGTTTTTTAGTGTGATGAAGGAGATAAGGGCATGGAAAAAGCATGGTATTAACTGAGTAATTCATCATAATTTTAAGAAAAATACCCCAGACTGATAAATTATGCTCTTGTTGATAGTTATATGATATTTCTTTGACGTCATCAAATATCAAAATAGGATTCATTTTTTTTTAGTGGGCAGAGATACAGCAAGTAGGCTGTTAGCTTCCTGTCAGTGGAGATAAAGACTACAGTACATCCGCTCAAGCTGATTATCATGTACTTGCTTGCATACCCATACAAAACTTCCTGGTATTCCTAGAACTGCTTAAGCTTATAACACGGAGAATTGTCTTCAGCTGAACCAAGTTTCTTCCAAGTAATTTTTCTCTTGGTGCTCATAAAAGATCTTTCAGCTAAGAGCTAAATCTGGAGTTAGTTGATAGACTCTATTCAGAAAATAGTCCTAGATAGTGCAGCAAATTAAGTTGAACATTGTAGTGACCAGTTATAAAAAAAAGATAAAGCTACCATATGTGTTTCTGCATTGAAGCAGGGCATGAAGAGTTGTGGTCTTTTAAAATACATTATCTGAACAAAAGCAGCTAACATGGGATAATTTACTTTCTATTTCTGTGATAACTGGGAAGTGTTTAGTAGTGAGTGAGAAACGAGAAAGAGAAAAGTGTTCTGTGTGCTTGTACTCTTCTACTAGACTGGTTTTTCCTCTATGGGGGATTTAGCATGACATGTTATGCCTTATTGCTGAGTCTAATTCTGTTCAGCTTTTTCTTCTACAGTTCTTTAAGCTATTCCTCGGCATGTAGAATGGTTGCATTTGTTCATCAGTATCTGACTTTTTAAATTTACCAGATGAGAGTGAGATGGGTAAGAACCATATTTCCTGTGCAGGACTGATCTGGTAGGCAAGAGTTTTTGGCGGAAGAAGTGGTCTTGCAAATAACATAATATGTGCACTAATGCTCTGTGGCACTTAAACCATTGAGAGAAGAGAAATTTAAATCCTACCCAGATAAATAAAAAATACACATGATATATATATATATAAATTTATTTTCTTATGGTGGAGTTTTTTGCTTGAACAGCTTTACTAGCAGATTTTTACTCTCTTTTTTCAGGAGAGGTGAGCGTTACTTTTTCCTTGGAGAACCTTGTGCCAGCACCAAGAACTCTTACTGTCCTTACTGTGCTCCTGATCTTCACTATCTGCATATTGGTAATAGTCATTAGCTGAGTTAATGGCAGTGGTAACACTTAATTCTATCAAGAGTAAACATCCAAACTTAACTCCAAGGTTTTCTTAACACAGTGTAGGAAAACTGACAGTAGTTTGGAGGCCGCAGTGAACTCTGTTTGACAAGTCTTGGAGAAGTATTTGAGTAATTTAATCTCTGTTGTTATCTTCCTTTTTTGTCTTTTTGCTTAATTTACTTTCAGTAATAAACCTAATGTGTTTGAACTCAGAAATTCTGTGAAAAATCTGTTATGTTGAAGGTTCTTTGAGAAGTAAAGTTGCATGCTGACTTTTCAAGTACTGGCCAGCCATCTAAACAATCTTGTTTTATGCTTTTGATACATTCCTGTCTCTTTTCTATAGCTGACAGTATCGTACATGTCATTGTTTAGATAATGGATTCTGTGCCTGCGCAAAAAATGTTTTTTTCTAGTGCTTTTATTGCTGGATCCCTCCATAGAATCTCACATGCTTTATGATTTGTTGAGAATAGCCAGTATAACATTGCCGTGACTCAGATCAAGTTTTGTTCCTTGTATCATTAGTCACCTTATCTTAGACTATTAAATAAACTTGTATTATTACTTTTCATTCTTTCCAAATGGTTCTGTTGCAGCCTGATTTTGCATCTCACAGCTACATCAGAATAATAGAATTATAGAATATCCCGAGTTGGAAGGAACCCATAATGATTGTTAAGTCCTACTCCAGGCTGCATACCACCATCCCAAAATCAAACCGTATGTCTTAGAGTGTTCTCCAAATGCTTCTTGATCTCCAGCAGGTTTGGTGCCATGACTACTGCCCTGGGAAGCCTGTTCCAATAGCTGATTTTCCTTTCATTTTGGAAATGCAGCTAATGCAACCTAATGACACTGAGATGCTTGTGCTTGTTCTTTCAAACCAATTTATAGTTCTTGTTTGTGTTGCTCAGTTGCTCTTTCTCATTTTGAAATTTTGTGGCTGATAAACTTTAAGGCAAGTATAAATTAGATGTGCTCTTATTCACTATACATTCTGAACAGGAAAAAAAATTAAGTTTTGACTACTGTGAAGTCATTCTCCTGTTTAAAAATTGCTTTTTTGCTTTCATTAAGCAGCTTGAGGAATTGTTATATATTATTTAAAAATGTTATGACCTTGCTTTTCTATGAAGCTGCCTCTTGCTTCCATTAAGTTTTCTTTTTTTACAGATTTGTATTTCTGGAAGTATTTCCAGTTTCAGTGTACTCATCTGCAGAACTGAATGCATTATACATGCTCTAATGTGCATGCTGAGTAGGGCTGGGATGTTTAGCTTTGAGAAGAGGAGGCTCAAGAAGAATCTTAACAGCACTTTCAGATTCCTGATGGGAAGGAGTAAAGAAAATAGAACTGTGCTCTTCTCAGCGTAGATCATTGAAAGAATAGGAGGCAATGGGCACACGCTGAAATACAAGAAATTCCATTTAAACAGATATATTATATAAGGCTGATTGAACACTGGAATAGTGTTATCCAGATACTTTGTTAAGTCTTCGTTCTCGAAAATATTCAAACCCAACTGGATGCTCTTCAGCAACCTGTTCTGTCTGACTCTGGTCTTACTGTGGAGTTGAACAAGATGGTAACCAAGGCCCCTTACTACCTCAGCTGTTCTGTGATTTTGTAAGCGTCTCGTAGTGAGTGAACAAAAACAGTCGGAAAGAGGCAAATTTTTCAAATTCATTTGAGCACCACTTCAGCCTGCTGTAGGTCCTCCATAAGCCACATTTAGCTCCAAACAGTATTTTCAGTGTGATAATGTGGCCAATATAAATACACACAAATATTTTAAAGTATACTTTATCCAGAACAAAAAGAATAATTCGGTGTACAGTTAAGAGTCTATTAAGTCTAGAAAGCTGAAATTACATTTTAAGGAAAGAAAACATCAGGTTGAGTAATAAGAAAAAAAAATCTAGAATTTATTAATTTTTGAGAAAGAATTCTGCTTTCTGGCCAAAGGTCCAGGATCCACTCCTTCCCAGATCTCCTTAAGAGTTAGCAGTGGAGGCAAAGATATCTCACTGGAGGTCCCTGCATACGTGAGGCCTTCTGAAGGCAAGCAGCTTTTTATCCATATTTATGTGCTCATGGCTGTTGCATTTGAGCAAATCCTCACTTCCTTAAGCCTAGGACCTTGCTGCTCTGCCACCATTGCTGTGCTTTTCATCGTATTAAGTACATGACAAGAAGGGAGAAGCTTGATCAGGAAATCTGTTTTACATAAGTCCTGTTGTTCATCACTCTTCAGTCCAGAATTAACCTTCAGTAGTCAATCTTTCTCTGATCCATTTTTCCATTTTTAAAAATCACATGATTCACCAAGGCAGTATTTACTCATACTGATTTTTCTTCTTTTTGGTTCCCTGCCCTACTGACTGTCAGCCCCATCTGGTCTTCTTTCCTCATGTTTGCATCCTCTCTGCTTTACTTCTTCTCTGACCTCATTTCATCCTCTGTCTTAATTTCATTCAGCTTCTTTCTGCATCTCTTCCATGTCCTTGGGCTGAAGTTATCTGTTATTTTCAAAATTAAGAATGGACGGCTGTTGTGTGGTTTAACCTCTGCCCTTTGTCGGTAACACCAATGAAAGAAGAGGCTGTTTATTTTATGTTGTACAATATCACCCTCCGCTGGCAGCTCCTTCCTTCCTTCTTCATTTCACTGCAGCCTACAGCAGTCTGTAGGTAGCTCCCGTCTTCAGAATTCACAAGAGCATTATCATTTAGAAGGGCTGCATATCTTATTTTTTTTTTTAGGAAAAAGAAACAACAATGTCTCTGTACTTTTTTCCATGTGCCCTTCATTGGACTATGTTAAGTGTAACGGTTTATTTCATTTCTTTTTCTGGAATCTTTTTCAGTCTGACTTCTCTTTCTTAATTGCCACCTTAGAATTTACCATCACAGTGGTCTCCAGCCTTCCCATGCTACAATACAATGCAGGTTCCAGAAACCAAGCCTTGTTTTCAGCTGGTTCTCTGCTCAAGCAGATAGAAACGGATTATTTTATTTTATTTTATTTTATTTTATTTTATTTTATCTTTTTTTTTTTTTTATTCCTCCAACAACAGCCCTGAGAATGTGGGGATTAAAGAGCTGGGAGTCCCTGGGGCTCCTCAGCTCTTTGATCTGGCACAGTAAAGCACAGAGACCCTTTGAGATGCACCAGCTCTTTTCATCGCATTGGCGCTCAGCCAGATAGCAACTTCTGGAGAAACCAGCTTAAGGCTGATTTTGGCTGTGAGTGTGGTAAAACAAATAGTATTCTGCACAACAGCTATATTGCTGTAAAGATCATGAAGCATGCTGTGGGCAGTCTGAGTATCCTTACCAATTCAAGGCTGCCTCTTTTCTAAAAGCCAAATGGCAAGATAGGATAGAGCATCTGTCCCTTTACAGGTAACACTACAGCCATCAGATTATTATTTTTTTTTAAATAATTTAGGTTATGAATTCCTCTCCAATGCACCATAAAGACACCTTCTGCAACCCCCTGACCTTCTTTCTCACAGACTCATCTCAGCCTCATGCCAGAAACTCTCTGCCCCTTTCCCTTGCCTTTCCTTGCCTCATCCTCTCTTTACCATTCCTTGTCCTCTGTCTTTCAACTAATCCCTTACTAATTAGAATCTATCCAAAGGGCAAATAAACAAGAGTAGCTGAAATGACATGAAATCTGCAGGCTAATGCTTCTCTTTCTCTGTTTGTATATTTAATCCTTTTCTCTAGCTTTTATCTGCTTGTCTATTTAGATAAGAAGATGTTGTGGAGCAGGGATGCTGTGTAGATACTGTGCAAGCTCCACTTTCTTATATACTGTGGTAGCAAACATGATAACTGTTAATATCATGCTGTATCTGAAGGTCATCAGAGGCTGCTGTAGGGTGTTAATGACAATTAATTTACCGCTGTTTGCTGGAGGTCTGCTGCTGTAAACAGGTCCTGCTTGTGGAACTAAATGCCTTCACTGACATAATCAGACCAGGCTGAAGGCTGTTTTGGGGGATTAGACATATTCTTGGGTGCTAGTTTACATAAAAATATTCTAGGAGCATTGTCATAGAATAGCACATAAAATACACAGGTCTCATTAACCTGTCTTCACATGAAGATGCTGGGGGCATGTGGCATCGGAGGCAGCTCCAAGTTATTTCCTCAAGCAACTTGAATAACTTAGAATGAAAGAAAAAAGTGTCTTTGGAGAGATGCCAGCACCTTGTATTTGCTATGGATGCCTCCATTTTCAGTATGAATGACTACTCTTGAGACTTTCTTAACTCATGTAGCACTACCCATGGTACATCTGTGTTCAGATGCAGCTTGTGCTGGCAACCCAGCAGCATATACTTAGCACTGCCTGAGAAAGTGAGGTAAGAAAAAAGGGTGTAATTAGTAAGATAGTGAAAAGCTCCTTGTTACTTTCTTAGCAGTGACTGAATTATCTAGTTTAAAGCCGGCATGTTAATCCTAATTTCAAGGACAGAATATGAGGAATCCCAGGTTAGGTTTTGTGGTAGCACTTGCTGTGGGAAGTTCACATTGGATTTGAACAGCTATTTTTTCTTGCCCTACAGTTTCTATATGAGTAAGCATTGCCATCATATGCAAAGAAGGTCCTGCTTTCTTTAAAAGTAATTGGTGGGCCTTCTGTCTAGGCTTAAATATTTTTCATCAGTCACGTGGCCCTGCTTTACATAAATTCTGTCTGTAGAAAGTTTGCTTTACCATAGGAAACAAGTAAGAGTATGATTGTCCATGCTGCATTACAAGGACAAAGTGAAAGCAGCACTTGTCTTATTTTCGTATGAAAGATAATGTCAAATGTGAATATTTATCCTCAATTTTCATATATTTTTCCCTGGATCTCATTCTCATCCAAGGAAGGCATTTTACTGTAACTTAATGCTTTCCAGCTAAGAATAGTCAATTTCAACAGTGACTACTCTGGGACGTACAACCCCTTTGTGAGAACAATGCAAGGGAATGTCTCCCCAAAGTGAAATTCCTGAAGTAGCATTGCTGTGCCTTGTTAGTAGCAGTGCAAATTAAACAGCTTATTTATTTATTTATTTATTTATTTATTTATTTATTTATTTTTGTAAAGAGAGCAATACTTAGTAATAAGCTGCTTTTCTAGTTATTCATGAAAGCTCTTAGACATAAACTTGCAGAATATGTGCTGTCAATCTGAGCTTCAAATCAAGGTTACTGGTCAGTTACATAGGACTGGATGTAGTACAAATTGTTGCTAGTCAGGCTTTCTAGCTTTTAAGTGAAACAATTTCCCAGATTCCCAGAATGGTATCTTCAGAACTGTAGCTTTCAGGCTTTGGTGCTTTCTAGATTTAGAGTCAGATATCTGCAAAATCTACTCCTCCAATGCTTACGTGGAACGTGCTGTGAGATATTTTTTTCAAAGAAAATCTAACACTGTGGTAGGATATGCAGAGATCGGCCTCTCATGAGAAATATTACATGTTTTTAACCTTTGTGATGAAAAACATAACTTTTCTAAGCCAGTAGAAGCTTCAAACAAGCTTTAGACGATATGACACTTAATGGTCAGTAAACGGAAGTTAATTTAATAATAGATTAAAAGAGTGAATTCTTTGTGTTATGGAATTGATTAGCAAAAGTTCCTCAGTATCCAGTCATTCATGATGTGAGAGTGAGTGTTAAAATCCTTTCAAACCCACACAATAAAAGAGAATGGAATGCAGATGTTGGAATGAAATAAGTGGATCACATAGAAGAAACATAATGGAAACAGGAGGTCCAGTAGCTGCAAACACTTATTAATAACAAGGGTAGGAATCATGATGGAAATAAACTGAATATGGTGCTAAACATATTTATTAAGCACTTAGGAAATTTTAGTAAAGAAACTTCATGCAAGACATTGGGAGAGATGGACTCAATCTTACAAACTCTTCACAAATCTGTGAGTGGTCCTACACTGTCAATATTCCTACATCAGTTATGAAAGTGAGCTAGAATACTCCCTGTTCTTTCTTAATGTAATTTTTGAGTAAGAAGCAGGGTTCTGTTCTGCCACAATACGACAGGCCGATCAAATTTTCATAATTTGTAATAGCCTCTTATCAGTATTCATTTTTTCCTAATGCAGTAACGAGAAGTCTTATCAGATGTGACAAAAAAAGATTACTGATAAGAAAGGCAACAGAGATTAAATAACAACAGAGATCAAATAAATTATTTCCAAGACATTAGAATTCCCCCAGCAAGACTTCTGACATTGATTTCCTGTTGCACCTTGGAAACATTACTTTCATAGCAAATATCACAGCACGGTGAACGAATAAGCAAAACTGGTGATTAGAATCATCTCACACCTGAATTTGCAGAAGCTGCTTTGTACTTGTGTTGCATTTCTCATGGGAAGGAGCTGGCTAAAAATGGCATTCACTGTGAGGGAGACTACTGATTTCACATGCCTACACCTAGGGATACAAATGATTCACCTGGTAGAACAAACGCTTCTTGCCTGAGAAGCATAAAACAAAGATATGCAGCTCCTCATTCAACATTACAGAACCTAGAAAAAGATACAGAAAGGTTTCTATAGGACATCATCATTACTTCAAAACAGGATCTGCATTCACAAATGTTTTCATGTTATGTGGTACTTTCCTGCTGAAAAGCAGTTAATGTCACAAATTTAGGTTGTCATATACTAAGCTATAGATTAATTTTATTGCATTTAAGCCATATTACTTTCCTTGAAGAATTGCAAGCTGTAGAATAGTTATCAGATGAAGTGTTTTATGAGATTAACTGCAAAGTCCCATATAAGATTTAATCATTTTCTATTATAGAATTCAGGTACGGAGTACAGCAGATGAATCTACTGCAAACTTGCAGAGATGGAAGGTAGGACTTCTGCTGAACGGGAAGAGGGCTCTTCCTTCCAGAAAGTTGCACAGAGCCAGCAACATCAGTTAAGTATCTTATATATGCATTACTGATTCTTCTTCTCGTAACCCTCTTAGTAGACTGGATTTGTGCCTTTTTAGTGAAAGTGCGTTGCCTTTCAGGTCTAAAATTAGCTTTATTCTAATTCCCTTAACACACAACAGATGGAGAGCTGTAATCTGAAGGGTCCTATAACAAAGTGCCCCAAGTATGCTTTCAGTAAAAGGCTTGATTCTACCACTTTTTTTGGCTTGAGTTCTACACAATGATACAAAATTTAAGTACATAAAGATCATCGAAGCTACTGATTCCCCTTGTAAAAAAGTGTAGCACGTGTGTGTTTGCATGACAGAAGCCCTTTAACATGACTTAAGGAAAGCTTGTATAATAGTTTCCTAATTTGACATAATGTATTTGTCTCCTCAGACTGTCAGCTGTCTTAGAATGTTAAACAAGTGGTAAAGACATGGCATGAATAATGCACCAAGCCAAACTACTTATTTCTTTGGGGTTTTAGATTTCAATTATTTTAGATTGTGATTAGAATGAAGATGTATCACAACGTTTAGACGTTCTATTGGAAGCTTTTTAAAAAACACATAGGTTATTTATGGCATTTTCTGCCAGTAAAATGCTTATGAAAAATCTTTTTGCTGAAACATTTCCTGAGAGTGGTGAAACCTACTCCTGCATGTGCTCATAATACATGAAACAATACAAGGCAAATAACAGAGATACACATCTGTTAAACTGCAGAGGTTAAATAGCCATTAAAATGCCATCATTTCTGTTTGTGCTATAGAAAAGTAATTAGAATCATCATTAAAGTAGTTGCTTTTGTTACATGTACGGAGATTTCGTTACAGAGAGAAAACATTTAAAAACACGTAATATCTGCTTCTGAGTATATTTTCCTTGTGAAATTCACAAGACAGCTACTTAAGTGAAAGGGAATATGAGTATAGTGTTAGGCAGAAGTTCAGTTTGCCAAGTGAGAGGGCAGAAAATCACTTCTCTGTTTTTACAAGGCTTATTTCAAGATCACGGATTTTCAATGGATACTGTGGTACTGATTTTTGGTGCTGAAACTTCCACTGCTTGTGGAGTACACTGTGAAAATGCATTCCTCACCTTGATAAGGCAGAAAATAATCATCCTTGCAATATAACACAAACTAGGCTGTTTTGCTTTAATTGTGCAGTCATTGCTCCTTTTGGAGTTGATTACAGTCTCAAGGGAAATACTACTGTGTAGTATTTCATAAAATACAAATACGGATATAATTAATTGTTTAGTTTTGCATGTTTCACTAATTTGTGGCAAATATGATGGGGTTTGGCTATGATGCTGGTGAAAAAATTCCAAACTAATGAAAAACAGCGCAGTTCTGAGAAAGTCAGCAAGTTTTCAAATGCGCAGAACATGGAACATACTCCATTCTTCAGGAGACTGCTTACTGTATGAGGAGGATGGGCAAAGAGAAATGCCATACAGCTGGGGAAAAACACAGAAGTAAATGGAGAGGGGAAAGGATGATGCAGAGATGAGAGCTCAGTCTGATCTGTAGTTCTCACTGGTGGCAGTGTTAATCTAAACTGGGGCACAAAGGGGTTGACTTAAAGGCCAACTGTCATCATCTTGTATTAATGAATAAAAGGAGCTAGGTTTAGCCAGTTGAAGTTTCTGAATATGCAATTGCTTGGATTCTGTGAACTGGTAAATAACAGACTTTCTTAGCACTGATTTAATTGAATAGGATAGTAACAAGTGTAAATACAACAAGCAGACTTTCCAGAACCACTTTAGTTCATCTCTGCTTTGTTTACAGGGGACTATACCTAACATAGTCCCTCACAGTGCACAGGGACATCTAATGTCTGAATCAGAGACTGCAGGTAAACACATTCCTCAGGCTATGGCCACACACTGTAGGTAAGAAGCATACACAGAAAAGGCTGAAACAGTGCAGCCAAAGCTGGTATTCAGAAAATTATCTCACATATGTGCAAATGTCACCTTATGTAATCAAAATTGAGTATTATCTGAATGAGAGTCTTGAATGACACTGTCAAGTGAACAAGTAACTTACATAATCCTGATCCATGCAACGTGAAACCTCACTGAAATAACATAACGCCAGCAATTTTCCCCCTCACGTATTTTATCAGTAAATGGTACTTAGCTTTAAAATGACAGGAGGTATCTATATGCAAAACATCAGAGTACTGCTCAAATAGGGAAACTACCTCAGCAATCTCCCTGAAGCATAGGAATTTAAGGAAGTGTAATTAGAACAATGTTCAGGGGATTTAAAAAGCTGGATTGAATTTTCTGTTCGGCTACAGGCATCTTGTGTGACCTTCAGAAAAGCCCTTGAGCCAGATCCCCATAGCTGCAGTCTGGAGGAGTCAGGGATTTGTCAGGCTTTGATGAGCTGCGGCTGTGTTGAACAGTTGAACCGATTTCCATAAAACTTGCCAAACTCTAGGAGGAAGAACATGTGAAAAAGGGCTTTCAGGATAGTGAAGGAAGTACCACAACCATTCGAAAATTGGAAGATTGACTTGTGTTCAGGTGTTGACATTACCTATACCTTCAAAAGGTGCTTGCAGGGTTTTTACTCAAGTTTATGATTCACTGTTAGTCATATGTGCGTATAGATATCTTGTTTGTGGTATCAGAGTAACATTTGTGTAGTTTGGATGATTGATTGCTATTTTACTCTCATTCCTGAGTTCATATTAGGTTAGTAATTGTCCCATGTATCTACATTGTTCCTGTATTAAATACTGTATTTGAAATATATTGATTAAAAGCAAATACTGCAAAAGCTTTTCTTTGTTTTTGTTTATGGTGAAGCTGATATATTTTTAATAAGTTACTGTTATGATCAAAATGTCATATATTTCCCTTCTTACATAAGAGAATGTTTTTCTTGGATTACTGGAAAAGATAATTTCAAGTTAAAATTGATGGCTTAAAAAAAAATCACTAATAAAGAAACTTTTAGCTGGTCAATTCTGTTTTCAACAAGAGACGACTTATTAGTGGGAATTATTATAGAAAACTTAATTGAACTTTGCAGTTGTGAAGACAAAAAGACACACTGCCAAGTTAACTTTAATATCTTTCTAGGATTTCTGTAACTCCCATTGGCTCCCTACTGCACCAAAAAAAAATAAAAATAAAATAAAATCCCTGACAGATTTTTTTTTCTATATTGGAAATTCCAGTGGACTCTAGGGACATCTCATTCTTTATAGGCCTTCCTCTTTGCCTTTAAATCACTGATGTAATGTTTCCCCATACAATTTCACTTGCCTTATAAAAATCTATTTGAAAATATCTCTCCTGAGGAATTAAATTCAAATCCTGCCTTTGAACATTTGCTCTGTTTATGTCTCCTATAAGGCAGATTTTCAGGAATCATCTTTATCATCTTTGCAGCAGTTCCTGTATCGTGAGTGATAGCTTATTTGTAAAGAAGGTAAAGGCTGTTCTAAGTTTCTTTACATAAGTGTAGAATAGGAACTTTACTTTTAGATTCAGAGAGATTGCTTGAATTTTTTTGCTCTGCTCCTTTTTGTGTACTTTTTCTAGACTCCTCTTTCTGAAATTATCAGAGTTTTTGAAGGCATGGAGTTGTAGATATAGACAAAAATCCTATGAAAATGCATTTGTGCTTTAGCTCAATTTATCTTTGATTATTAAGAATGAATGTAAAGCAAAAATTGAAAATAAACTATATTATTTAATAACATTTTCTGCTTAGAGAGATTGAATAGATGGCAAAAAATGGTGTACCCCTTTCTTGATTAAAATTCTCTAAGGTTTATGTCTACATTCAGAAATCTGTTCAGCTTCTTTGACATCATTTGGCATTTTACTCATGTATTAGAATAGAATTTGTCCCAGTGTACTAGTAGGTGTATTGGCCAGTCTAAAACATGATTATTCAGATCTGTGTTTGTATATAATTCTATACCTGAATTTTATGGGAACTCTAGAGGCAATCAGGAAACTTAGCAGTAAATTTATAGTTGATACATACAGTGTAATGGATGTTTGAAAGAAGAATTGAATAATAAAATCATTAAGGTTGGAAGAGACCTCCAGTTGAACTGTCCACCTGTATGGGAACTGCTGAGTCATGGCCTGTACCTCTGATTGATCACCTGAGGTGAGCCATGAGTCAGCCAGAGGAGCACAGGTGAAGGCAATTCAGCTGTGCTGCCGGAAGGGGTGGAGCCTGGCTGCACCCCTCCTAGACCTATTGAAGAGCTGGCTACCAGAGGGGAAGGATCTCTTCTGGAGATAACCTCTCTTGGTGTTTTATGGTGAGCTCAGCCGAAGGGTAAGCTCTTCTACTTATTCTCTTTTTGTTATCATTGTCTACTTTGCCTAACTCTCTTGACTGTATTGTTATTATAACATCTTGATATCTATTGATTATACAATTATATTGTGATTATAACATCTTGATATCTATTGATTATACACTACCTATCGTCAATATTGCCCAATAAACCCTGATCCATAGTACCACATATTTCCACATATGAACACCTCCAGGGATGGTAACCTAACCTCTTCCCTGGGCAGCCTCTTCCTGTGCTTGACCACTCTTTTGGATAACAAATTTTTCCTAATATCCAACCTGAACCTCCCCTGGTGCAACTTGAGGCCACTTCCCCTAGTGCTATGGCTAGTTACATGGGAAAAGAGGGCTACCCTCACCTCACCACAGCCTCCTTTCAGGTAGTTGTAGACAGCAATAAGGTCTTCCCTGAGCCTCCTCTTCTCCAGACTCAGGTGCTCCTCATAAGACTGTGCTCTAGTTCTGTCACCAGCTTTGTTGCCCTTCTCTGGGTTTGTCACAAAGCACTGATGACTTTTTTTGTTGTGAGGAGCCCAAAACTGAACACAGTACTCAAGATGTAGCCTACTTCTGCTAGCAACACTATTTCTGATACAAGCCAGGGTACCATTGGCCTTCTTGACTACCTGGGCACACTGCTGGTTCATGTTCAGCTGAACAGTAGAACTACTCATCTCTTATACTGGGGTCTTAATACAGAGTCACCCAGATGCAATAATGTAATCACCACCACTGAACTTGTTGAAAATGGAGTTGAGGTTAGTAAATACCCCTAATAGGAGAGAAGTGGTCCTGAACTTACAGTGGAGTTTCCATGTGACATAGTGTATTGTACTTAATAGAATATTGTGTCTCATTCTGCTGTTTTTTCCTCTAAAACATTTCTTGTGGAAAATCCAGGCAGGACATGGAACCATTCTTTTCCCATTTCTCTTCCACTGGAATAATCTGATGTAACATTGATTTTCACTCATGGATGCTTGATAATTATCTTGAGACCCCTAGTTAGAAAATGAGTTAATAGGCACAGAGTATTATTATTACATCCTATTAGCATTTAAAAGGGCAAAGTTTTCTAATTTGAAGAGACACTGTGAATATTGACTGATTCAAAATATCAGTCTACGATTTGGTATTCCTGTGAAATCTGTTTTCTGCTCATCCTGCACCCATTGTACCATCCAAATGATATAAATCATCCACAAAATTCTAGCATCTCTGATAAGGCACCTGCTGAATATAAAATTTGAGAAAGTACGTGTATATGTGCATACAAATTCATCTCTGACTCTATTTTGGTATGAATGATTATCCTCCACCAATTCTATAAAGCAGTACATTTAACAACATGGATATCAAAAATTTGGAAGAATTCTGAAATTGTTATCCCTCTTGGACAAGGTTGCTGAGAATTGCTTTGAGAGTTTCATCTCTATTTTTATGTTTTATTTTATTCTATTTCATTCTATTATTTTGTTTTTAATAGAGTTTATTATTCTAGTATTACTCATAAATAGCAACTAAGCAATGGTGATTATACTGCTTAAGTAGAGGAATCTTAGTTTTCGGGTTTAAATCCTTTGTTAAAGGCTGATTTGTATTTTACATCATATTTTTAATGCAAACTTAGATACTAGCTTGTAGTTAAAAAAAAAAAACAAAAACACCAAACAATTACAGTATAAAGGTATCATTTTCAAAATACTGGAGAATGTATTTGTATATATTTCATTTTCTACGTTTTCTTCATAAAAAGCCAAGATATAAACAAACACAGCAGGTCAGGCCAAATACTTGTTCTCATTTGTCTTCCACCCCTGTAACCAATGGCAAATATTTAGGGGAGAAGTATAAAAGCAGAGTAAGTAGTAGCAGTTGTAAAAATAGTAGTAATAGTCTAGAAACATAGAATATCAGTAGTTGGAAAGCTGGGCCTGATGTATCCCAGGGTAATATAGGCCCTTTTGGCTACTAGGGCACACTCCTGGCTCAGCTTCTAGTAGAAGTAGTACTAGTAATTCTCCAGAGAACTTTTTGAACCTCTGGAAAATGATGCATATGATCTTTCACAATTTTTCCCTCTAAGCAAATAGCCCAAGGCTTCATACTTCAGCAAAGGACACAAACTGAGGATAAGACATACAAATTCATGTTTCTCAATATGGGGATCTACACAAGACTTAAGTTTCTAAGACATTACAATTCTTTGCATGCAGTGTTGCATGCGGTTATTGCTACTATGTGGAACTGTACCACCTTTAATATGCTTTCTGTTTTCTTAGGTGGTATTTGAAACCCTTCTATACTGTAGCTCTGATAAATACTTGAACAGAACCATAGGATGATATGGGGTTGTAAGAGGACTCTGGGCCTCTTCTTTTTTCTGTCATTTTCTATAGTTTACAGTTGTCTTTTTAGAAGAATGTATCTCCATCCTCTCTATAATCTTCCATTAAAGTAGTTGTACA
Source organism: Centrocercus urophasianus (assembly GCF_019232065.1). Lineage (NCBI taxonomy): Eukaryota > Metazoa > Chordata > Aves > Galliformes > Phasianidae > Centrocercus > Centrocercus urophasianus. The sequence continues at coordinate 24,409,326 of NW_024884142.1, forward strand.
TAGCACTAAGATGTCCCTTGAGCTTTCCTTTCTCTGCGAATTAGTGAGTACAAGAAATTGTATGAATCTTTAGTGAAATAAAGAATGTTAAGATTTTGTTGTTGATGGTGTTAAAATGAATGGTCTGTAAGTCTTCACTGTCTCGGCCAAGATCTGAATTTTTGCCTTATTTCTGGAGACTAGTGAAATAGGACCAACTCCCCTTCACTATTCATCTTGTAGATTGATACAGTATTAACGTCTCTTGAAAATATCTGGAGAAGAAATGCCAGAACTCTGATTTATTTTTTTTTTGGGGGGGTGGAGGGTGAGGGGTGGGAGGGAGTGGTGAGTGTAGGGGGAGTTAGTGTTGATTTAATTAAATCTGTTTTCATTTCTAAGATTTCATAGACCACATCCTAAGGGGATCTAAGCCTCTATTGCACTCTGGCTTCATTTGAATTTCTCATAGAGATGTAACATGCTAGAGTTATATTTCTTCTGAGTCGTGTATATTCCTTTCAGAAATTATGAGCTTTGTGGTCCACCATAGCAGGGAAGTAATTATAGATAACATTATAGCTTTGAAGAAGTGCTGGAACTCTCAGCTGGGATGCCTGTTACCTGCCAAGGAGGGATTTAGACTGAACTACTTGAATATTTAAGCAACCATTTTACTTGGAAGTAATTTGTCTTAGTATGTTGTACTAACCTATAATATGTTCAAACTGTAAATAATCTGTATGTTTTTCTTGTCATTAGGTTTACTTTATAATAGACACAGAGTGTACATGTATGAGCCACTATTTTCAGGCAATTGATGGAAAATTCCTCATACAATTATTTATTTTCTATTTCAAGTGAATGTCTTTTTAATCATTTCTTCTTAATATTTTTTTCCAGTCCCTTACAATGTTTATTTACTTGTATTATACATTTTCTAGTTGTTAAAGGAAGTAGAGACATCTCCATGTCTGGGTAATTTGAGAATTTGGTGAAACACTTATCCACATTTTCTGGTTTCAGAAGTGCATTTTAAAAACATACTTATGATCATTTTTCAGTAAATGTTCCATAAGTACAGTTTCTTACTCAATTGTTTATGAAAAGTGGAGTTCTGGTTACTGAAGTCACTTTGTCTAACCAAAGGGGTAAATACTAATTCTCTATAATGGCTGAAAAAATTATCACTGGTATCATATATTTAATTTGAAAGATAATACTGTGATTTATGTGAGATCTCTAGTTCATGGAAGAAACTTGTCAACTTTAGCTAATGTTGGTGCTCTTGCTTTTTTTTTTTTTTTTTAATTTGGTATTTTAATTTCGGGGAGAATACTTTTAAATCCTCAGCTAGATAACTGAACACTCAAATATGTCTGTTTATCATTTATTTTGTAAAGAATGAGGTAACAAGACATTTCTTGGTGCGTGGCAAGGATTGTCTCTATGAGATTCCAGATTATTTTAGGAAATTATTTGGAAAACATTTTTCTTTTCCCGAATTTGAGTTCATGGAACAGATGAAATAAACACAAATGTTTAAGTCTCTAAGCATGACAAATTTTAGCAATGCAATTGCCTCAGAAGAATAGATCATTCAACTTTATCACTACTTGTTTTGTGCTGTGTTCTAACTCAATTGCAGGCTTCTAGTTTTGGATAAAGTGTGTATTATTTTCAAATACATAGAGACATGCATAGAACACATAATAGGTAAGCTGGGAAAATAAATAAAAGGATGTAGAACTGAAATCTATTGTTTCATATCTTTTCAGAGCTAAGGGGTCCATTTTCTGAAGGCTGTCTCGCTTTAAATTGCTTGCTACTCTTCAGTAGAGTTTTAAAAAATTTGAGAAATAACATTTTCTCAGAAGGAGACGGCATGAAGGGATAAGCAGAGGTCAGCTGAATGTAAACCACTGGGTAATTGGCTGGCTGGAACTTTATTAATGTCAACATCAAGTCAGTTCTGCTGCATTCTTATTCCTAGCAAGTTCTTAAGATTAAAGTAAGTTTATTTGGTTCATTTAAATTCAGCATTTAAAATATTCACTCTCTTTCCCACTTTCTTTTCACTGGCTTTAGTTTATTGACTGTTTGAGTTACTGTTTTAATACGTTTTTTTTCTTTCATTGAGAGTAAGTTTTTGAGTCCTGACAACATATTTAATTATTCATGGGAATGCAGTTGTGACTCACAAGCAGAACAAAAGACATACATACTGCCAAAGGATCAAATTGGGAAACCTTTCCCCTTAAGAGAAAAAAATAATTGATTAAATTTCTTCTTCGAATATTATTTCACCAAAATGTTGTTTTTTTTTTTTTTTTTTTTTAGCATGAGGCTGACTTTTGGGATACCTCTTATGGCAGAAATCTATCCATCCCAAGTTGTTCTGTCACAGTACTACAGTATCAAACACTGAAGAATGCTTGCAGAACCTATGTGATAATTCTGCTTTTCTGAGGATTTGTATTAAGCAATTTATTTGGTATCAGTACAGTTTGTGTATACAAAATGTGTGACTACTTGCATCAGACCTTGTATTAACTAAGTTTTTAAACAAATTCTTAAACTTTAATTGATTTGGCAGCAGCTAGTGCTCTGACGTATGTGAGAGCAGAATCAGGATCATGTTCTGCCTCAAAGGCTGCAAGAAGAGATGTATAAATTTGTATTGTCATTAATATGTATTAAAAGCTTCAGCAGTTGAACTGAATCGTATTCTCAAATAAGAGGAATGGAATAGTGCTTTGTTATGCTTTATAGAGAGCTTGAATAGCATTTAGATAAATGCTGAAGTTATTATGTTTTTCTGAAGCTGAAAGTTTTTCATCTTTTTGAATGTGAAATACAAATTCAATGATGTTCTCCCACATACAAAGTGCAAAGTAATTTGAAGAATGTAAAGTACAGAGTTGCAGTATTTTGAGAAGGGAAACAAGTTGTATCTAATATGATATTAATTCTATACCTCCTTTCAAAATGTCAAATTTAAGAATGCAGACAGCCCTTTTATGTTCCTTTAGATGCAAATACATGAACTCAAGTCTAAAAGTATATATTTTTAAATGCAATGTGATAATCCAGTCAAAAATTAGAGAACTTGAATTCAGAGAAACTTGCCTAATCTATTGCATCTGCCTGCATGCAAATAAGCTAATACAGAATGACAGAGACACAAAATTTTTGTGTTAAATAAAATACCCCTAGGAATAATTCTGAAGTGTGTTTTTTCATATACTTCTGAACAGTTATGAAAAAAAAACCAACCAATATGTTCTTAAAATCAGTTAAACCAGATCTGCAGCGTTGTGATTAATGGGAAATTTAGAGAATATGTGGAGTTATCAGAAAAGTTACAGTTTCCTGTTCCACTGAACCAAGCCTAGTTTAGTTAACACTGAGGGATCTGCTGGGGAATTAGTGAATTTTATATTATTTGTTACTGATGAGTGCTTCTGAAGACGAAGTACAACCCTTCAATGTTATAAAACTTCCTTTACTCTTATTAGATAGCAAGCACAAACCAGAGTATCAGATTAGTACTGAGAAAAGCTGACTACATCAAATCTTGGGCTGTGGAGCTCTGTGAGTCCAACAAAATAGTCCCTCAAGGCTGGTGGGATTTCAGCTGCATTGGCTTCTGCCACTAATTGAAGTGCCAGGAAGGGATTGGAGTTTCTTGAAATGTTAATAGCTGTTTGAAAATCTTGCTCTCTCCTCTTAGCTAAATCAAAATAACAGCAGCAATCTACACGAGTTTCTGTAGCTCTGTCAGCTGATAGTTTGCAGTAACGTCATTTATTCTATAAACTCTACTTTTGTTCTTATGAGAGAGGACAAATTTGTATATCTTATAAAATTCCTACGTGTTTTGGAAAATATCTGTAGCTGTAATAATTATTTTTCCCTTGCCCTTTTCTTGCACAAGAAAAAAACAAATAACTCCAGTGAAAAGCTTGAAGTCTGCAAGAACACTTTATTTTCTAGACTCAGAATAATTGTTTAGTGCACATTGTTTCCTTTTTATGGATGCATTGAATTTATATCTTTCTCTTCCTCAATAAGCTTGTTGATTTTTGTCATATACTTGCTTAGCACTATTGGCCATCAGTTTTCAGATGTTAGGACTAATCCCCATTTCACTCAGTGATGTTGATTTTTGTCCTTGTTAATCTTCTGATTGATTCTTTCTGTCTGTCTTCTCAAAATCATTGTAGAAGCTATGTAATGAGTAATTGCTTCTGGGCTATAGCTGCTACTGAAAGAAATGAGTTGGGTGTATCCTGTAAATTTGCAAATTCCAAGACAATATTACTGAGATTTTTTTTTTCCTCATGAGGATTCATTATTTATTACTTGCAAATACCTATTCTATACTAGGTGTCAAAGAATGATTTTGAAATAGAGCTTGTTAAAAGACATTTATTTGAAATGCCAAGTAGAATGATCTCTGAGGCCATATTCCAGGCATTTGTGTACTCATGAAAACTTACTGGCGAAGAGAAATAGGTATATTGATCTTGGTGTCTTAATTACATGCTGGGAATTGACAGAATCCCACTGTTATCCTCAAGATGGTAGAAATTTTTTTTTTCCCCAAAGCAACAATTGTATCAGGAGATACTTAAAAGTGCTAAGAGGGGAGGTACATGGCTTCTTAAGCCCACTTCATGTTGTATTTTGATTTTCAAGTCCCTTTATTCTAAATAACTTATAAACTATGAACAAAAGGGATCAATCTGGAGTGTTTTCTGCCTTCTGTGCATAAACTACACTGTGGTAGAGTACACAGTACAAGCAGTTGTGTTATTATCTAATAGGGAGCGTGAGCTGGGCTTAGACCGTCGTGAGACGGGTTAGTTTTACCCTACTGATGATGTGTTGTTGCGATAGTAAAATGTATTTATAGTTTAGTCCAGTTTTCTTAGGCCTTGGAGGGAAGGCTGAATACTTGAAATGGCAAAGGCAGAAAGAAATTGGAATAAACAGATGAAACTAGACGGTTATGTAAAGAGAGATGTAAGAGCATTCTGAAGTAAAATACATCTCCTTGAAAGGAATGAGTTTAACATGATAGTTAAACAGTACTTTTTGAGTGTATTTTGCCCAGAAAACACACAGAGCCACATAGCACTTATTTTGTAACAGGTCAGACAGCTTCTACTTTGCTTAAATGAGTGGCTTGTTATTGTAGTTTTGTTATAGTTGCTTATCACTGAAGCTGTTATTTAGTATATGTGGTACAGACATGGACAGCTAATTTACACATTTGTATTGAAGGCCAAGTACTTAGCATGATATTTAGGATTTAAAAACATTTATTGAGAATTGAATGTATTATAAGAATTATTACTGCAAGAAAAAAGAACTGTCAGAAAAAGCAATGTGCATTGTGTTTTGTTCCACTTGTGTATAAGTAATGTACATTTGAATGGGAAATCTTTCAATTTAGATATAGCTTAACACAAGTTCTTCTTTTCCTCATGTCTGAAAAGGATATTCTTATGTTTGTCACTTTACAGTCTGTCATAGTATAAGGTTGTAATTTCTCAGATAGACTTGTGTTTACCAGGAGCATTGCAGAAGTAATTATAAAAAGATGCTTGCTGAAACACAAGAGCTTTATTCTAAAATTAATAATTAAAATAAGAACCATAAAAATCATAAGTGTAGTTCTATAGCTTAGAGCTAAGGATATAATTGAATTTCGATGTCTATTATTTTATTATGCAGTTTGTTTCTCTACTTTAAAACCTACTTATTTAAGCACTTAATATGTGAAATTCATAATTGAGCTCAATTTTGGTGAAGTCTAGAATTATGAAGACTGTTGCATGTTTTTATGTCCTGGATCTCTCATAAAGCTTATGCTGCATGTGCTGAATGAAGGTCTGCTCATGTTAGACTTAGGAGAAAAGAAACAATGATGCACAGGAAAGACAGTACAAGATCATTTCTTCATGAGAATACACTAAACATTACAGTCCCAAAACTTGTAAGAAATGTTCCTAGGAATACTCTGCTTTGTTTGACACAAGCAGAAAGGAATATTCAGTGAAACCACCAGACATTGTGTTCAAAACAAGTGAAAGGAATGGATGGATTTATGAAGCAACTACTAAACACGATAGGCTCTGTATGCAGCTTCTGGCTAAACAAAGTCCCCCATCTGCTCTTTTCAGGAAGTTGGAAAAGCTTAACATCTAGTCTCATTTCTTGTATTCTTTCCATAAGCACTGGCCTGTGGGCAGGGAGAATATGTTGGGCTAAACAGCCTTTTATTCAATTCTGTTCTCAAAATTATAGGTCTTTTACTTGATGAGCGACCCCCATGGCTTTGTTGGCTGATAGCAAGATCTTTTTAGAATACATCTCTCCACATAGCTGTTTCTTTCAGGGACCTTCACACTCTGATTACATAGGCTGAAATGAAACACTGGTAGAAAAAATCTAATAGTTTAAAATAATAATAGTATGCAATAATAATGTTATTTTCTTATACTCTTCAGAATTGTATCAACAGTAGCTTTTAGCTGAGAAATTTTGTGTGGAAAAGGAAAATATCTGCAGAATAGTTTTGACAGATTCTTGGTTTCTTCGTCTTTTTCTTGTGTGCCAAGAACAGACAAGACATTCAGCATGGTCCCGTATTTATAGTTTAGTCCAGTTTTCTTAGGCTTTGGAGGGAAGGCTGAATACTTGAAATGGCAAAGGCAGAAAGAAATTGGAATAAACAGATGAAACTAGATGGTTATGTAAAGGATACTGAAAAGCATTTCAGGACTTTTCCTGCTCAGAGAAACCCAGAGAAGGATAATTATAACAGAAATTACAGTTGTTAGATGGTTCTTTATCTTCCACTCTTTTAAATATTTTACACATGGAGAGTCTATTTTCTCTGATGCCTCTGAAAGAAGTTTCTGACTGTATAACTTCTGTCATCCTTTTGTAGGCCATGTTTTCCTGTTTGATACATCTTGCAGTATCAAAATAAATGTGTATTATTTGAGTACAGAATTATGTCAATGGAAATAATACATGTAGATTAGCTACATTCTACATGTATTAGCCTGCACTTCTTCATGTATTTATATTATTTACATTTCCATGCTCAAGGTGATTTTGTTGTCTGCTTTAAAATCTAGTAGTAAAGCAGTTGAAAACCTTCTTGATATAATTAACACTTCAGCTTCGAGCATCATTGCCGTGATGGGCCCTTCCTGAAGTATCTTGTGCCACAGGTTGAAGAAAGCTCAGTTATATTGGAAAAAAGAATTCCAGATGTTCCACTAGGTTTTCTACTTAGATATTAAGAGTATTAAATCTTCCCTTTTTCTAGAATGGAAATATAGTTGTGGCACAGATCTTGCTTTATATTCCTGTAATAAGGGATTCTGAAAACTTTGAGATTCAATTTCATCTTTAAAATACGTGTCTCGCTCCAATTTATAGGAGAGAGAGGAGGTTCTTTCTAATCTCTGTGTGAGATTAAGAAGCAACAGTTCAAATATTGGTCCGACCAGTTTATTATAAATCCTAATCAGGGAGACAGGGAAGGGAAGGATGGCGACTTTTCTGAATTAGGGTGACAGGGGAGGAAAGGAGGGCATAGAAAAGATAGGAAATAAGCAAGAATTGCGTGAAGCAGGGATAGTCACCACCAGGATCCAGCAGCAGTCTGTTGCATGTTTCAAAGGTCCAAGGCAAAAGTACAGGGGGAGAGCAGTAGTAGCACAACCAGTCTTGGGCAGCAAGCAGGTAGCAGGAAGAAGCTGCAGGATAAGTCCGGGAGGAAGCAGCAGCACTCAGGCATCAGGACCAGGAGAGTCTGTCAGCATGCAGGCATTCCGTAGTGAGGGATCTGATGGCAGACACATCCTCATGGTTGTTGGTCCCTCTTTTATCCTCCTTTTCTCCTGCCTGTGTGACATCCCTGGCTGCTTGAGCAAGTGTCATGTGAGTACCCCCTGAGATGGCCATCTTCCTTGAGATAGTCCACACAAAAGACTGCTTCACGGCCATTAAGCTGCGGCTTATCTCTCTCTCGTTGCCACTGGCCTTGTCCATCTGTGTCCCTCAGACAAAGGATTTCTCAACCCTTGTCCAGGACTTGCTTGGACTTGTCCGTCTGTTGTCCCCTGCAAGCTTTGAGATAATGTAAAAAAATAATCTCTTACAATATGTCAAAACCTCTCTTGCTAGAAAGGTCAAAAGGAACGGCCTCATTGTAGGTATTTGCAGTGATTTGAATACCTTTATAAAATCCCATCTGTATGACACAGTATTAGAAAACGATGAAGATATGACCAGGTGAATTAAAGGATGTGTATACACATGAATCTGCCATAAGAAATGTATGTTCTTCTTTAAATTATCTATTTGCCTCATTTTCCTATTACCTTGGTATTCTTCAGCTGCTGTTCATTTCTAGAATTAAAATGATCACTCATATTTTGATGATCAAGTAACAAGAATAAAAAGTGCTATGCAGAGAATCCCTTCTGCCTGCTGAAGTATTACATTGTATAAGGGTTAGATTCTTGATTCCAGGGGCATCAACAGCAGGTGCCTGGGTTCCCTTTTTACGCAACGAAGAAATTAGTTCTGTTTTAGTGTAAACTCAAAAAGCCTCATATTGATTTAGCTTGATGGAAAATACCTCACAGTTATGCTTTAGAGTTGCTTCTCTCTGAAAATCATGACTTATCTTCTTTAAAACATATGAAGGGTGTAGAATCACTGGTTGACAGGCAATGTCAGCATTGTATTTCTTGAATGAAAATTATCAGTATGCTCCATATTGAAGTCAGGGTTTTCTAGCAGCCATTCTATAGAACTGTCTCATTGTTAGACTTCTCGAGGACACTGGAAACAAAACTCCATTGTCTTGGAGGACTAGAGTCTGCGTGGGCACAGGGGACAAGTCCAAGAGCAAGGTCCTGCAGCTGAGTTGGGGCAATCTCAAGTACAAATAGAGGCTGAAATGAGAATGGATTATGAGTAGCCCTGATGAGAAGGACTTGTTGGACTTGTTGATGAAAAGCCCGAGAAGCTCTTTCTTCCCTCTTTTACCATTACCCCGTTTCCAGGTTCTGTCTGTCTCTTAAAGTCTGTCAGACTTTGTGCACAGCAGCTCCCCCCAGTTTGGCCTCTGGCATAAACCTCAGACCACACAAAATTTTTTCAGGGGGACCGGGCAGTTCTTCTGCCATTACTTTTTCTAGTTGTATTCTTTATTTACCTCTTGGCTTTCTCTGGCCTTACAGTCTATTTGCTCTGCCCTCCAAAAGAGACAACCATTTACCAGGAGAACCACTTCAGATCCCACTGTCTTTTATTCAAGCACACCTTGTATTCACTGTCTCAGGTGACTTTTGAAGATGTCTGCAAAGGAGATCCCTCAGACTCTGGACAATCTGAGCCAGTGCTCTGTCACCTGCACAATAAAGAAGTAATGTTTACTCATGAAGAACATTTATATGTAAAAAACCTCCTGCATGAGGTTTCTTAGGGTATCATGGGCTGAGCTTTAAGATGAGATTTTAAAGGCCGTCAATTAGTAACGTGCCATTGATTTTATAACTTTAAATTAAAAGAAAATTGGGTAGTAAAATTGCATCCAGTTTTTCTAAACTTTTCCCTTACCTGGAAGTTCCTTTTAAATATTTAAACAATTTAAACTATAAGATGATTTTGAGGGCACACAGAGTACTAGTTGAATCGCTATGGAGAGTTAACAAAGGATATTTGAGATGGATGTTCCACCCTCTCCCCCTCCAATTTTACCTTATCTCTTAAAAAAAAAAAAAAACATGTAAAAAGTTTGAAAGGTTTTTGCTCAGCATTTCTTTTACATTTCTGGGAAACATTGTCTATTTCTGTCTGTGATTAGGCAGAGGGAAAGAATTTCCAATAAATGAAAGAATTATATTTTTAATGTAGCAGTGTTTGACATTTAAACGTGTACTCCAGCTATTTGTTTAGGTGTTTTTACCATGCCATACTTGCAGAATTTTCTCAACTGTTAGGTGAGCTGTGAAATGAGTGAGAGTAAGGTACAGAGAGAGAATGTTTAAGAGATTAAAGGCCAGAGAGTGGGTGTTGTATGTAATATTTTCTTTTGGAATTATCTGAAAGGAACAAGGAGTTAGCAGTTCTTATTATCTAGCAATCTCACTATTCAGATAGAACATCTTTGAGGAGTACAAGTTTCCACAGTACTTCCACCCACTTTTTACATCAGTCGTTAATCACTGTTCTATGAGAAAGAGTAATCTCTTGACCTAGGTGTACTACATCTCCTTCAGAGAGACCCTGAAAATGAGCTTTTAGTGACTTCTCAAGGCTAAGATTTTCAGCTCTCATTATCATTTAACTCCTTGAAATACATAGCAAGTAAATACTACCTGTTTTAATTTGTTTGTATTGCATATGTACAATTTAATTTCCTGTGATGCTACTGGCATCAAGGTCCAGTTACTGATTCCACATGTTCACAGAGATTCGCTAAGTTGTAATCAGATAAATAGGCTGTGGCTCCAGAATAAAAATCTTGCTTTTTTTTTTTTTTTTTTTTTTTTCCCTCCTAAAAATTGTTTGGAATCAGATTTTGTGCAGTTCTGGAATTAGATGAATTTGAAAAAAATTAAATCTCAATAGGCATTCTGAAACATTAAAAGACCTGTGAGTTTTGTGGTGAGGATCCATCAGACAAATAAAACTTGGGTTTGACCAGAAGTACAGAATTAAAAAGGTTCCAGACTTGTTTTAAATTTCCATAATGTTCTCTCAGATCTCAGTTCGCAGCTCCAGCTCTGCTGCTGCTTCTCTATTGTGAAGCAGTATCCACAAGAAACTAGACTAATTGCCCAGCCTCCGTCTACTCAGGGCATTGATTCATTATTACTTGCTGAATGATGTCACTGTGTGTTAACACAAGAGGTTGATCCCCAGTAGAATCATGATAAATGTCATCCTTCGATCTAAATAGGGTAAATGCTATGGGTTTGCCAAAAAAAAAAAAAAAAAAAGAAAAAGAAAAAGAAGCATAATTTTCTATTTTCCTGACTCAGCCCTACAAACTAGTAAGAATGAGGAATGTACATCTTGGGAATCCAAACAGATTGGTGCACAGAAGTACACAGAAGATAAGTAGGGGTGTCTTTGGCACTGATCCCAGTAGAGCATCAATCTTTGCTTTGGAGCAGAGTAAACAGAGCAGAGAAAGGAAGGCTTCCTTGCCCCAGTAGCAATGCCTACTGCAGCTTATCTGGCTGAAGTCTGGAAATTAAATTTTTATATGCAGATTGTTCATGCTGGGATTATATGTCTTTTATTCCATTTCTCTCTGGTTAAGGAAAGGGTGATTGCCATAGTTAAGATGGAACAGCATCTGGCAGTCTAAGCAGAAATTCAGTGACTTTATTGCTTATTCACAACAAAATTAGAGCACCTGCCCTTTCTTTCTGTGCACAAATGTTTTCCTAGGATAAAATGTGATTGTGATTTCAGAAATACACCCCTTTGTGTCAGATACTTTTCTGTTCCAAGGAAATACAGTTAAAATAATCACATCATCGCCTTTAATTAAAACTCTCTTCTCTCCTGTATACTTCCTACACTGAAGTATTTTCTCCCCTGTAAGGCTTTTATTCACTTCCATTTTGTACAACTGAAGCTAAGTCCTTTCACAGAGTTTAAGAACTATTTTTTTCCTAAAGCTGATGTAACAAAGACCTTTCTGCTTTCCTAATGATGGCCTTTACTCATGTTCTCACTAGCAGGCTTTTTGAAGTGAATGAAACCACTGGTCTTGGGGCCATACATGGAGCCTCATAGCAAGCATCACAGTCACTACTCTTATTTCCTGACTGTAACTCAGTCTTTTATTCTCATCTCTCCTCCTCTGCTTCATCATTTTTTTCTCTCCTAAAGCTTCTTTTTTTCCTTATTCTTTGTTCTGTTATTTCGTTGATCTATGCTCAAGCAAAATCCCACATGAAGAAACAATCCCACCAATTTTCATCATTCCCAATGCAGAAAAAGTGAAAAGGCATGGAAGTGTACATTATATCACTTTATTGGGCTTTTTTTTTTTTTAAGTATGAATTACTTAACATCTTCTGGGTATTTTTTTTCTGTTTTATGAAATGGCTTCCATATTGATACAACTCTTAAAAGGATATTTTAAATGAAAACAAAATCTCACTTTCCTTTCCTGAGATATTTGTTTAGATATACCCTTAATTATGAAAAGTAAATAACTAACTTAGAATTTAAATGTGTGTAACTTTTTAATGTATGTGAGTAATTATTTAATTTGTACATGTATTCTATTTCCAACGAAACTATATAATTAATGCTATTTTAAGAACAAATGAGTGTAAAATTGCAGATGTCTTTGAAAGAACAGACTTCATTTAGGCAAGAGGTGGTAATTGAAATAATTGAACCTCACATTGTAGTTAAGTTTGCCTCTTCTTTCTTTTAACAGTCACAAAAAAGTACGGAATTAAGTCCTTTAAATTTTGAGATTAGATTAATTTCCTGTCTGTATACCTAAGATAAAGATAAAGATAAAAGAAGGAAGAGAGCTTGAAATGATGCTTCCATATTCTTACTCCCAGAACAACTTCTGTGAGATCTGGTCTTTCTGATAGGGTTTGTCTTTTAGATAAAAAAGTAAAAAGACTAGGCTGCAGGGTGTCAGATACTTGCAAGCCCTAAGACAACTCTCATTCTCTATTGGTCTGTTAGTTCCTATGCTGCAATGGCTAAAGAAATCTTCTAAATTAGGATTTTTCTTTGCCTTAATGTCATGGAGTGCAGGCTGTCAGCACTCACTGGTGTGGCTTCAAACACCTCAGCAGACTTGGCCACTTGGAAGTAGCTGATCCAGTGGCTCAGTTTCTTGCTGAGGACTTGCAGTATATGAGTTACCTCTCATAAAAGAAGATGATGTAAGTGAATCATTCTGCATGTTCTGCATGTGAACTAATAATGATGGTTTGGTCACTGCAGGTCACTGAGCACAAATGTGAGGTTTTGGAGAGGGAGTGGAGGTGGGTTGTTGGTCAGCACATAGGACTGGGAGAACATGGGTTTTGAAATGAGGAGGGGGTGACAGAGGTGACAGAAAAGTGTATGAAGGATAGAGTCAACGAATCACCCTTTGTGATAGCGTCTGAGATCCTGCAGACTAATTTAAGAAAAGTAATTGTGTTTATTGTATACATTCCCATCTAGAAGTCCCCAGCTGGACAATACTGTTATTCATTCATCCTTTTTTTCTTCTGTTATGTGAGGTCTCACTGACTTTCTCTATATCCAATACTGGGATAACATAATCGAATTATGCTTCAATGAAGTTTGACAAATAAAGATTTCTTTGTCTAGTTCATACTGCACAGTGTCCATGAGGTATATTTAAGCTGTTAACAAGTTCTATTCCCCTGGGAAGAGTGAATTGCTTTAAAGTTACTAAGATTTCAGTGTAAAACATGAAATGCTGCCCCACCAAGAAAAAAATCAGATTGACTTTGTGTAGCTCTCTGACAGATTGTTCCAAAGACAAAAGAAAATACTTTCAGCAAAAAATGAGGAGATTGAGAAGAGAAAGAATATTTCTGCTGATTGTTACAGTTTCGGCTTTTAGCCACCTGTCTGGTAGTTCTTGTTAAGATGAAAAAAATAACAAATTGAACTTTTGTGGATGAATATAAAACAAACCTCAGGATATTCTTTTCTACTTGTTGTTGCCTGCTATTTTTATTTCTGTTTATATGGAAATGTGTAGCTTTTAGTAACATGTAACAATTTTAATTATAAACTGAGTGAAATCACACCCTTTTAGTTGTATTTCTAGAAAGCACAGGTCCAGTACGAGATTCAGTAGACATATACTGGACTTTTCCATTGTTCCATTGATTCTTCTCCATGTTCTTCTTCCATTGAATATGTGCAAGTCTGCACTCCTCCCTCCAGTGTGTTATGAAACAAACTTCCATTCTCTCCTTTAGAGCAAGAATGTCAGAATGTGAGGCATTTCTCTTTGAAAACAGCCTTTTTTGTGTGTGTGTGTGTTTGTTTGTTTATAGCAAGTGACCACGGTAACTTATTCATTTGGCTAGAATGGATGAAAAAGCTTCTGAAGTATACATCAAAGTTAAACAACACCTATGAAATACTGCTTTTGTTTAGGTGAAATTGTTTATTTCTTAGCTAGTGAGTGTTTCTCCCTAGAAAAACCCACCCGGCTTGGCTGACTTGATTAAGGCAGTTGTGAGGATGATAATAATTCAATTTCATTGCTGGAAGACTGCAGTAGTAGCATGCTCCAAAGCTGTACAAATTCAATCACATGTTTTATTTAGAATTATTTTTAATTGTCTCATTAATCACCATCTGTAGGGGAACTGTTGAATCATTGCCTCTGAACCTCTGACCACCTAAGGCGAGCACTGAGTCAGCCGTGGGAGCACAGGTGAAGGCAATTCACCTGTGTGGTCAGAAGGGGTGGAGCCTGGCTGCACCTCTCCTAGACCCCATTTAATGGCTGACTACCACTGACAAAGGCTCTCTCTCTCTGGAGTTTGCTCCTCCTGGAGTTTTACTGTGAGCCCACAGTAGTGGTGAGCACTTTCCATTTATCTTTGATCATTGATCATCCAATACTTTATAACATCTGTATACTTACTGATCTTACACCCTCTAGAAACATAATTGAGAGATACTGCTGGTAAGCTAAGCTAATATGTCATTAAAAGAAAACAGAAGTATACCAAAGGAAAAAAAAAAAGGGGCAAAAGTGGTTGGAAAAAACATTGGCAGAGCAAGACCCCATGTCTGCACACCATTTGTAACTTAGTCACAAGCCTTGATTACGTTCCTCACAATCTGATTTGACTGATGCTGCTAAATGGTCAGACCTATCAAAGCATGAATTTTGCTGAGGGGTTTCAGGATTTAGTGGGTATGACAGCCATGATGGTAAAACTCATAGTCATGTATCTAGTTTTGGAACATGAATGCCTGATAACCAGTTTTGAAGGGAATAAGAAACCTCAACTTATTATCAATATGCCGGCAACATCTGTAAGATTTTTTTCAGTGGTGAACTGCTTTTGCTGTTAAAACCTCTAAGTTTAGAATCATAATGACCTAGAATAGTCATTCAGATCTAACCAAGGCACTTCTGACAACCCTTTGTCAGAGTTCTTTTAAACCATTCAGTTTATATCTTTTTACTTCATGTGTATTTTGGCTGACTTTCATAATTAAATTCACTTTGGTGGTGACAAGTTTTCTTCTTTAGCTTGGAAACTTTAAAGATTGACTTATATAGAAACATTTAACTATACTCAGCTTTTGTGAAATCTGTATTTTTAGAATTGTGGTTTGAAGTATAGCTTTGGAGTTCACACAAAAATGAGTAAAAACTGGATAATATTCAGCTGGCAGAATTAAGAAAATAGCTGAGCATTGACTAAGAAATTTAATTTTCCATGTATTTTTTTATTATATTTGCTGAATATTCTTTTTTAAAGTTTTAGATTTTGCCATGTTTTTTCATTTTTTAATTTCGTTCTTTGGTAGTGTAGAGGGAAGAAATATCTCAAAACTACAGCGTTTTTTCCTTTATTAAGGTCTGTAAAAGTATACTTCTATGAAACTCTGCACAGACATAATAGTCTGCTTGAAATTTCATGTATGCTTGAAAATTCAGTTCACAAATTATGCTAAGTAAATCAAACAAAAAGCCTTCACATTTTTCCACGTAAACGCAGATTCTTTCACTCCCTCTGGATAAATAAACAGAGAACCAGAAACCCTTCTCATCAGAAGTATTACTTTATCTGCCTCATTTAGGTAAGAATTATTTAGGCTCCAGGCATTATAACTAGAAAAGTGCATTTATTTACATCACAACTTCTCTTAGATTGTTAGAATTCAGTTATAATAGGGACATCTGAGAATCTAGAAATAGGTAGCTTCAGGCAATCCTGTGAAAAGTTTGTAAATTCCTCTTGTCATACTCCTCTTGAATCCTTTGCATCTAGCCCTGTATGACCTCAACAGGAAGTAAATAAATTCTCTCTTCCTGCAGTACATCTGGAGAGTTCAACTAAGATAGTATTTTACCTCTCTAGGTTATCCATTTAAGGTAACATCATCTGGGAATTCTTAAAATGTTGATGAACACAATCTCTAATTTACCTGCACAGACCTCAAGAGCTTTGAGTGGGATAGAACGAGATACAAACAAGTCTATGTGATTAGGAAGGTTTACACTTAGTATGGTTATGCAACAAAATGTTAGTGTAGATGATACTTTCCTGAAAGGAAGGAGAGGTAAATGATATCTGTACAGATAGTTTTGTCATTTCTCGTGTCTGAATTCTAACATTGGAATGGAAAATTTAACAATGCTTTTTAACATAGATTCTTTTGTGTACCATTAATTTATAATTTTGTAGTCTAGATGTAGACTGAGGCAATGCATTTGTTTAATTTGCTTCAAGAAGATACGAATCTGCTTGTGACTGATCTGGTGTCGTATCTTCCTCATTTATTGAGTTGAGTTTTAGTCCTTCCCTGCAAGCAGCTAAGCAGCACACAACTGCTTGCTCACTTACTCCCCTCCCCCAGTTGGATAGGGGGAAGAAATCAGGCAAAATTTAGAGAAAGAGAGAATAAAAATAAACAAGAGATGCACAGCACACACAGGAGTGTGGGTTACACTTAACCCTGAAACAAAATCAGTCTATTCTGGCTGCTGCTTTGGAAATGCTGTGGGCTTGCCAGCTGACTGTGGTCCTTGAATCTTCAGAAGTTGTTCTGTGTTTTGGGCGCTACTTGTAATCCTCAAAAGAATGTCAACAGGTACAGCTTACTGTTTTTCTTAAAAGTTGCTTCAGCTCTTCAGGAATCATTCTTTATTTAAAGCATATTTATATCTCATATGTGTTCTCCCTAACTTGGCATCAGTGTAAAAATTCTTACACCCATCTAGAGAACAGTACGGGAGTTTGGCTACTCTACCTGTAAGTCTCTGAGAGCCATCCATAAGTATGCTAATGTCATTCAGTGTAAGCCTACAGAGGCAGTCCTGGCTACTCACTGAGTGCTTAAGCTTAGCATAGTTTATTTGTTTATTCAAGTGTCACCAGAATACTCTGGGATCTAAAATCATTTCACATTTTTTGGGCTATTTTTGCCTACTGGGAAGTGAGGATAACTTCAGGGCTTGCAGTAGTTTGCATTCACAAGCCTCCTCACAGACAAGTATTTTATCATCTGAAGTTTGCAATGTGATAAGGTTTGGTTTCATAGTTAAAATATTGCCTGCTGATTCATAACGGTCAGCAACTTGGCTCCTTCAACACTTCAATAGAAAAAATAGAAGCGATTATCTTCTTGTAGCCTCTGTGGGTCATGCAATTGATTTGGTGTTGCACTGCAATAATTTGCTGGTGTAGTGTATTGACTAACTGTAAGAATGTTTCTTCTTTTAGCAAAAATAAGCCAGAAGAGAGGGGAGAAGTAGCTAAACACATCTGCAAATCTTTTAATGTTTTTTTCAAGCAAATTTGAACTACCAGCAATAATATTTTCAGATAACCCAAGCCAGTTGCTTCTGAAAGTCAGGGAAATAGATGTGTCTTAAAATTCATCTACTGCCAAAATAGTGGCACTATTTCAAAAAAATCTGGATTTTTTTTTGCGCTCAGGATATGGATAATATAAGGTGATTTTCTTTACCTAATATATGTAAAAAAAAACAAAAACAAAAAAAAAACAAAAAAAAAACTTTACTGCAAAAGTTTTTTTTTTTTTTTAATTGAATGATTCTGAAGAACAAAGAAGTATTTCAGAAAAAAAAATTCAGGTAGTGCTTTGCAGTACGTTTAATCAAATACACTTCTGCAGCTTTTTTATCCAAAATTTTCGTGGGAAACCTCTAAGCATGGTGTCTTGCATCTCTTCTATGCACTATTGCACTTGCAGAAATTGCATCTTGGTTGTTAGGGAACTAACTTTACACAAGTAAGCTATCTAGCAGCTATACAATGAATATTCTTACCTTTCTAATGCACAGAATGTATTTATGTTAAGAGGAGAGATTGAGAACAATTTAGTGAGAAATATGCTGAAAGGTGGTAAAGATACTATCCTGGGATAAGGAAGTTCAAATCCCACAAAAAAAAATTATTTTTGAACATAAGACTTGCATCTGAATGAAAGGACTTGATTTTGGGCCTCTAGGAGAAAAAGATATCACATCTCTCCCATTGATTCTTTGAACGCCTTCCATGTCTATCCTATAAGACCTAGATAGAGAGGGGGAAAAAAAAAAAAAGAAAGAAAATGGAAAAAATAAAAACATCCTTCTGGTTCAGGTTAAGAGAAAAGCAGTTAATCCTGAAATTGAAAAAAAGAATAAAGAAATTTCTTTTTAAAACTTAAGAAAACCTTTTAATATTTAATCTGAATGTTTTATAATTTTATAATTCAGCCATTAAAATGAAAAATTGTTTGTATGTAGAGGTGGAATTATAAATTAACAAGCCAGATATGAAATGAAGAATAAATTATAAATCAAAACAGTGTAAGTTGATCTTGATCTCAAAATTAACTAATAGGATAAGAGAGTTGGAGATGTAGCTTGAAAAGAGCCATGCTACTTCAGTTATTGTACTTTACAGCATCATTGGGATGAGCACTATAAAACAAGTATTTCCCAGGAAGTCTGCAGCTCGAGAATGTTCCTTTACAAAGGTACTAATGACAAAACATACTTCTATCACAGCTGCAATTTGATTATTCTTCTTTCATCAACCATTCTGAAGGATTTGTAATACTGAAATTCATGAAAAAAATTTAGGAGGAAAATATGTAAAATCTGTTTAGTAATGGAACTTTAATGAATTACATGTAAAAATAGTTTCATCTTGACGTTTGTAAATAGTAGAACTGTATCTTTTATTTCACCCTTTTGTGAAAGACACAGAATATGTAAAATATGCCTAGAAAAATTTTTAAAGCACAAGTTTTAACTTTGTGATGCTATCTAGTGATCAACATAATTGATGTGAGTAGAAATAATGGGATTTTGACTTTAATGTATAGTATATACAGATACAGTTGGTGCCAGAAGTTGTTCTTCAGGATATAAAATTAAAACCCTCAAAATCTAAGGTTCTCAAAATTTGTCCCTAAGTATTTTATCAGAATTGAATAGAGGATAAGAGGTGAATATTTAATGAGAAAGGCTCACTGTCTATGTGTAAACTTTCCATGTTAGCTTCTCAAGTACAGTTATATACACAGACGTATGGATATGGATCTTTGAAATGGTGGGCGTTAATGTATGGGTATCAAATTATGTCCTCTTGCACAGGAAATTACTTAAAATGCTCTGTCGTAAGTTCATTCATTTTCGACACTGTCTTTTAAAACACAGACTACAGAACAGTATATCTCAGACTTCAGCACATAGGACTGATTGTGATATTTTTACCCAAATTTAGTTTGATTACATTTTCACATTCTAGATCAGATTCCACTTCATCTTTGGCCTGACCATTGAGCACGATATCTACCTTTTGCTGACAGTGCAGCTGTGTAACTCTGTGATAGATCACTCATGTAAAATAAGGATGCACATATGCTTAATAACAACATAAAATAACACTGAATATCACCACTGGCTATTAGGCCTCATGTATTAACCACCTGTCTTTTAGTTACTACCTCACTGTATTCTCCTGATGTTGTGAAGTATTTAAATTTTTTTTTCCTTTGGGATTTATGCTTTCTTAAACTGTTCCTTATATTAGCAAAATTCTTTTTATATTATTCATACAAAACTTCCATTGCTTACGTTATCTATGCAGCAGCCAAAAGTGAGCAGAATGTGTTGGCAGAACGAATAAAGAAATTTACAAAGAATTGCTCTGTAATTTTGACATCCAAAAAGACTTGAGAGTAACAAATAATGTGAGATGCAAGGAAAAAGGGGAAGATGTTCAAGGGAACAATATCTTTTATTTACATGTGGTACATTCCTTGACGTTTTCAGAAACATCAATGAGCTTAATTAGACTTACAGGCAGAAAAATGTCTACGCAAGTCTTGAGATACGGACCGTGAATTAGAGAAGAACAAGGCAGCACTCTTCAGTTTATAGGAATTTTCAGTTTATAGGAATTTTTTGAGAGGACTGTAGGAAAAACACCAGGTAGTAAGGAGAGATTGTAGAGGATAGTAGGAATTTTATGTGAATACGTATTTACATTTCTGCATACAGGTGACAAGAACAAGGAGATGTTTCTAAAAAAAAAAGTTAACAGAAGGAAAATGAGTAGCGATTGGCACAAGAAAATGTGAGGTTTGGGCAGAAGGGTAGCAGGTGACTGAAAATAACGTATGGGCAATTGCTCATCCATACAGAGTATTTTAAAAAAGGAAATTAATATGGAACAGATATGAGAAGTGATGTCAGGTCAGAAAAGGTACTTATGAAAGGAGGGACTGAAAAACAAACTGAACACGACAAAAATTACAGTAAGGGAGACCTAGAAAAGAGTGGGCATACAAGTAACTACGAACAACAGAACATTAAATTTTGTAGTGATGAATATAAATTCATTTTGAGTTCTTAAATATTATTGGATATTATTCCTTGTAGAAAAGACTTGTTAACTTGATGGAAGCAGTTAGTAATGCTTAAAAGTAATGCACAATTATTTAATATTAGGAAAAGTAATTTCTGAAGCAGGCTTATGTAGGTGGTACATTTAGCTGTATTCACTTTCAAGAAATGATGTAGGATTTTTCAATCCTAAAGCTGTCATATCTATTTAAGCTGTCTAAAGTGTCATATTTGTTGACCTAGACAGGCTTGAGCAGTGGGCCCAGATGAACCTCAGAAAGTTCAATAAATCCAACACCTAAGGTCTTACACCTGAGTCATGGCAACTCTCACTATCACTACAAGCTGAGGAGTGTAAGGATGGAGTGTGGCCCTGCTGAAAACGACTCGGGGGTACTGGTAATCTATTTGCTGGTGTAAGCATCCAGGAATCAGTCATTTCCTTATCTGTAGCACCGGATGTTAATGCTTCACTAGCTCATCTACTGTGATTGAGTCTTTTTCAGTGCAAGTATGTTTCAGATTGTGGTCTCTCATTTTTCTTTCAGATATTGTTTCTCTCTGCAGATTGTGATTTCTTCAAAGAACACGTCTTCTGAAACAGATTAATGTCAATAGTAGCTCCACACAGTTGTCACTGCTAATTTTTGTGTTATTTTCGGACCTCTTATGTATAGAATAGTGTTTATTTATTACACACCTTAACGGCTGTTTGAAGTTTATATCCATTACAGAGATATTAATGAAATACAGATGAAAACAAATGGATTAAATTCATGTCTGTTGTCCTATAGTGGATCTTGCTGTTACACATGGGAGGATTGACTAGTTCCTGAGCTGAAGCATTTACAGATGAACGTACTAAGGTAAGTGGAAAGGAGTATCAGCTTACATGACAAGGTTAGATCGTTAACTGCAATAGGTTTGGAGCTGTTGTCTAGCTTTAGCTCCTTCTTGTCTAGCAATGGCAATCACTGTCGAGGCAATGGTGTATACCTTGAATCTTCGGCTTCTAAGTTGAATCCAAGTCAAAGCTGAAAAATATGTAGTTGTAAAGTTCTAAGAAAAATAACGTAAGGTGTATTGTTTGCTGTCAAGTGTTGCTTTCATCTAGAAAGTTTGCAGGAGGATGATAGCGCTTTTTACAATTCTGTTGTGGATCTTACTGTTAGGTTATGATATGGGGTAAGAGTGGTTTTCTGTGAAGAAATAGTGACAGAATGTGTTAAGAGCATGGGATTATACTTGTGCTGCGTGGATAAAAATATGCTGTCAATGAACTTGGCTCTGAACACTCTCTGTCTGAATACAAAAAGACTTTCTGTTTCATTTGAGGCACAGAGGATTCATACCTGAAAAATAATGCAGTATCTGCCAGGTGCAGAGACACGATTGCACTGGTCAAAGCTGTTAAGTCATTCAAGTGCTAATGAAGTAGACCTCAAGGTTTTCTTAAAGACTGCTTAATTGCCATCATTAGTGATTAAGCACATGAAGGTTTTTAAGGAAATTGTGACTTAAGAAGATGACTAGGAAAAACTGTGTTTGCGTCAGCGTGCGAATGCTTCACACAGTCCATGTTACAAGCAGGCAGTACTTTTTGATGCTTTATGCAACAGAGTTTAGAATATTGAATAGAGAATTTTAAAGTGAGATAAATATTTTGGAAATGTGCAGCTAGTTAGAGGCTAAATTAGAACTTTGTTGGCCAACAGTGATGGTAATTTGTTATAAATATATATAGACACTTTTGATTCAGGTCTGGTGCAGTGCAGTACCTAGCCACTAGTATAGTTGTGTTTGTTTTGACTAATTAGCTAACAGCTGGAGCTACTTGGTTTATACACAATACTACACTAAGAGGATGACATTATAGCTATCACTCCAACTCAAATCTTTGCTTTTTGATTTGTTTTTATTTTGCAACTATTGATTTACCATAAATAATCTCTGAATGTAGGGTTGGTATGATTTTGTCCTGATTAACTGCTTATTTTTGTTGCAGAGGCCATGGCTGTTGGCTGTTAGATCATAATAGCCAGGTCAGATCATTAACCACATTTATTATGCCTCTAATAGTTTATCTGCTTCATCACTTCTGTCTACAATCCCTTCTTGGTTAGGGAAATTTAAATGCTTTAAATCTCTAAGCAGCTTTATACAGCTGCTCTAGCTTCTAAAAATCAAATACAATTGTACTTCATCTAAGCAAAACAAGATGATCCAAGCATAAGAGGGTGCATTCCATCATTCCATCACCAGTGACCAATTAAATTCTTGTTTCTATCAGCCCCTCAGAGTGAAAAATGTGGACATCTTGAGAGTAGAATTCCCCACATGTCCAATAGGCTCACAGAACTTTTAGCATCTGGTTCTGTAAGAGTCTGGAAGATGGGACAGTAAGCCTGTAGACTGTTTTTGTTTCTTTAGGATAGGAAAAAATAGGTATTGCTTTTTTTTTTTTTTTTTTTAAAGAAAAATCTTAGATGCATCTTCCATAACTTCTTTTCCCTTTCTCTTTTTTTGATGCATGCTGTGTTCAAAATGGAACATATGTATTGGAAGTATTTTTAGTCATTTTTGGGACTGTCTACATGATTTCAAACCAGGTAGCACATCTCAAAAAATTATGGTAATGAGATATTAAAAAAATGGAACGATTTTTTTTGAACTTCAGAGTACATTATATATACATTGTAACATATATAAACAGGCCTGAATTAAGGCTAAAAATACATTTTATTATGCTTGGTTTTGCTTTTTGATGACTTATGTTTCAGTAAAAAAAAAAAAAGGTGAGTTCATATAGTTCATATTTAGACTGAACTCTCCATTTGGAATACTAATTCTTTAAAGAGAAATTAATATAGAATTTCTAAGGTATATGTTATAATTTATATAATTTATACGTATATATTACATATATTTATATGCACTATATTCTACATACCAGTCAAACTCTGAAAAAACAATGGAGTATTTCCTCATTATCTTCATGATTTATCAAGAGCTTCATGTTCACAACAATTCAGAAAGTGAATATATCTATTTTATAGGCAGGTGATTTGGTTTGGTTTGGTAGTGTTAAATTCATCTCCTGGTTTGTGGTTTCCAGAAGCAGAATTTCAAAGTCATGTTTTACGCTAAATTTCTTCACACTGAATTCAGGTGCTGCTGCAAATCACATAAGAATTTTGAAAAATCAGGGCTGCTGGAAACATTGACTAAATGCTACAGATTATCTTGCATCCTTCCCTGAACACTATCCACGTAGTGAAGCAGAAATTTTATGAGAAAAAAGTTCCCTTTAATTTTGCTAAGTAACTAAGAAAAATAGAACAAAATTCTGGTGCAGCTGGAGGTGCCTATTTTGGGGCAGTTAGTGGGGATGAGAATAAATATATTATGATGACAGAAGTACAGGTAAGATCTACTGTATCTGAAAACCTTTAAACATTCTCCTAAACATCCTTCTCCTACTGGTGAGTCACAGTACTTAGAACTTGTTGAACTGGAGAAAGCAATATAAAATTTTTGGGCATTTCATTGCTACCTTAGAAATCCTTATATTCATTTTGGAATACTAATTCTGTAAAGATAAATTGAGAATTCAGTCTACATGTGAACTCACCTTTTTTAACTGAAAAATTAGTCTTTTGTCTGAGCTGCCACTGGCAGCATAATTCATCCTGTGGTTATTACAGTGCACGTTAAAGTCACTTTTCATTTTTTCATTTCTTAAGGTTAATTACAGTTCTAAAGTCTTTTGTGCGTTTACTCCCTTACTGCTACATAATTACAGCTTATACTATTATTGCTTAATTTTCATTGGTTACTGAACATTCTCATCACATATCAAGTAAACATGAAGATAGGAAGCATGTGTTTCACATTGTTTAGGAAAAGAATTCTTTCATGTAGTTCAGCCATGTAAAAGAGAAGTACCTTGTCTACCTATTTGGCAAGGCACCTCCTTTTGTCAAGGTAAGCTGGTAGGATAATTTGCCCCCATTGTTTTCGTTCTTCAATAGGAGATTTATAGGAAACTCTAGTGACTAATAGAGATTTTCAAGAGAAATAGTTCCCAGCTGCTTTCAAAACTTAAACTTGTGGGTTCATCCAGATGCTACAGTTTCAACATCCATGAAATCACTGCTCTTTGCAGACCTCCCTCAGACAACTTCTGTATCATTATATTAGTAGGTTGAAAATGTGTGTTTCAGTGATGACAGTTGCAGTAGTACTCATAGTTCCTGTCGTTTAACAAATGTTAAGAAACAGACAGTTTTAAGACCTTACAGAAGATGCTGTCCTAAACCATAAGTCTTTTCTACTCTTAGCAGAAAATAACCATTTTGTCCTTTGAAATTCAAATTCAGTTCTGAATCTAGAAATGTTCTTGCTGCTTTTAAAATAAAATATTTTTCTTGAATTATGGTCTTATGGTGATTGCAGCGAGAGTGGGTTTGGTCTCTTCTCACTGTTGACAGGATGAAATGGCCTAAAGTTGTGCCAGGGGAAGTTTAGGTTGGATATCAGGAGAAACTTCTTTACAGAAAGGATTATTAAGCACTGGAATAGGCTCCCTGGGGAGGTGGTTGAGTCACCATCCCTGGATGTGTTTAAAAATCGTTTGGATGTGGTGCTCAAGGACATGATTTAGCAGAGGGTTGTTAGGGTAGTTTGGTTATGTTGCAGTTGGACTTAATGGTCTTTAAGGCCTTTTCCAACCTGAGCAATTCTATGAATTTAGATCTTCCAGCAGAGAAAATGACTATATTTTTCTGGCAGTAAAAAGCTTGTGTCAATCTTTGTATAATTCTCAAAATCTCTCTTGTGCTTGGAAAAAAACAATGCTCATATCTACAAACAAGGAAGAGGGACACTTTTACACTTTGTAATGAAGACAAGTGCTTGTATAGAGTTCATATTTCAAGAAAATAATATTTTAATACCAAATATGATTTTCTATATGAACTTAAACTGTAGTGGTGGTTTTTTTTTTTTTTTTTTTTTTTTTATATATAACATGGGAGGAGTATAGGGATGCTGCTAGGCTATGTAGGGATGGAATCAGGTGGGCCATGAAGGCCTAGCTGGATCTGGACTTGCCAGCCATGCAAAGAAGGATGAGAAAGGCTTCTAGAGATACATCAGCTGGAAAAGGAAAGTCCAGGAGGGTAGGAACCGATATGTATGTGTTGCAGATCTTTTGCTCAGAATTCAAGTACAGAGTAGTATTCATGCCTAATGAAAAGAAATAGCAGTTTGTTCTTCAACAATGTGTTTTGTTCATGTGAAATTTCATTTAATTCTATTATTGCCTCTCTAAGCCCACTGAAATTATCCTTAGATTCATAGAGTGATTTAGATTGGAAGGGATCTTAAAGATCACCTAGTTCCAACCCATTGCAACAGGCAGGGATCCCTCCCTCTAGACCAGGTTGCTCCAAGTCCCATACAGGCTGACTTTCAGGAACTGAAAGTCACTATAAGGTCTCTGGAGTCTTTTTTTTCTCCAGACTGAAAACTCTCTCTATCTGACCTCATAGGGGAGGTCCTCCAGCTCTCTGATCATCTTTATCGTCCTCCTCTGGACCTGCTCCAACAGCTCCCTATCCTCCTTGTGTGTTGGGAGCTCCAGAACAGGATGCAGTACTCCAGGTGGGGTCTCTCAAGACCAGAGTAGAAGGGCAGAATCGCCTTCCTTAACTTGCTGGTCACATCTTGATGCAACCAGGATGTGTTTGGCCTTCTGGGCTGCAAGTGCACATTGTCAGCTCATGGCAAGTCTTTAATCAGCTGACAGCCCCAATCCTTCTCCTTGCTTGATGCTGATTTACATGCATAGGTGCAGATAGGAATTTGTAATTTGTTTCATTACATAAGTATTTTCATGTTAAATTTTATTTATTGATTTCAAGTTATCCATACAAAGTGTTTAGGTTTGGGTGAAAAGTTAATTTTTTTCAAATACACTTTAAAATAATTTAAGAATTTCTGATAGGTTTAATAAAATCAGATGGTTTGAAATTCATTTTTTTCATTAGGATTTGAAAATCTGACTGGCATACTTTTCTTAAACATATGTATAACCATTCAAAACCAACTAAGTATTCCAACCTTCCTAGTGGAGTAACTTTGTGATAATTTAAATTTGTGGAGAAGTTATGGCTTAGTTCATATTGCAGACAGTTCATACTTGCTGTGGAAAGGCTATGAAGTTTTACATGTAATTC
Organism: Centrocercus urophasianus; assembly: GCF_019232065.1. Classification (NCBI taxonomy): domain Eukaryota; kingdom Metazoa; phylum Chordata; class Aves; order Galliformes; family Phasianidae; genus Centrocercus; species Centrocercus urophasianus. The sequence goes on from NW_024884142.1 coordinate 24,436,206, forward strand.
TTCTGCTTTTATAAAAGATTCTATTAATGGATGGTCCTTTGGAACATGTAGCATTTACTTTGTCCAGGCCTGGGGCTCCCAGCAAAATCAAGGCTTGGAGACGTCACAGAGGATCTAGGGGAGGACCACAGAGATGATCAGAGGGCTGGAGAACCTCTCCTATGAATAAAAGTTATAACTGGTAGTTGGGCTTGTTCAGCCTGGAGAAGAAAAGTCACCAGAGAGACCTCACTGTGGCTTTCCAGCATTTAAAGGGATCTTGTTAACAGGAGGGAAGCAAATGCAGATAGTGATAGAACGACGGGGAATGATTTTAAACTGAAAGATAGGAGATTTATGTCAGATGCCATGGGGAAATTCTTTACTCATAGAACAATGAGGCCCTGGCACAGCTGCCAGAGAAGCTGTGGATGCCCCACCTTTGAAGGACCTCCAGGGAGGTTGTGGAGTCTCCTTCTCTGGAGATGTTCAAGACCTGCCTGGATGCCTACCTGTGCGACCTGCTGTAGGGAACCTGCTTTGGCAGGGGGGTTGGACTTGGTGATCTCTGGAGGTCCCTTCCAACCCCTACAATTCTGTGATTCTGTGAAGGCGTACAAGGTCAGTTTGGATGGGGCCCTAGGCAGCCTGAGCTCATTGGTGGCAATTCTATCCACTGCAAGGGAGTTGGAACTAGATGGTCTTTAAGGTTCCTCCCAACCCAAGCCATTCTAAATAAAAGTATTCTGTGATGAAGGAGGAAATATGATGATAATACTGCTCATTAAACTTTTATATTCTATTTTTATTAGTGAACTTTGAAGACATTTTAAAAAATCACTACTGGTTTATCAATAAAAACATACTCTAACCACAATTTTATAATGATGAAGACCATAAGGGGAGCTTTTGAGCCTGTAAGACTGTCATCTTATGATGAAGTCTTCTGTTACTGTTATAAAAGATATTGCTTTCAGCCTCCAAACCTTTTATTATTGCCTTAGATATAGATAGATCATAGATCTAGGAAGATTATTCCCAAAATGTTAGGTAGCAAGATATATTTATGTAGAAAAGAAATAATGCTAAATGAAGAAAATAAAAAATGCTTGTGCTCTGTTCCTACTGAAGCCAAGGATAAAACTATTTGCTTCACAATATGATGAATATGATCCTCTATGTTCAGTGCTTCAAGAAATACACTTAAGCAAATAAAGTCTGTATTCTCAAAAAAGAACTGGAAAAAAAATCTAATTTTCACTATAACATCAAACTGTGTGTAGTCTTATCAGAATTAACTCCTGGATTGACAGAGTAGATAATCCTCAATTAAATTTTCCCTTCATAGACATGTAAATTACCCTTACATCATAATTATTTTTACCCTCTTACAACTTTCATTGTCTTATTTTATTACTTTTATTTTCCAATATGTAGTTCTTGTACAAAACTTTTTCTGATATAACTTTTACAGGTGGTGCACAGAGAATTTCCATGTCCTGAGAATCATTTTCATTGTGTAATGAATAGCAATTGTAATCTTTTAAAAACAATGGTACTGAAAAAAGGCTATGAATGTAGTTTTGAGTTAGTCAAAATTAAGTAGCTGTTTTAAGTTATTTCAAATTTACTTATCTCTAAAATGGCAGCTGAAAATGACTTCTGGCCCAAGTCACTGCTACAAAAGCCATCTTTCTTCACATCAGAATGATGAGTAGGAGTTTTCAATTTGTTATCCCGCAGCTCTTAGTGGAAGGGATACAACATGGCTTAACAGAGCTGAAATTAACAACTTGTTACTAGTAAATTTAATAGTGGCATGAAAATTTATAGGCAGCATTGACAATGATTCTTACTTTTGTATAGTAATTCAAGCATTTATTGCTAAAATCATTAGCACAAACATGAAACAGCTGTTAGTTTTGACCAAATAACAAATGTGTGTTTGAGGTTTGCCTAAGGACAAACAAAAAATACCCATCAGAATTTTCAGTTTTTTTAATGGGAATGTACACAATGACATATCTAGACATAAAACTGTCTGAAGTACTGAATTACCTGGAGGTATTTCTCAGGTTTGTAGCTGTCACAACTGCATTCAGCCCCCCAAGCTAAAAGTGTGTCAGTTGCATTTTAACCCAGCTTCCCCGGAGTGGTGAAAGCACACTGTGCAGCTCTAGATGATGTGTGTAACAGAGCCAGTGTAGAGATAGAATGTGTGGTGGCATAGTACTTACCCATAAAAATGCAACTTTTATGTATTATGACAGAGGTAAGAGGAAGGGTCCCCAGAATTAATACTCTGTGGCAGGAGGCAAAGGGTAGATGCTGTGAAATCAATTAGCAGTGTCATTATTTTGACAAGCAATTAAAATCGAAATATTTATAGCAGTATAGAAGTGAAAACTGCAAGAAGTGCTGTAACACTCCGGATATTTCAATGCAAACATAAGAGCCATTTTATCATATTTCCATTTCATGCATGGAAATAAATTTTATACATAAAAAGATAATTATTCAAGAAATGTGAGAAAATAGCTAGTTTGCCAAATGCTTTCCAGTGATTGTCACTGAGGCACTAGAAACTTTTTGTAAAATGAGGATGAACCATTTCTAGCACATTTCTGTGTCACATTTGCCTGAATAGGATATTATTAGGCTCCTTCAGGTTTGACAAATGTATTTGAGCTGTCAGATTATGTGTAAAGGCAGTTGCTTCCTTTTCTGTTTTTAATCTCAAATTCTACTTGACATTTATTGTTAAACTCAAGGTGCTTCTATGCAAAACTGATTCACTCTTTGTGAGTGTGAACTTTCTACTGGCTAATCAATAGGTAAGCAATTTACATGGCTTGCAGCTTGTAGTTCATTCCCTGGGTTTTCAAGAGAAATCATTGCCTTGTAAAGGCCTTAAAAAGAATGGAAGCAATCATACAAAATTAAGATTTTGTGCCTGTACGTTTATGCTTTACTAGCAGCACACAGAGCAAAAGTTTAGATCCACAAGAGTTTTGTTTCTGTAATTTTAAAAAAGTGTTCTGTTTAGTCTATGTATTTTCATTACTCATGGACAAACAGTTTCCAGAGAGCTAGGAAAAAGAAGGAAAATAGTGACATCCTTGGTACTGGGTACACTGGTTTCATAATATGTAGTTTTCATACTGTATGTTGAATTTGATCTGTAAATGGTAGTTGTACTATGGACCCAATGAGATTCAACAAGGCCAGGTGCAATGTGCTGCATTTAGGTTGAGGCAATCCCAGCTATGAGGACAAACTGGGAGAACTCAGGCAGATAGCAATAGGACATGACGGAATAGTTTTAAACTACAGGAGGGGAGATTTAGACTATGTATCGGAGGAAATTTTCTTACTCAGGTGGTGGTTGAGTCACTGGAACAGGTTTTGCAGAGAACTTGTGGATGCTCCATCTGTGAGGCACTCAAGGCCAGGTTAGATGGGGCCCTTGAGCAGCCTGATCTGGTGAGCGGCAATCCTGCCGATGGCAGAGAGGTTGGAACTATGTGGCCTTTAAGATCCCCACCAACCTCACCCATTCTAGGATTCTATGATCAGATATAGGAAATGAAAGCCACATTTTAATTAATTTTGTCTTCAATTTAATTAATTTTGTTTCAAAATTGCATTTTACCTCTTAAAATTTCAGAACATGGTTGAATTCAGAAAATATCTAGAGATTTTACTGATTCCCATTTGTATTTCTCTAGACTACCTAGAATTTACTCCTAGCTCAGAGTTAGTGAGTTTTATACTGGGATCTTGGCTGGGATTCTTTTGCTGCAGATGCAGTTGATTACCACCTTCCATCTCTTTGTGTACTGTAGAAAATTGCATCAAGAGTGGGAGTGCATCAAAATCATGAAGATAATTCACGTGCTGACATCCAGTGTCTGATATTTCCAGTTGCTGACAGAAGTCCAAAGGGGAAAATTCGTCCTTCATGATCACAGGATTTAGCAGGGCTTGAAGAAAACTGTATTGCTGCTTAAGTGTAGTCTGTTATATTAATATTTTTTTTTCTTTCTGAATAGCAACATTACTTTTATGAAGCTGATGGCAGGTGAGAGGTCCACCCATAGCATACTGGATTTCTCCCAGTAATTCTTGCTTCCCCTTTCATTCAGTAGTGTATTGATGAGAGTCTTTTGCACAAATTGGAGGGTAGAAGCATTAATTTTTTTTGTGTTCCGAGTAAGAAGAAATAGTTTCAGTGAGTCAACAAACAGGTATTCCCCATTAGAGATTAGCACACTCTGCTGCATGACTAGAAATATTTGACCAAGTCTGTGTGAGATCAATAGAGAGCTGAAGCTTTCATATCCACTGGATGTGTAAAAGCAATTGAGTAAAGGGAATCACTGCTTAAAATGAAATACCTAGCTCACTTGCTGAAGAATTAACTTAGGTGCGCTGATTTGGGAGGGATTTCAGATCAGTGAATCCCCAAGTACCTCCAGGACTGGACTCAACTGAAGAGACACACTTTATTCTCTCATGCTTAAAGTTAGGTGATCTCTGTGGCTTTCTTCCTGTAATAATTTTTTGGGTTCTTAATCACCTAAAGGCTATCTACAGATTCATCTGAAAAGGCTAAATGTCTGGAAGCTAGATGCTTCAACAATAACACTGCCCAATATACAAAAATTCTTTTTGTGGAATGTCTTTCAATCACTGTTGTTTGGCATTGTTGATCATTATTATTCAGTGCTCCAATTCAGGACCTCTTTTCAAAAAAAAAAAAAAAAAAAAAAATTCTCTGCTTTGCAGTCTGTAGCCTTTACATATTAGATATAATATAACAAGCTCTCTTGGAGACCAAAGGCTCTCATGCTCAATAAATCTTTTGAAACTTGTTACTATCTGTCAATTATGAGCCTGATAAATCTCTCTACTTAAGACAATTTAGAACCTTTCAATAGGACACTTTAGCTTACAGCATCTTTTGAAATGTTGCCTGAAAGGAAGAAAGTAGATGTAAAGCAGAAGACGAATAGCTCTCATTTCAAAAATGTATCAGTGGATTTTTTTGAAGTAGCTTATGCCTGTCACGTTTGCAGTCATGAAGCCACCAGACGTATGCTTCTTTGCATTTACACTGGCTATTTAATGACTAACCTAGGGCTTGTGCAGCTAGATGCAGTTAGGATGAAGCTGCCAAATTGCACGCTGAGACTGCAATTTAACAAGAAATATAAATGTTGATTTAAGATAAAGCATGAATCTAAATACCTATTTGAATTAATTTCCTATTATTTGACAGAATAATCAATTGATAGTCTTGTAGAGTTAAGGACAACCTAAGTCATATTAATGAGGAAGCTAAGGGTACTTAGATATCACTCATTGACATATTGGATCCTCATTATAGCTAGATGCTGAAGGGAATGGCTAATTGGGCTCATCATTTTTATGTGTGAGAAGTCAGAGACCATGAAGGCCTATGAAACTGCAAAACATATTCCTTCACTAACCATCCAAGATTTTGAGAAATACGTAGCCAGTTATGTTTTCTCACTATTAGCTGTATAAGATTTTAGACATGCAATGCTTATGAGTAAAAATGGACATTTCTGCATTACAAGAACAGCAGCAACTACTTCATAATCTGACTTGCTCAGTGTACTACAGACATGGTGCCAGTAAATTATATACTAGAATTAGGAATCACTGAGTAGAGAGTGAAAAGATTCTAACTGAAGTTTACTCTGCTAAAACAGGCACCTATAGTACAGCTTGCTGTAGTGCCAGAATGGGACAAAAAGTATCTGTAAGCAGAAGCAAATTTTTAAGCTCTAACAAAGATGATGTGGTAAATGTTATGAATACAAGCAATATAAATGCTCAAGGTTAGCATTCAGTTAATTATAAGCCTATTAGGACTTTTTTCTTTCCTCCTGGAAAGTTTGCCATACCCTGTCTTGGTTACAGCTGGCATTTGGCATTAGTCAAATCTTAATGACTAGAAAAGTGTTAAGTTAATAGAAGTCCTTTTTGCCACTTCTGCCATTCCAATATGCCCTAACAAATGACAGGAGAAAATTCTTCTGCTGAATATCTATAAGAAAATATAACACTTCTCATCTGGGAGGTGATTGAGAATATGCACAGCAGCCCATTAGCACACCTCAATGGCTTCAACATGAGCGTTGTCAGGGCAGCAAGGATCCTGTCAGAGCTCAAGAAATCCTAGAAACTGATCAAAATCAGTTTCAACTTTCATCTAGGGAGTGTACAGATCTTTCTTTTTCTCTTGTGAATATTTCACTCATTAATTTTAAGAAAACATAGTAAGTTTTTTTCCAGGAATATTGAACATAGTTGCAGTGATTCAGTGAGAGTCCTTTTGCTTTGCAAAAAACTTATAGATACTCTACTGATTCTTTTTCATAATGAACATAATTTTTGCAGAAATATGTTGACACATTTACTGTTGTAAGCCGTTGTTACAGTGCATGACCTACTTGTGATATGGAAGAATCCTTGAATAATGAAAAGTTAACTAGAAGTAATTACATGGAGCAACAAGATCTGTAAGTTATCTTATTTTTGTTACACACAAAATTAATGTATATTTTTAATTACTTCTTAAGAAAATGGTCATTTAGAAAGAAGAGTACAGTTGCGGTGTTTTTCCACTTAGCTTTGGAGGTAGACATGGAAGTTGGATGCTTCTGTAAAACTGGGATAATGTGTAACACTAGGAATGATATTTCTTAGTCCAACTTTTAGTAAATATTACTAAGCCTTGTCTCTGTTCAGAAAGCTAATCCTTTGTTGTCAAAGTCTTGCCAATTCCTATATCTTTCCCTCATTCCCAACTCTCAGCTTAGCTGCAAGACTGGATGCATGGAAACCTTCCAATGTTTTTGAACTGTGGTACCCAATCTTCCAGCCCTATAGAAGGAAGTGTACAGTACCCTGAGACTCTATTTAAGCCTGCTTTCTTGGTTTTATGTCCCAGGCAGGGACTGAATCACCCCCAGACATCACCTATGCCATGAACAATTGAACTTGCAGACTGGAAAGTGACTTTTGTATTCACAATTAGATATTGTCATAGGCAGCAGGATTAACCTTTTCAACAGAGCAGTTGGTGTCTGTGGTCTGGTATGCTGTTGTTGCTGATGACTGTGATTTGTCAACTTGTGAATTTCTAAGAAATACCACTGTTAAGTATGTGGCAAGCCTTTACTGTTTGCTTTATGAAGGTTAGGAGTGCATTCAGCCCTGTGTGAGGGCATGCATCACCCACCCGGAGTAATACTCTCCTACATTTTGCTGAATGTGAATTAAAAGCATCAAAGCTGGGTCCTTGTCCTCCTACATACTGGCATTAACTATTGTTGAGATGAACTCAAAGGTTAGATAGCATTCTGCCTGCTATGCAGTATTGATGTCATTGTTATGTTGGCAAATTAATTAAAATTGTGTGTGACAGCTCTTTGTGAAGTCCCTCAGCTACAGAAATGAACAGCCCGGTAAGAAAGAGGCACGGTAAGAGGAAAAAAAAATTAAAGCCAGAGGAAAAGTTACATTCATTTTTGCAGAAATTATTACTCACAAATATGAAGAGCAATTCTGTCTTTCAAATAACAGTAAAGGTAATGAGGTAAGCTTAGATTTTTGTTTTGTTTTTGAAATCTGTTTTTACTTGTAACTAAAAAAGCTACTCATAACTAAAAGGCATTTCACATGGTGGACTATGGTATCCCATAGCATCAAGAAACAAAGCTGCTGCAATGGAGCAGGGACAGTCACTGCAGGATGAGTAGGAGCCCAGCAACTACACTGCTGGCCTGGGCTACGTGATCTCATAGACATTTTCTTAAATTATAAACTAATGCTTTAGCTAATGTTATTACATTTCAAAACTGACATGTAGTTTTACTGCGCTCTTAAAATGATCAAGACATGTTTTCAGGTGCTTCTGCCCTCAAAAATTATGTGGAGACAAAAGCTGAATTTTTGTCCATTGTAAATGGTACTATTACCTCAGACAGTTACTGCAGTTGTTCCTCTAACCTAGTAAATGCATTTCTTTGTTACTATAATAAGTGAAAAAGATCAAAAGCAATGTACTGTTCATGTCCCCAGATCAAACTATTGCAATTAAAAACATTCTACATTTTTTTTCCATCATAAATTTGGATTCCTTTCCCATACATGCAATATTTCAGTCTCACTTCCTGTGCTTCCAGCAAATTTGTGTGTAATTTTTTTTTCAAGTGTAGCATGCTGTATGCTAGTTAAACATGTCAGTTAAAAAGTGAAAGACATTTCGCTATCTAAATACCATGCAGACATTTATTTTCTTAATGTGACAGTTTTCTAGCCCCAAGGCATTGCTTTATAATGAGGATGATTCTTCCTACTGCAGCTTTGACCTTGCAGCATAGAATTCAATCCATTCTCTCTAGAGTAGTAGCAAGACCTTTTTTTTTTTTTTTAAGAGAGAATATTTTGTCATCTTGCTGTTTGGTAGAAACTTTTACATAATAAGTGAAACACACATGGCATGGGCAGAAAGAGTGTAAACATTCTTATTAACAGGATACTGAGACGCAAGCCAATAAAAAGGTAATCTCAGATGTTATAACAGCCTTAATTTTCAATGTCTTCGTTCTTTGCTAACGTATAAGAAACATACAATACTAATTGAAAGCATGAACTGAATAATAATAAACAACTTATGCTTTATTGTTTTTTCTAAGTGTTCTTAATTGTATATATGAAAATAAATCAATGTATTATATATCAGTATATCAAATATTAAGTGATTTGGTAATAGTTTGGGGGGGAAAAAAAAAGGAAATATCAGGATAGAATAAAGAGAGACTATCATTAGACGTCTGAGAAGTGAGGATATGACCAGAAAAAGGAGATAAAGGTTTCACATGTTCACAACTAAAAGAAAGATTTGATATTTGAAATGCGATTAATCTGCATAAAAGAATCTGATTATTCTTCTTCTGGCATAATGTCATTAGTCAAGGAAACAGATATACCCATAATGATTTTTGCTCTTATTTTGTCCTCCAGCTCAGAGATACTCTTAAAGAATAATGTTTTATTATAACTACCTGCCTTATTTCTTCAGTCTGTGACAGTTGTACGTTATTTTACAACAGTTCAACCTTAGATATATATATATTTCTTCATATTTTTCACACTGCTACTTCATGTTCCTGGGAGAATTACCTTCCTTTTTATTACTTCCTTGCTCAGTATCATATGTCTTTTTTTTTTTTTTCCTCTCTTCCCTTGTGTCCCAGTCTGCTTTTCTTTGGAAGTCTAATCTTAGCATCTTCCCTGTTTGTACAAAGGTACAGATAAGCCATAAAATGCAGCCTCTCCTGGAAAACTGGAGGTTTACCAGTTGAGCCATACTCTCCAGCTGGGCTTCAGTCAGCAGTGCAGGGAGGGTGACTGCACCTCAGTCCTGGGTCTGGAATAAGAAAAATAAAGATCCACCAGAAAGCCAGGATTTCAGTGGTTCTGAAATCTGTCTTGCTTAATAACATTACAAACTTCTTGTTAAACAAAATGGGAGTTTGTCATTTGTTAGCATGAAATGTATGCTATAGGATATTGCCATACCTTTGAACACCCCTAAAATATTAGTCTAAGTTTATAATATTTCTGGGAAGAATATAACAGACAAAGAGACAAGACAGAAAAGAATAGTGGCAGAATGTTCAGTATATGTCACCAACAAGTATGTTAAGCGAGAAGTTAGGGTGCTTCTGAGCAGAAGCAAAAAATTCTCGTAGAGTTTTCTCCCTCCAGCTAAAGGGAAACAGGAGGCTATTTGCAGGGTAGCTAAAAGGAAACAGGAAGCTATTTGCAGGATCTGCACAAGGCTATTTGAAAGCTTTACAGTGAATACAAATTTAGTCTATGTTATGACAAGCTTTAATTCTGATGGGGAAAAAAAAAAGGAAAAAAGTAAGTTTGATTCATACCAAGAAGCTGCAAAAATTGTGAAGTGACAAGTGAATTGGAATAACATAACATGTTCAAAGCACTTCGGAAGAAGACCCTAGGGAAAATCCTGTTCAAACAGTGCCCATTGATTTTACTGGGAGTAAGATTTCATTTCATTCCATGAATAGCTTACTGAAGAACAGTAATGGAGAAACAGACCAAAGTGTTTTCAGTTGATACCTGTGAGCTTTTTGATGAGAAAATTTTTTGCCAACAAATCTGTGAGTGGTTGGAGACGATTCAGAGACAGATAAGAAACCTGTGTATTAATTAGTGCAATTTTGCGCTCTCTTTCCTAGCAGAGGCAGAACTTGTGCAAAGATGATATCCTTGTGATTAATTGCGCTGCTTGTATTACCAAGTAAGAGTTACCTCACACTCCTCTTGAACCCCAAGATGCCAGACTGGAAGTTGCTCATGTGTGCAAAAGCTTTCATCAAAAGGCAATGCATAAGCAATAGCCTTAACTCTTTTTTTTTTAAAGTTAAACAATGATGAAAAATATTTCTTAGTCCTTTTTCATGGACAGCAGGGCTACAGGCAAAATTTTCAAAACTGGTATCTATGGCAAATGGATAGGTGTGGATAATACTGGAGTCGAGCAGTCTCACAGATGTCAGGTGGGCCATGCAAGAGTCAGGCTGGAGCTTGCCTACAGCAAATAGGCCTGCTTTCAGTTGCATTGCAGTTGAGCTGAGATAAGATAATAAAGAAGCTTACCCAGCAGGGTACTCTGTTATCGCTTTCATAAAAAGTTTTCCACTTTCTCTGCAATCCCTCTTACTCTACTGTCTTTGCCCTCCTGATTTCAGTGGTCAAATCTACTTGCTGCAACTGCCTGAAAATCAATCAGCAATTGCTGAAATTGCCTGCTACATGGATGAAAAAGGAATGCAAACCTCAATGATTTAAGATAAAATCTTTCCTTTAAACTCCTGCTTCTTCCCTTTAGAGAGCAATAGCTACTGATGCTGCCACTTTCAGGGAAAAGCTACACCACAAAATGGAGGATGGCACAAAAACACCAAGGTAGCAGACCCCTTTGCTGGGCAAGTATTGAATGGATTCACATTTGTGTGTTGAGAGGTTTTGTCAGACAATGCCACGTCTTTGGCTGACAAATTCTAATTGGCTTGCACTGTTATAGTTAATTATGCTCCTTGGGAAAGAAGCATAATTTTTGGCAGAAAGCAGAGAATTTACTTCTTTATTCCTCTATTTGGAAATTGATCCTGAGAAATGCTTTCTGAGAAGAGTCTGCTTCTAAAAGCAGTGGTGAACTATATGCCATGTCTTGAAGTGTTAAGACCAGAGCTGATAAAACTAAGCTGTTGTTCCCTTCAGCCTTGAACTTATGTCACTGACAAAAGCTGAGTTTGACAGCAGCCCTGTACTCTATTGTACTGGGGAACTTTTCAACAGAAGTTGCCAATCATGACAAATTTTTTTCAATTTTATGAGCAGTGACTGCTGGAGACAATCAAACTGCATTTGTGCTCAAATCCGACAGCCCATGCCTTTTTGGGACAACATGCTAATCATATTACAGTATGATTTTAATATGCTTATTTATGATACACTATAAATCTACTTTTGTTAACAAAAGTAGTTTCAAGTAGAAGAGCAAAAAGAGAATGTCAAGAAAGAGATCTACAGTGATTAATGGTCGTCTCTGTAATATCCATAATTTCTGAATCACAGAATAGCCTGGGTTGAAAAGGACCACAATGATCATTTAGTTTCAATCTCCCTGCTATGTGCAGGGTCGCTAACCAGTAGACCAGGCTGTCCAGAGCCACATCCAGCCTGGCTTTGAATGCCTCCAAAGATGGGGCATCCACAACATCATTAAATAACTGTTATTAATTATATAAAGCTTAAAAAAAATTCTGACAGGATTACTAACATTAATGTTCAGATGGTATGAATTCTATATGCTGGTGATCATTAGCAACATGTCGTTCAAACTAAATTAAAAATTTAGAGTACATATCCTAAAGAAAATCATGCTCCTGGAAAAAAGGGATCTTGTGCTGCAACAAAATTTATTGCCTCTTTTCACCCATTTAGCTAAAATTCTGTAAGAAGCAAGATCTGATGAGAAGGTTTGGTGCTTTTAGTTATGGATTTATTTGCAAAGAAATTTACAGTGTATCCTTTCCCTGAACACAGAGCATCTTTTCACACAACTGCAAAGACATTCAGATAGCTTTCTGGCTAAGATTCCAGTTTTGTTTCTTTTCCTTACATTTGCCCTCTCATCTGCTTTGTTGCTTCCAGAAAGCCTTTTTTTTTTTTTTTTTGGTAATTTCTAGTTTGTGCTTTCCGCTATTTCTCTCAGCAGGAGCAGCAAGAGGCTCAAGCATTCTTAATGAAGATATGCCTTCAGAAACCTTACCTTCAAAACTTCAGGAACTTTGGCAAGTTTCTATTGGATGTAGCTACACAAAAACCTTGACATTGCAAAGTCTTTGAAATTATATAAGGTGAGTTTTAAATGGGGGGGCAAAAGGCGCATTCTTGATGAGAAAGGTTGGTCCTGTAAAATTTCATGGACCTTTTGCAGAGTCAGGGGCCAGTAGGACTTCTGTAAGAAAAGAGAAATGCTTTGGTGTGAAAATAAATATATATTTTTATCTGGCAATGTTGCCAGCTGAGTTGCTCTAGAATTTTTCCATTAAGATGTGATCTCAAGCAGACATCTGGCCTGGGAAATTTCTGCCCATTTCACTTGACAGTGTTGGAAAAAAAGAAAGTTAAGGTGCTGCAATGGGAAGTACCTGACTTAGTAATGGACAGTGCCAACCAATATGCATAAGGGTTACTAAGAATTCTTTAATGTATGCATGTACAGATTAAACTCAGTAGCGAATTCCAAGATGATCTAATCACATGACTTGTTTGGCAAGCCTAATGGGTAACCTTGCTCTTTGAATAAGTCAAACTGAGAATGTTTTAGCCCTGTGTTAGATGTTTGTTGGGGCAGGGATTTTCAAGTCTACTGAGGGCACTGTCCTAGCAAGACTCACTAAATGGCTCGTTCACTGCTGTTAAGATATCTGACTTCATATCCTAAAGTAGGATTTTTCTACTAGTATTACTTCCCTGGGAGACATAAAAACATTCTACTGCATATTATGGAATCCTTCTCCTCCTGTGTTTCTTGGTTTCTTTGGTAGCACAGACTGTGCAGCTGGTTCTCGTTTCTCCTGTCCTATTACAATTTTCTTCTTTTCATTGTCACCTTTTCAGTGAAACTGTAATATCAATGGCTTACTGAACAGGAGTCAAGTTGGAATGCTAGTTTACTGGTTAAACAGCGCCTGACATAGGTTTTAGCTAAGTTAATACAAAGAATGTCCATATTCTCATGTTGCATTGATTCTACACATCCTAACATTTGCTGACATAGCCATAGCTGTGTTCTCTTTAACATATTTGCTATAGGCTTGGGGCTGAGTGGCTGAATGAATATGAAGAGGAAAGGAACCTGGGAGTGTCCTTGCTTGGCTGAATGTGAGCTGATGGTGTGCCCAGGCAGCCAAGAGGGCCAATGCTATCCTGGCCTGCATTAGAAATAGCATGGCCAGCTGGAGCAGAATCATTCCTCTGCACTCAGCACTGTTGAGGTTGCACCTTGAGTACTGTGTTCAGTTTTGGGCTCCTCACTACAAGAAAGACATTAAGGCCCTGGAACGTGTCCAGAGAAGGACAACAAAACTGGTGAGAGGTCTGGAGCACAAGTCTTAGGAAGAGCAGCTGAGGGAGCTGGGATTATTTAGTCTGGAGAAGAAGAGGCTCAGAGCAGACCTCATTGTGCTCTACAACTTCCTGAAGGGAGGTTGTGATGAAGAAGGGTTTGGCCTCTTCTCTCAGGCAGCAAACAGGACCTGAGGAAATGGCTGCAAGTTGTGCCAGAGGAGGTTTAGGTTGGACATAAGGAAAAACTTTTTCTTTCAGAGAGTGGTCAGGCACTGGAATGGCTGCCCAGGGAGAGGTGGTGGAGTCTCCGTCCCTGGCAGTGCTCAAGAGGCGTCTGGATGAGGAGCTATGAGATATGGGTTAGTGGCTTGTGGTAGCAATGGTAGTGGGAGGATGGTTGGACTAGATGATCTTCTAGGTCTTTACAGCCCTCTGATTCTATAATTCTGTATTCTTGTTGAACACTGCTCATTTATGTTCTTGAGTAATTTACTGGCAAAACTGGCTGTTGCTACGCATGCGGGAAAAAGCAGTGCCAAGCAATTTGTACTTCTCATTGCCCTGTTTCAGTTCTAGCTTAGTGCTGTAAAATATTACAGCTTCAGCTATGTAGCTGCACTGCGCAACTACTACAACTGCCTTTTTCGTTTATTGAGGGTAACACTACGCAGCAGTCAAGTGCTGTATCTCCCCTTTGTAGCTAGTCCAGCAGGGTGGTGTTTTATTCTTGTCTTCTAATAGGGTACTAAAGTGACAGAATTCTGTTTATCGCCAAAATCCCTGTATTTCATGCTTAGCTCTGATTCACTGTCTACTGCAAATAACGTCTTTGCTTTGTCCTTCAGCAGACTCAAATTAAAACAGAACTAAAAAATTCTCTATTAAAAGCATTTCAGAGTCTGAACCCTGGAACCTTCAAGCCCACACATAAAGCTCTCTTAGTAAAGCTAAACGCACAGCTACACCAGATGGTAGTTAGAATAAGCCGCTATATTATGCGTGCACTGCCCGCAGAGGAGGAATGAAAAAGAGGGTTAAATATCCCTGTCTTATTAGCACATTATGAAGGTGGGGGATTAATATTAAAATTTTTTGAAAGATTTGTTGGATATGCCTAAACAGCTCTCAAAATTGATCTCAAGAGAAATGCAGAAGTGCCATTTGGTTGCCTAAAAGGCTGCCTGATGCAGTCTCCAGTATGCTGGGGCCAGTTATTCCCATGGAGAGATGAAAGGCAGCCTCAGGCCATGGCTAAAGTGTGCTTTCCTAGGTGGCCGTTGCATGGTTGATCAACCTGTTTGTGAGTCTTGCTGGGAGCAGCCCAGAGTAGGTGATAATTCTTTCTATTCCCTGAAAATAGTTGGTTTATGGAAGAAACTACATAAAACAAAGAGAGCCCTCAGAAATAATTTCTCTTGGTAGAAGTACATCTGCTTTGAGAATAGGAAAGATCTTCAATGAGAGAGCTTCTGTGAAAAATATTCTTGATTTCTTTGGATCAGTTAGACCTAGAAATGAAATTGCTCCTTATTCTATTGGCAGGTTAACTCTAAGGAGATCCATGTAGTTTTCAGCACTCATGATATCTGCTAATTAAGATTTTCAAAAACATAGGAAGTTTTAATCAAGGAAGGGAACAAATGAAATCACAACTCCTTTACAAATAGATCTGAGAGGATGTAGCGTCACTTTCTTTGATAGTTCACAGGCATTTAATTTATGGAGGAAGAGACAGCTTTTTTTGTCTCTGTGTTGAGCAGAATATTCCTTGTACCGTGTGATAAAGACATAGAATGACACAGCCATCTAAAGCTCCCCCAAAGTGTGCTTGGCCTCTTTACTCTGTGGCTAGTATGGATCTTCTAAAGCCCATTATGATTTTGGGGGATAATAGCATAATAATTGAAATAATACTGTTTCATGTAAACACAGTTCATAAAACATATTTTGTTTGTATTTGTGATTACATTGTCCAGAGATACAGGAACATATACATTTTCACATTAGCTCTTTTTGTCTAAGTAGAAATGATAGTTTTAACAAAACAAATGCTAAATCCCTGTTTATTGTTTTCTATTTTTTTAATTAATGCTTTGTTTTATACTATTTTTTTGTGCAGATTGTTTGCTTTATGTGGTGTTTAAACAGTATTAGATTTCTTCCCTGTAAAATATACTCTTAACATCTGATCGTTACTGCCAGTTGAACATTTACAGCACTGCATGTTAAACTCTGCAAGCCAGTTTCTGCCTGCACATGGTGTCCTTCGCAAACTGTGGCTCTGTAACTAGTTGAAGTCATCTTCTTATAGAGAGTGCATATTGCTCTGTAAATAAATTTCGCATTCAGAATGCTAGCAGATCCCAACAACAGTACAGATATGAGTCAGTGAATTCTGGGTGAGAACATTCTGCTTATGTGAGACTTATATAGAACGTAATGGTTTTGAATTGCAAAGGAGGCTTAATCCTGAAATGAAAAACAGTCTATTTCTATGTATTTAATGGAAGATAATTGAAATGAAAGTGACTTGGAAGTAGACCCTACTAGAATGTTAGATCAGCTTGCACAGGAATCAATTTGATCCTATGTTGGGCAGGGAGATGGACTGGATGATCTCCATCCAGACATCCTTCCCAGCCTATGCAGTTCAATGGTAAAAATAACAAGCAGAATTTTGATAGATAAAGCACGACACATTTAAAAACATGTTGTCTTTGTGTTCATCATCTCTGCAGCTCTGTGGGAACTAGGATTCTCTGCATAACGGGGTATAGATAGTGGGCTGTACTGTGGTGCCATCACATGGGCTGTGCTTCTCCATTGCTCTGTAAGATACCCTCCAAAGTCACCCAGGTGTCAGAGCATTGTGCTTCTGACAGAAGCTGTCAAAGAATCATAGAATGACCTGGGTTGAAAAGGACCACAATGACCATTGAGTTTCAACCCCCTGCTATGTGCAGGGTCACCAACCACCAGACCAGGCTGCCCAGAGCACATCCAGCCTGGCCTTGAATGCCTCCAGGGATGAGGCATCCACAACCTCCTTGGGCAACCTGATCCAGTGTGTCAGCACCCTCTGAGTAAAAAACTTCTTCCTAATATCTAAACTAAATCTCCCCTTTCTCAGTTTAAAACCATTCCCCCTTTTCCTATCTACTTGGTCCTGTGTTTGAGCAAAAAAAAAAAAAAAACAAACCTTGCTGGAAGCTGGAGAATGGTGGGTGTGCAGTACAGGTAGAACCACAGAGCCATGCCTAGAGCAACCTGGGTGTAGCAGGGTGCTCTAGCTCAGGGCCAGCCTTGAAGGATGGTAGCTGTTCTCTGCAGAGATGTTTATGGGCCTGCCTGTGCACTGTTCTCTCCATTAGTTCTGGGAACAATATGTAGATGAGCACCATTCCATGCCACTACCCAGAGCCAGTGTTGTCCAAGTTTAATAGCAAAGGCTCTCTTCTGGCAAATGTAGCAGTACTGCTCATCAACCATAGCTGACAGAAAAAGCAAGAGATTTTCAGCAGTGAGACGGAGTCTCTTGAGAGCCAGGCTGCATGCCATGGTGTTCACTGCATGACAGGTCTCTGTTGCAGGTGAACTACTCATGATAATTAAGTGACTGCATACCCCATATACTGGAGTTATGCTTGTTGTAGAAAAAGCTCTAGCTCATACGCAAGCTCCGCAGTTATTTACACTGTCCACATATTGGCTTATCCTCTTTGGGTAGAGAACCTTGGAAATGCCTTGTTTTTGCATCAAACTGTGAACATCACATCCCCGGTTAGTTTGAAACATGTAGTGTCAAAACTCATTGTAAATACAGAATTAATAGAGAATTTAACATTTCAAAATTGTCCATAAATGTAGAACAGTTTTATAGCTTGGATTTGTCATTGTGACAGCCAACAAAGAGTTAACAGAATAGCTTGCTGAATTGTTGTGTTTGGTACTAATAATGATTATTTTTGCAAATGTTTCTTTCCCTCATTTCTGGTTCCTTGCTAAATGGAGAGAAATCTCTTTCATTTATTACTTCTGTGAATTTGTCATTTTGCAGCAAAGATGGAATTTTAAAAGAGGTAATTTTACTGTCCCCAGAGTTCAGAGAGGAAAAAAAAAGGTAGCTTGGGTTACTAAAAATAATTTTGCTTTTGAAAGATCATTTTGATTTCCAAATGAAAGCAGTCTTTAAATTTGCATGTATTGGATTTCACTTCTATTTGAATACTAATATCTGTGGAGTCTAACTACAAAATCTTGTTTGTTTCTGGTCATTTATTGCCAGATGTTCAAGAATCACAAGTAATAAATATCTTAAAAAGTGTTATGATTATATTTATCCTGAGTACTCTGAACATTATCAAATCTAGTAAAATATAATGAGGCTATTAAATAAAATATCTTTAAAAGCATGAATACAGTAGTGGTAATTTGAATGTGATACAGGAAAAATAAAACCGTTAAACATAAAATTAAGGATATTTGTATGCAAATTTCAATCACAACTAGTAAAAAATAAAAGCTTAAATAATAAGTTGATGTTTATAAATAATAAGATTTTGATCTGTATCTGAATCTCTAAGGATATTGGCCACTATTTTTCTCTTCAAATGATGATTTACATATAAATGTAGGATATAATCTTTGTTATTATCTCTGTTGTGATGACAGTCATTCTGTACTATTTTTCAGCATAGCATCTTGCTCTGTCTGCAGAGATAACATTGTGAAAGAGCTAATGAATGCTGTATTTATTGCATTTTACATGAAACTGATTGGAGTCAGGTGAATCGACAAAGATTGCGACAGTAAATGTGTGTTGAGATCTTATTTGCTTCAGTTGATAAGCAGGTTCTCTAAGACAGAACTGATTCAAAGACTCTCAGAACTACGAGATAAACTGCATTTTTTTCACCCCAAGTGTTTTTGTTTATTTCTGTCCTCGTTTTTAGTTTTAGTGAAATTAATTTTTTGCTGATGAGATGGGTTAGGGAAGACTGAAGGGGGCAGTGGGTGAGACAGAGCAAAGCTGACGCTCAGATAATGAGGGAAAAACTTTCTCTAGGCAGTCTGCTGGTAGGGGCAGCCACCTACTTTGTGTCTGTATAGAGCAGGCCATCTTGTTGGGACAAAATTAGATATTTCTTTGGAATAGATTCATTCAGACTGCTGCAATGAAGTTGTATATCTATGTCAAAAAAGTGAGGAATTTGCTATGTATTTTCTTTAAATTGTTCTGAAGAAGGGTCAAAAAAATGCAGGTAATTTTAAGGGTTGTATTTAAAATTATGCTAACTGCAATTTACCGAAGTTTGTTTCTGAACATATCTCTGTGAAGTACAGTTACGAGGGCTGTCCAACATTTTATATGGTGGTGTTCCTGTATTCCAAAGAGCAAAAATTCAAAAAGAAAGAGTAACACTTTCCTTTTCTATTATTTCTATTATTTCCTATGTGATAAATATATCAATTTTTAGGAAAACAAGGTGGGAGCTGATGCCTACAATTTCACTCACAGGTTTTATCTTGGATGTTAGGAAGATAACAAGCAAGGCAAGCAACAGCAAATACAAATTATACAATACAAATAGCAAATACCTTGATACAATGGCAAGGAGTGTTATTTTTGAACTTCAGATGGAAAAATGAAGATTTTCTTCTTTTCCACATTAGGAAACATCGATAGTTAAAGAATACAAATTCGTCTGCAGAAAAAAATAGCAGATATGAGAAGTCTTGGGTGCTTTACCTCTCAAACCACTCAGCTGCCCAGACATGGGAACCCTTGGGAAAGGACAGTGCAGAGTACTTCTATAATCGGGGAGCTGAAAGTACTTCACTGAGTAAAGATATCATTTAAGCATCTCAGAACCAGAGCGATTACTGAGCTCATCACTCTTTATCAAATCCATTTGTCTTGATATACTGAAGTAAAACTGTGACAGGAGTCATTAACATACTTGTCTAAGACTGTGTAATTCTTGTAATATCATCTAATATATCTTCAGAAACAATGGCTGACAAATGATGTGGAAGACCTTAACTTTCATGTCTCCAGATTTTGTTATGTATTTAAGATTTTTGAATGACATAATAGCATTTTACATTTACTTCTCTCTCTCTCTCTTCCCCTTCCTCTTTTCTTCTCCACTTTTGCTGATTTAATTGCTCATTTTTCACTTCTCTGAAAAGTACTTTTCTCTTTTTGCCAAATACCACATTTCTGCTAAAGAGTAGGCAGTGTATCTGACCTGTAGATTGGCCATTTTGACATTAATAGGCAGAACTGTGTGATTTCTTTAGAAGTTTATTATATATACATGTAAGTATATAAGTTTATAAGTGCACGGAGTTCTACTGAGTCCACTTGCTCTCTGAATTGTTAATTCTCCCTTTCAGAAGTGCAGATTACAAGTGAGCGCTTAATACAGTAATGTAATTAGAAAAGATAAATACTCATTATTTATCATTGAAACTTCAGCAAAATGTGGTATTTGCAGAAGAGGCTACATTTCAAACATCTCAGATCTAAACACTGAACTTCATATTTAAGGTATGATGTTTAGGTTTTTATTTATAGATTTATAATGCTGTTGGGTGATGTATGGTTTTTAACACCAGAAAGAGCTATGAGACTGAGTAGTATTAGAGATGAAGTAAAATACATAATCTTAGTCTGTCTTGATATGAAGACTTTAAAAACAAAATCCAAATGTTCTGGTGCCAGTGCATAATGACCCTCAATTTTAAAAATGTGCATCTTATTTCATATTTAAGGTGTCTAACATTATTTTGTATCATTAACTCTAGTTAAGTTTTAATTCTGTCCCTGTCTGCCTAAGCAGACATAATTGGCCCCCTAACTCATTTTTATTGACTGAAAGTACTTTATCAGCTAATCAATCAGCAGGTCGCAAACTCATCCCCTTCACATAAAAAGTATTAAAATAATTGGACTTCATTTACATAGATGTTTTAGGTGTTCATTTAACTGGGGCCTTGAGTTGTCACATCTCAAATACATTAGTCACTCTGAAAGAAATATTGCCTATTTATTTCCATGGAAACTGCAATAGATACGTAGAGAACAATAACACTATTTAATAGAGAAAATTCTCAGCTACAAAACACCATTTTTCAATGTAGCCACCACTGTTAGCTGTGCATTTTTGCCAGCCATGAAAAAGAGCCTGCATGCTGTGCTTGTAGATATGTGCACTGGTGAATGTGACACAATGTCACCACTGCTGAAAGGCACCACCCACTGTCTCAGTGTGCTCCTATCTGCTGTTTGGTCTCCAACAATGTTCAGCAAACATCAATGAGTGCCATTTTTTTTTTTTTTTTTTTCAGGGAGGAATTCAGTGACACACCTTTGTTTCATATGCACTTCTAGGTCAGACGTCATTGTGCCAGACTTATCCTCTGTTGTCATCTATCACACAGCGACAAAATGTAATAATGTTGGCAGAAAGGTTAAACCTCCACTGCCATACCAACAGCATCCATCTCTGATGTAGGGGAACCAACATAATAAAATAGTAGACATTACTTTCAGAGCAGCCTTTACATATTACTTATTTTTTATTACACAGATATGTAAAAAGATGGAAGGCATCCATCTGATACGGGTATGACTGGACAAATATGCTACCAAATAAATCTCATATTGACAATTATTTGTTCTTTAAAGCCCCAAGCTTCCTCAAGGAAAATATTTACAGTAGGATACTAGTCTTCTTCTAAAGCTCTCAAATTTGACTCTTTTACACATTTGTTCTTATGTGAACTCAATTATAGAAAATATCTTGGTAGGACTTTGATACTGTCTCTGAAATAATGACTGCCTTAAAAGCATTATTAGTGTGTTAGAGACATCAGTGCTGACACAAGAACTTGTAAACAATAAGAACAAATTTTGATAAGCCTTTTATAGACTAAAAGTTATGTGACAACTACAGCTGCACAAGTAGCTCTTTGAGTTTAGTTAAATGTCATACTCAGAATGACCTTTAGCATCTGTATTTGTTTAGATGTAGCTGTTTTCAGTAGCTGTCCTGTACTATGTTTAGCCCTTTTCTCCCTCTTCGTACTTTAGCTTCTAAGAGAGGTATCTTACTCTCTGTTGGTTTTGGTTGCTTGTTCCTACTATTTAATATTTTCTGTTTCATGACATCTGTTTATAAACCTGAACATTGAACTTGCTGCAGTGGAATTGCCAGGTCATGACCTGAACCAGTGTTTGAGCACCAGGTGAGAAAGCATGGCTAACCCAGGGAGCTCAGGTGCAAGCAATGCACCTGAATGACTGGAAGAGATGGAGCCTGGATCCACTCCTCATCACCCTCATGTAAGGGTTAGCAGCTAGGGGACCAGTATCTCTCTGGATAGAGATTGCTAGATCAGATTGCCCAGGGAATGATCCAGCCTCAACTTGAAAGTCTTCAGGGATGAGGCATCAACCACAAAACTAGGCAAACTGTTCCAGTGCCTTGCCACCCCACTGTAAAAGATTTTTTCCTTATATCTATCCAAAATCTACCCACATCTTACAATGACAATGCATTCGTCTATCTGCCTATTCATTTGAGAGAAGGCCAGGGGCTTTTAGAGAGTAGTGAAGATTAGCTGCCTTCATCTCTGTCGTTAGGAAATGATGAGCTGGAGAAGAGGCTCCTTGTTCTCTTTGCAATCCCATGATGACATCGCCTTCCTGGGAGTCTGTTTCACTGGAAGCTGACATCTGTGTTAAATCTTTCCTTTGAGTCAGGTATCTGATACATCTCCTGCTTGAGGATATTTTGTTGTTGTATTGTTTTTTTGTGTGTGTGTGTGTGTATGTTTGTGTTATTCACATGCCATCCTCGTATTGTACAGTAATAAATGTTTCTGTTAGGAAGCATAGGAAGAAAAACTTTCAAAAGTGACGCAAATAGGAAAAGATACATGTAGAACTGAAAGACAGGAAGATGTGGAAAAAAAGAGGGAAAGGAGCAAAGTATGACAATGATAAAACAATGATTCTAAAACAGCAAAACATTTTTCTCATCAGTTCGTACTAGAATTTTCTGAATAAATGTTACACAGTAATTAAAAAAAGTTTGTTCTTTAACTCTGAATTAATATTTTCCCTTCTATTATATCAGCGACAGTCCCGTTGATGTTGGAGGAGAACATATATTTTTATCAGTTTAAAAACTGTAATGAGAAATATAAAGTGGTAATTGATTTCAATTTCCCTGCCTTAAAAATGTAATCCAAATGTAGCAGGTCTCTTTTCCCATCTATTCATTTTAAATTCAGTTCCAATTTGTTGTACATCTTCCTACTATACCTAAATATATCTAGTTTTTTATGAAAGATTAGTTTCTATGTCAAGACCGTGTTGCTGCTTTCTGTAGGAATCTCCTATGTTTAACTGTATTAAATTGGGGAACCAAGGCATATAGATAGAAACATCACTACTTGTAGTTACCTTCAGGCAGGTACAACTTGTGTGATTCCAATTCTGAAGGGTTGTCAGAGAATATTTCCTGTTTCATATGGAACAGTCTGCTCTTTGGGGATTTTTCCAACTTCAGTGTATCATGCTACCTTTGCAGGAGAACATCCCTTTTCTATACCTGTCCTTAAACTGAGCCACTATGTTTGAATAGTTATTTAAAATACTTAATAATGGGTTCTGAAATCATCAATGTATTTTTATCAGACCTTTTATTAAAGTGAGTAACTACTAAACCAGTTGGGGCAGTGAATTCATAGAGAGTTTGATTTAATGTTTCCTGTTCTTACGTATTTCCATTTTACTGTAGTTTTATTTGAAGTTTGTAGGTGTGTTCCCAAGGGATTGGGTTTCTGTAGGTCCTTTCCTTGACAAGTGCACTGGCAGTAGCTTCTTGTGCAGCTTGGTCAAATGTCCATCTTAAGCATGCTCACCATGTCTCCCAGACTTCCGTATTATAGTAAAAATTTGCCCAAACTGAGTAAAATTATGCAAAAATTCTTCTATTGCCACATTTCTGCTGGTTGAGCATTCTCAGAATAGGAATCATAGACAGCATTCTCCCTTTGAAGTATTTTGTCAAAGAAACCAGAACAAAAACACTTTCTTTCTTATAGACCAGATGATATGCTTGGCCAGACATAACTGAATTGCCTATTTGTGGATGGGTTGAAAATCTAATTAAAATACTGTGATAATTGTATGTCTCTCTGTGTACCAGCAAATTGAATGGCACCTGGGCCAGAATGTCGTGAGCACTGAGATGTGATTGCGTGTGCTGCAAAAGGGATTGAACAGACTCTTAGTATGCTTTTAGCCTCACCAGCTGTGAATTCCTCAAACAATATCTGGCAGAGTCTGGGAGTAAACATGAGTCAGTGACCATTACTGTTTAGTAGTTTGGATCCATTCACGCTTCTGGAGGATGCTAATGTTTAGTTGGACTCTGGGCCACCTGGCTTTAGAAACCTGAGCATTTCCTAGCCTCACTCCTAAAGAACAGTTTGGAGAAAATACTTGATTTACTAGTTGTGGTATGTATGTCCAGGAGGATCATCTGTGGACATACATGTAGCAAAAACAACTGTAAAGTGTTAAGAAGGAAGGGCAGAATTCTGAAGAGTCTGTCAGCTTGTGGCAGAGGCAATCCTGAACAAGAAAAATCAGGCAGAGATTGTGAACTTGGATCCAGGCTAAAATGACAATAAATGCAGAAGCTAGGACATTCAATGTGGCTGCTGTTAGTTACCTGAGGCTCGATCTGTTTTTATCTTCAAAACTGATCTCTTTGTATACCATAGTTAAAGTTCCTTGGACATCTTGGGCTGAAATCCATTGCCTGAATGTAACTCTCTAGACCTTTGTAGCTACAACTCCATAAGTGTGCCAGTGTCCCAAAGCCTTGTGTTATATCTGCCTTCTGTATGTCCAAGGAACAAATAAAAAGGCCACAAAAAAATTTTAGGCAGCTGAATCATGTCCTTCACCCTCTCTACTCATGCATGAAACTGTCTGTCTTCTCAAAAATATACTGGACCAATTCAGTTTTATCCTTCATTCTTTTAAGGACCTATTTCAGCCCAGCTTTTAGAATACAAGAGGAAAATGTTCTTCCCAATCTGCTTTTGGCATTCAGAAATGAGAATTACATACAGTATTAATCTTTTGTGCCAGAAAAAATCACAGTGTGTTGATATGTTTGGCCTTTTATATTTCCCTTTGATTGGCTAAATATACCACTTTAGCCTACATAACTCAGTAGGGAACTTGCTAGCTTCCAAAAATGGGAAACTGTGCTGAATGCTGATTTCCCATGCATAGATAAGAACATGCACCCTAAATTGGAATTTACATGTGTGAAAGAAAGCTATATTCAACAATGGAGATGAGGGATGTTGTGAAAATGAGGCCAAGTTTTAGCAACTGGAGCTAGAGCTTTGGATAAACTGCTTAATTAGAAGGCACTATGAATCTCACTTTTGCTAAAAGTCCTGGAGAGAGCCCTCTGTTGCTTGGCATAGAAACTCCTCCTTCCAAATCCACAACTGCATATACATATTTTAGGAGATTTGCCATGGGTTATTATTAATAACCTTAGGATATAAAACATGGACAACAAAGTTCTCAGCGAAGTCCCCGTGGCTTGCATTAGCAAATAGAAACTCCAGATAACATTACCATTACCACATAAATGCTCTCATACCACTGACTGGAGACCTGTAAAGGCATGCAATTACAATTCTGTTCACAGTTTGTGTTTAAAGTGTATAATTATGTCTCCAACCCTCTCAACAAATGGGTTTCACAGTGCTTTAAAGACGTTTAATGAACATTTCCTGATGTATGTAAAATTCAACAACAATCAGTACAATTCAGCAAAACAATTTGTTTTTTTAGGAGGCACTTTCATGTAAAAAGAGAAGAAAAAGGCCTCTAATATTTTTTTCATTGAATGTAAGATCTTGGAATCTTTTTGATATTTTTCTGATATGAACACCAAACATAAACACATAGATTAAAGGCCAGAGAAATCCTGAGTGTCTGGAGATTATGGGTAGATATTTTCAAAATCTCTCCTTAGAGAGGAAAGCTTCTTCTTGTAAGCTTTAACTTGTGAGCTTACAAAACACTTAGATAAATTGGACCTCTTTTCATTTGCTTAAAAAAAAAAAAAAAAGGAGGCGGGGAAATAGGAAGAAAAAAGAAGAAATAAAGCTCTGGTTTTGAGTTTGGAAGCCTATACCTTTCTTGGTGTATGTTGGCAGTGGTAGGCCAGTCAAAACATGAAGCAGAAATCACACAAATAAGAAAGTAATGTTCTTGTGTGATATCTAAAGTCATATTTTGACCAAAGGGACTTGAACTAGGCACCAGTTGCAGGTATATGGTTCGAATGAAATAGAACATTTATTACCAGTTTTTCTAGCAGATTATCTATAGTTGCAATCGTATTATTGTGGATAAAATTGAATTTAGACTCATATCTAAAATTTTTACTCTCTGTAATTCAATGCAGCATAAATTTTTAAAATATAACTTGCCCTACTTTTTTTTATAGATCATAACTTGCATTTGAGAGTGGGTGTAATATCTTTAACTGTGTTGAATATTACCTTATTTTGTGAATCCTCCTACCAAGGTATCCTTTTGAAGGATAATCTTATTTAAGAATTAACAAGAGAGAAGGAATCCTTTTGCTTTTGTCAAAATGTACAATCTTCATCCCAGTTATGCAAATTAGGTGAACTGCAGTCAGAGAATACATGAAAGAAGTGTTGTAACCTTATACTTGCCACTCTCAGTAGGATAGAGACAAAATCAGCAAATTACTTTATGAGAAAAACTGATGTTTTTGCTCTTTATCTGTTAAAATGGTTACCATGAGAACTCGGAAATGATTTCTATACAAGAACGTATTTGAGTTTTGCTTATTCTTGCCTACAAATGGATCTTGAATAGATTGCAACATTTCAAAAATGTTAATTGCTAAAGGTGCTCATAAACTTGATAGGCAGTTCTTTTTCTCACATGGAATCTGGTACCGCTTTTCCGTGATGAAACCTGCTTCAAAATTTGTATTTTACAAAAAATGTGAGTTTATTGTTTCACTTTTCATAACTGACTATGTATATTCCTAGAACTGAGTGAAATATTACTGTTATTTTATGAAAAATATTCATAATAGTAAATCTCAGCTGCTTGAAAATCCATTAAAATAGTAAGGATTGTAAAAATATGAAAATCAAATTAAAAACCAATGCGATCAAATTGTGCATCACTTAACATCACAGGGTGTTCCACTATAGTCTTAGCTCTGGCTTTCAGATACAAATATAGAAGACCTGTTCTTTCCCCCTTCTCTCTCACTCCCTGCCAGCCTGGGTTCAGGGTAATTTCAAACTAGTGATTTTCTGTGATTCTGCAGGGCATTTGGGGAACACCTGCGACTAGGTTCAAAATCATATGGAATACTTAGATTTCACATTACGTTTCAGTCTCAAACAGGCTATATGAGATTAGCGTTTCTTTAATTTAGCAAAAGGTCTTTAACCATTTCCCCATAGGCTGTTCTCCACATGGAGCAAGCAGATAATGCCAATTTTGCAATAGATGTACTCAAGCTGGAAGTTCACAAGGAACTTCTATGAAAAATCAGAAGAAACCTGGTTGTTCTGGGACTTACTTTTGAGATCTGGGTTTTATTCTTCTTTGAAACTTGAGTTCTGAACACTGCTCCCTATGTGAAGCCAAACTGCAGCTGCTTGACTAAGGTAAAATGCCAAATGGCTGAGGGACACCAAGCTGAAGTCCTAGTGATACTCCTTGAAGTTTTGTCATAAATTGAAGTCCAACCCTTTGTATGCAGAATTCCTCTTTTAAATCTATGTTGTTCAGAAAATTAGAGTGGCCAAACACAGTAATATTTTTGAAACTTGCTAAGTGGCTTGACTGTTTTTAACCAGGTGCACACTTTTGATTACTAGGTTTCAGAACATTATCAACTATGCCTTCAATTATATTCTTACTATGCAGAACTAATTGCAAAGAATATGCTTAAATTTTGTTATGAGCAATTAAGTAATTGTGAACTGTGCACATAATTTGAATGTTTCTGTAAAGAAAATTCAGGCTGGAAAATTTGTGTGTGGGGCTTGTTATATTTTGAGCATATAATCTTGAGCTCATTAGTGTATTTGTTCTGCTTATTTGCATGCAAAAATATAAATGGTGGTAAAGTGATTCTGTAAATAAATTTTAAAAAATGCTGGCCTATTAGAGGTGATAGGTGTCGGTTTTGTTCAGTTGAGCAGCATTACAAGTGTTCAGTACAGGCCAGGACAGGTATATCTCATAGCTTTGATAAAGTGCTCAAACTAGCTGGGATGCTTTCTCTTGAACAGTTTAATTTGGCAAAAATAATAATAATAAAGAAACAAAAGCAAAAAAGCCATCACAACAACTAACCAGCACATTCATTCTAATGACGTTTTCCACTGGAAAAATTTTCCTAATTGCTCTGGTTTTGTACTTGCACTTGTCAAGAAGCTGAAATAAAAATTTCTCTCCCAATTTGATCATTTCTAAGAAAAAGGAGATTTTGAGATAGAAGTAGAGGAAAGCTTTCAGTGGCAATATATTTCCATGTATCACTGGGAATTAAGTCAAGCCTTTGGTGAGCCCCACAAGAGCTACAGTGATACAAGGGTGAATAAACTACCCAGGGTGGAAGAGAAGGCTCCCTCCCCCTATCAGAATGCCATGTGTAATGAACATTGATTCACTGTGTGTGGCAGGACAATACTCTAGTAAATTTGGGGGTCTTTTGGTGGGTTTTTTTTTTTTTTTTTGCTGTGCGGGTTTATATTACTTTGGAAATGAGAATTGACATTATGAGATTCATAAGCCTAGAAATTCTGCACAAGATCACTTCCCATTTTCTCTCCTCATTTTATCTCTCTGGAACAATTTTAACTGTGCAGTAGTGAATGAAAGAAACTGCACTAAAACTCTAGCTTGACTCTACTCCTTCTGTCTTCCTATTTCTCTGATCACTGAACCTATCCATCGGTAGGGAAATATGTGACGTTCTTAGACTATTTCAAATGAGGATGCAAGAAAAAATTGGGAGAAAAATCAGAATTTGCTTTGTCTTTTCCAAACAATCCTTTTCCTTTTTCTCCTCTACTGCTTGCATTCTGAGCATTCTGCACATTTGCTGAAATACTGATCAAATCTTATTGCGCGTGAAATTCACTCACAGTTTATTAGGTGACCAACTGGGTGTGCAATTCCCCTCTTTGGCTACAAGTCCTATGGAAAAGACCTGAGGTCAGAAGGAGAATTTGTTCAGTTTTGATGACTTCCTTCAACAAAAGCTGTCTCTCTTGCAGTGTGAATGATAGCAGACTGCCCTCCATCACCATCAATCCTTTATATTCTTCTGCTCCAGCTCCTGCCCAGCTGTTGTAACTGATGTTCTGTAGCCAGGCAGCTACCTTGTGCCAGATAGAGGACTGCCTTTGGGATTAGCTTCTAGCAGGAACAGAAGTCTTTGTTTTTAGTTCCTCCTGTAAGGCTCCTGTAGAGCATTAGATGACAAAAGGTGAAGCTGCCTGTTCCCATTTTGTTAGATTATGAGTCAAGGAGCTCCCCAGAGAGCTACCTGAATGGTGTGTTCTATCATCTGGACAAAACTTTCTTTTACAGTTCAGTTGTTTGTTCATTGATTATTTTGTGTGCTATAATTGCTAGTCTCTGAAGTGCAGCAGGGTCAAGTTTTACTTTTGATACGTAGAGCTTAATCCTCGAGGACTCCTTAAAATCAGGGGAAAAACCAGGGGAAAAGGCTTTTGTGGTCCAAATAGCTGCTTTATGTAGTTGAAACCTATTGCATAACTTTTCTTTCCTCGGGGAAAGATATGGAAGCTCTGATCTCTTTATGTCTTTAACGCTGACAACTAGTTCAGTTTTTAGCATACTATAGAAGTTCCTGAAGCACCGTAAGTACAAGTGTCACACACCTTCTCAGCAATACTCATCTCAAACAGTAAGGCATTGGACTATTTGTTAAGGCTGAAGACATAAAATGTAATTTTAATTTTGCTACTTGTTCTCTGCTTATTAACATTATACTAAACTATGCTATGAACTGAAATATACCCAAGTGCATTTAAATTCTTTTCCTGTTCTGGTTTTGACTGGGACTGGGAGTGGGACCAAACTAGGACATCTCCATAACACCACTTCAGACCTTGTAGTGCTGCTGTCCATCCTCCAAGAAAGGCTTTAACGGACTTCATAGACTTTCTGTTTTCTCAAGCAATAGCAGAAGGACCTGCCATTTGGAAAGAATGAAAAGAAGGGGGAGAAATACTGCATTCATTCTAAAGAAATACTAGAATAGAGAACACAGGAAGAGTGATTCATTTCATTAAACTGAACACACAGTGCTGCATCTTGGGAGGCGCTATAGAGTAATGTCTTCTGGCTAGATGCCATCACAGCAAATTTTACCTGATCTGTCTGAAGCCTTCATGGTGACTTTCATGCATTCATCTGCATCCACTCTGTTCTACCTGAGAGCACACAGGCTCTGCTGCTGCTATGAGCAACTGGGAACAGAAAGAGTTGTGCAGACAATGAAATTGTGAAAATGCACATCTGACGTGGAAGAAATATAATCCTGGAAAAATTACTGTGTATTCCTCAAAGCAGGAGCTGTGTTTAAATTTGAAAAAAAAAAAAAAAAAAGAAGCCTGTTGATAACATGGGGAGATTTAAACACATCACATTTATTGTAAGGTATATGTTTCATTTACTCCTCTCCAACTAATGTCACATTTCTAGTATTAGGTTAAGTATTCAATTAAGATTATTGTCTCGCAATGTCTCTCTCTCTCTCTTTCTCTCTCTTTCTCTCTCTCTTTTTTTTTTTTTTTTAAATAAATTATTATAAGGTTTATTTTCCATAACCTTTGCTATCTAAAAATTAACTGGGCAGTGTGACCTGTTATCAGTCTCCTAAGGTCTTTTTCAGGCTGGTTAAAGATACTGCCTAATAAAGTTTCTTTAATCCTACCTGCTTCACAGAGGTCCCTTAAGATGGGACTATAAGAGATGCCATATTTTCAGACAATAAAACTGAAGAAGAATGCTACCGTCACTTTGCCTTAAATATATGCATTCCTCCTAGTGTGCTATGTAGCACTCCTTCTGTTGGATTTTATCTTTGGTTTTTAGACCTTACTAAGGCAGATAGTCTATCTGCAGACACAAGAATTTGGGGTAATGCTGCTGAATGTTTGGAAAAAAAAAGAAAAAAAAAAAGAAAAAAAAAGGTTTTAAGTGAAAGATAAATTTCCAGGCAAAGGGATATTCATACATACAGATCACTAAATTGGAGTTGCTGCTTGCATTGCCTTAGTCCTCTATGTCGACAAAATGATGTAAGAACAGAAGTGGCTGCAGTAGGAAGGCAGCACTGGATGTCATCCAGTCTGATGCACCTTTCTCAGGACAGAACAATAGAGCAAGTTGTTTGGGGATGATGTCCAGTTGGGTTCTGAGTATCTTCAAACTTTATGAAGAAATGATATAGTGTCTTGAAAGATATATATATTACTTGAATGCCATCTGAGTTGACAACAACTAGATTGTTTCACTAACACTTTTCATACAGTGCAATTGTCTGTTGCCTTCTCTCTTAGGATTTATTGGGGCAGGATCTCCATTTAACATTGTACTCAATGACAACAGTTCTTAATTTTAAAAGCTATATGGAAAATTAAGAAACAGATTTTATTTATCCATCCAGGAGGAGCTAACCATGTAATTATTTGTTATTTATGTTATTTACAAATTGTATATAATATCAATTACAGCTTAGGAAAAGAACGATTTCTGTGTGTATGCTTACGAGAGCACAAGCTCACACAATCCTATTAAATTATATATTTTCCTTCACTGTAATAAAAACTGAACAAATAAAAGAACTTGTCTTTCTTATTCATAAACACTAATTATTAATCTTGCTGGTTTAAGTTACCCCAGATAATTCATGTTGATGATTCACATATTATTTAAACAAATAGTTGGATCCAAATGTACATTTGTTTAATTTTGTTATGACAACAACTTAAATGGACTTTGTAAACCTTGCTAAGGTGCTGAGTTTTTATTTAGTAGAAGGTACACTAAGGTTCAAATACTGGAGAGGATAATGGAATGGCATGGCAGGAGGGTCAGGCTTTCAAATTCAGTCTCAAAGCTGAAGAAGCAATTATATGTTGAGCTTATGGAAAAATATGTTTATAGATCTACCTTCTGGAAGCATCCTATCTATCTTTGGGCATTCCATCCAATTGATATGTAATGGCTTATTCACAACACCCTTCAAACAATCACTATAAATCATATGAAGTTGTAAATATGCCTGGATATTCTGCAGAAGCCAGACCGTTTCAGCAAGATCCATGAAATACGTGTGACCATTTACACTGGTGCTATGTAATCAGTAGTGCAATGTTAACTGAATTGCCTATTGACATTTCCACACCAGGATTGCAAATTCTTCATTTCAAAATCTCTTCATATACCTCAGAGAGATGAACTTTTTACCTGGGTAGATAGTGATAGGACAAGGGAGAATGATTTTAAACTGAAAGAGGGAAGGTTTAGATTAGAGCTCAGGGGTATTCTTCTCTCAGAGGGTGGTGACATGCTGGAACGTGTTGCCAAGGGAAACTGTGTGTGCCTCATCACTGTAGGCATTCAAGGCCAGGCTGCGTGGGGCCTGGGCAATCCAATCTAATACTTGATTGAGTGGGTTGGCAATTCTGCCTGTGGCAGAAGAGTTGGAACTAGTTGGTCCTAGAGGCCCCTTCCAACCCAACCCATTCTACGATTCTGTGATCTTGGAAATCCTCACGAATAGTTTTCTAACTGGCTGGGCTTCCTGTGGGGCCATCATAAGCAAGCCAATTTGTTTAATTTAGGTTTTAAGAATAGGATTAATTGGTCTGAGATCTTGAATCGTAAAGAAGGAACCTTTTACCAGACACCTTACCTTTAGACTTCAACAGTGTGCTTACATGAATCACATCTCTAAAACATAGAATAGATTAGCAGATGAAATATTATATTCCTTTCCTATTGATCATGATCACACAATTTGATCAATATAAAAAAGATGCACATTTGTTTTCAAGCTATGTGTTTGAGCAGAGCCTGTAATCCTTAAATTACATATAATAATCACATCTGAACTTAAACATGACAACTAGGGATAACTAAATTTTTCCTAAACTTGTGCCCAGGAACACTTTAATCTTTATGGGACCAACAAGGATTTCATCTGTGTTCCTGTGTTCCACAGCAAGGGAGACTGATCCATCCTCATTCTTGCCAGGTGTTTGTCTAAGCAGCTCTCAAGGATGAACTGATTAGGGTGAGTGACCTAGGTCTGTTCAGCCTTGAGAAAAGAAGGCCAAGAGAGGATCTAATCAATGTCTGTAAATACCTAAGGTGCAGGAGGCAAAGGGATGGGGCCAGGCTCTTTT
The DNA here is from genome assembly GCF_019232065.1 of Centrocercus urophasianus. Taxonomy (NCBI): domain Eukaryota; kingdom Metazoa; phylum Chordata; class Aves; order Galliformes; family Phasianidae; genus Centrocercus; species Centrocercus urophasianus. Next base: position 24,469,452 of record NW_024884142.1, read on the forward strand.
CAGCAATTTGTGGCGATAAGGGGAAAAGGCCACAAACTGCAGCATAGAAGTTCTATACAAATGTGCGTAAGAACTTATGCACAGTGACAGTGAAGGAGCCCTGGAACTGGCTGCACAAAGAGGTTTTGGAGTCTTTCTGGAGACGGTCAAGATTCACTTGAATGCCAACCTGTGCAACCTGGTCTAGGGAGCCTTTTTTACAGAGGGATTGGACTGGATGATCTCTAGAGTACCCATCCTGCCCCTACAATTCTGTGATCCCATGAAGGATCTCCAGTGCCATAATTTCAACAAGTTTCCCAGGTAATCTATTTCAGTACTACATTACACTTATCATCAGAGGAACTTTGCTGATATCTATTCTAAATCTTCTCTCTAATTCAAATAAGTAAATTCTTGTATTATAAGCCACTGGCACTGCCAATTATTTCATTTCTCCATTTATTAGCCTCTTACGTATTTGAATACTGTTATGTGCCTCTTCTGTATGCTTTAATTTAAGTGACCCTACACCTTCAACTATTGTTTGTGTGTCATGAATTTCCTGATTTTTGTTTTTCATTGCTCTATTAGGGACTCAGCTGGTTCCTGTCTTTCTTAAATCACAATGCCTGCAACTGGAGAGATCTTAGTCCTTATTAATGATAATCAGAGAGACTGAATTACATTGTTTTTCACACTGCATTTATTTGATGCATTTAGGTATAATGCCATCCCACAGTATAACTGTGCATATGAAGATGTACAGTTTGAAGACTATAATGCTGATGAAGTCGAAGGAAAAATGATCACGGTTTTCTGAAATAGCCCTCATTTTTGTGGCATTAGGAGCAATCTAGCAGATAATTCAAAAATCACAGAATTGCCTTTTCAGAAAAAAAAAAAAAAAAAGCAAGAGAATTTAGACTCAACTGAGTATCCATTCTTTGTCTGACATTACTTGAAAAGAAAATAAAATGTGATCTGTTTTTAGTTGGTTTTTTTTTTTTTTTTTCCTTTATAGAGCTGTAGTAGTAAGTAATTACTAAGCAGTAGTAATTCAGGCATCTTCACGCTGTTGTGTGTGATATCTTGAACTGTGACCTGGGCTTCCTTTCTGAACTGATGTGTTCTGCTACCATGGCTACTGCTGATGTTAGCTGCCAGGTAGGCTTGAATTTTAATATCTCAATTTTAGGGACAATGAAAAAGATCAGGCTCAAAATGTGATGAAGTGTTTACAAAGTAAGTATAAGAGTGGTTAATATGAAATAAGTATTGAGACACAAGTGCTTCAACTACGTCTTGCAACTCTCACTTTTCTGTGGGCAGTATTTTTGGCCTTTAAAGGATAAAAGAAAAATCATCTGGCAGATCCTCTTCTTTCCCAGCTCTGAGTATACCTTCAGATGCTACTCAGACCAGCTCTGTCTCTCCCCAAAATACCCGGTTTGGAACTGCTAGAGCTTTGGTTGTTCTTTAGCACTCTGTGGCCACTGGACTTTGGAGCTGGTGCTTTTAGGGCTATTGCCTCTTCCTGGGCTTTTGAGACTAGCCAGAAAGGTACGTGCTGTTCTCACTGGCTAATGAAGATGGTCAGGATTTCATCTTTTGTCATTGCTCTCCCAATAGAAAATAATTTGACAAGTTCATATTTGAAGAGCTCTTCAATCATACTTGCATGTTTTAGTTATTAAAAAAAAAAAAACCTTAAAAAATATTGAATCTGTTGTAATTCATTTCTTCATATCTACGTGCTATTATTAGAATTACCAATTTTGACAAAGCTTAGTGCAGATCTGTTTTTAATTGTGTGTATATGTACATATTAATATATATCATTATGTTTTATGTTTGGAAATATAGAAGGTGAAAAAATATTAAAATTTTACAATAGCCTGTTTTGTGTCTGTAGTGTACTAGATTATCCAAAACCACTAGATAACATAGAACTTTAGAGCTATTAACTGCATAGACAAGAGAATGAAACAAGGTGTTTTTTTTCACTTCTGTTTGTCAAAATGAATATTTTCAGTGACACTTCCCTCTGGTGACTAGCTTCTAAGGTGGCTTTAACATCACTCAGAAATTATAGCATAATACTTCAGTATGGTTGGCCATGGATCTTCATGGCCTATCACTATGTATGTGGTAGTTAGGGTTCTTTGTTAAACTAATACTCTACTTAGATTAATGCACTTACATTCAACCAACTGTATGCACATAATATCTAAAGTTAAAGTCTGCTCTATTTAGTGCCAGAAGGATATCTGGAATGTACTTAATTGAAATCAGTCCTTTTTGCTGTAATTATAAGTTGGTTTATCATTTTCTCCTAAGATTCTTTTCATGAAGAAGATGAGGATTTTTAAAACTTTATGCTATTTTTCCAGCTAGATAAATGATTTAAAATTGAGTTTATCTTTGGAGCTCACTGTAACATATCCATATCTAAGCAACTTTTGTACAACTTTGCTCTGAAGATGTTCAAGTAGAAGTGTTCCATCTGGCAGCTAGCAGTTTTTAAACCCTCAGCAGATTTCAACCTCAGTGGAACTTCAGTGGTATGGCATTAGAGTAGTGGAAGTGAAATGCATCCTTTCCCAACTCATTAGCAGATTTCAGAAGATTTCATCTGAGAATTTGTGTCAGCATAAGAAAGAGTAAAAAATTGCTCTCTCTGCTGATGACAAAATGAATTCTTTCCAAAACAAAAATGAAAAAAAAGAAACATCTGAGTAGCCCCTGAGAGCAAGCACAGCCATTGAAGACATAAAACTTACACTTCAAGAGAGGAGAGTAGCTCTTCTGTGCAAGTGCATTGAGTTTGCATTCTGAGATCTTTGGACTCATTGTACAGGCAGTATAGAATCAATCTGTCCATGAGCATATGTTATTGCTCGTTTGCAATAGATGGAAGGAAGATTTAGTTAAATCTCCTTTTTGTGAACTTAGAAGTGTTGGCAGTCAGGACTTAGTTTTAATAATGAAGCTTTTTATCAGATGACTTTAATATGGTAAACAAAATGTTAATTTGCAGACAGATTTGAGTATAGATTTTTCTTCAAAGAAAATACATGAGGGGAAGAACTCAAGACTTACATTGCAGAGTTATTCATAAACATATCAAAAAAGATGTTAAAATGCATGATACAAAAATCCTTCCTTTTGGGTCTCTTGCAAAGACAATCAAAAAGACTAAAAATTACATCTGGGTTACAAACAGTAAAGTGTAAAAAACTTAGCAAGGAAAGGGAAGCTTTCAACACTAATGAGAAGCAAAGGTTTCCTTTCATGTATACACAGATTCAGAAAATCATCTAATTGCTGTCCCTCCTGATTTTTGTCTAATTTTAGAGGTCTTGGAACATTCGAGTTTCAAGTCAGGAAAGTCCTGCTAGATTTTGGTGGGATCAGAAGTAGTTCTGGAGGGTGGAGAATGAGATGTTGGGAAGTGTACATCAGAGGGACTCTATGTGTGCCATCCAGCTGTGCTGGATCCCTCTGTGATTTCCATGATCATTGCCTCTTTGATGCAGGTTGAGGCTGTTCAGATGAAGAGCCTCCTTGAGTCAATGCAGGTATAGTCCTGTTTGCTTGCTTCTGTATGAATAGTTTCACTTCTCTTTGTTCTCTGCAGATAAAGTTGGGTATTCTGAAGGCTCCTCATGGCTTATTTCCTATCAGGACTATGTAGTAAGGCATGGGGAAGAGCATAAAGCTTCTTACTCTTGGGTCTTGTGCTGTTGCCTGGTGTTTCAGGCTGAATGCCATGAATATGACTTGCTCATCCTGTGGATAAATAAGATGGCTGCTCTGAAAGTAATGCCTCCTATTTTATTATGTTGGACCACATAGTCAAAGGTGGATGTTGGTGGTATGGCAGTAGAGTTCTACCATTACATTTTGTTGCAGTGTGACTGATGGCAGCAGAGGGACAATCTAACAAAATGGTGTCAGACATGGAAGTGTGAATGAAGTAAGGTGAGGAACTGAATTTGTCCATGTGGAAAAAAATGGCACCCACTGACATTCATTGACATTTTCTGAATGTTGATGGAGACCAAACAGTGGACACGAGCACAGTGAGGCAGTGAGTGGTGCATTTCAGCAGAGGTGACAGTGAGTCATGCAAATTTTTACAAACTCTGGATGCAGGCTCTTGTTCACTACCGCTAGAAATGCATAGCTAGTGGTAGTGACTATATTCAAAAATAGTGTTTTGCAGCTGATAATGTTATCTAACAAATAGAGTGAATGTGCTTTTTGTGTCCATTGTAGTTTCCATGGAAATTAATAGGAGTCATTACTTTCAGAGCAACCTAGATCCAGTTTCAGTGTAAAGCGTCATTTTTTATTTTTCTAAAAATGCTTCTAAGGGAATTTGAATTAATAGTCAGTGATAACTATCTGAATCATTTAAGTATTTACCTAACTATACTAACTGCACCTTAAAAAAATGGATTAACTGATGTTTCAGAATATAAAAAACAATATGTTCCTGTTGAAGTTATCCTTTTGCTTTTATCTATCTTCTCTACTGAAAGGAAAACACAGAAGATCTCGTTTCTTATGTGAGCTGAAATACTGGCATCTTTTTTTCTGAAGTGTTCCTTTAGCTTTCAGGAATATGGTAGCCATGGCAAGTAATCTTCCATTTTATCCTTCAATAGCTTCAGAATAACATGAGTCCCAGAATGGTGGCTTAGTTTTGCCAGCACAGTTGTTAGTGATGGATGGAATCAGCTCTACAGCAGCTGCACTACTGTATAAGCATTTAACATATATTAACTTTTAATATATTTATATAAATGTAATGTATTAACATTTTCAGCACTTTATAGGTCTTGAAGCAAAAGGTGAAAATTTTTGCGGACTTATTCTGCTGCTTAGTTGGGCATTGCCTCAGAAATCCAAATGCTGAAATAGAATTTAAATTTAAGATTTCTCCTGGCACTGGAGACTTCAGGATAACAATCTGTCCTCTTTAGGATGTTCAGAAGTCTTCCTTTGTGCCATCCGAAGAATACTTACTGCTTTCTGCATTAAGATTGAACTCTAATATAAGGATCAAAACACTGTATGTAAATATAATTGCAGAATTGAGGATGTGACAGACGAAAGGCTTATGTACTGTGGCTGCATGCCCTCCAGCTGGTAAATTCTTCCATTTCATCCATGGGAGATGGCTCGTAGAGATTTGAATTGGCACCTTCCATGATGACTTAACTACCATGTTATACTCTATTTTTTGTGCAACAACTTTTGCTGATTTTCTTCCATCTTGTAGAGGCTAATGTTCACTAAGACAATTTAAAAAAGAGTAAATAAGCATGAGAGAATATTGACTTTGATTCAAAGTTCTGTTCTGAATTAAAACAACACAGAATTGAGCCCAGGTTTGTCACCATCCTAAAAGATGCATTAAGTGCTTTCCCTTCTCACTGGGTTAATGAATATTTAAGTTTTCCATGCAAAGTAAACTCCTTAAAAACAGAATCAGTGGGAAAGGCTGTGAACAAATCTCTCTAGATTAATACCTTAAAAATATTGTAGCTAGGTTTCTTTAGAGAAGACATGACTTTGGATTCTCACAGGAAAAAGAAAAATTTGTATCTGTGAAAGGTGAGAAGGACCCCATAAGCGAAAGTAAAAGAAGGCTTCATAGTGCCTGAGAATAAGGGGGGTGAAGGGGAATTGTTAGAGATATTTTATAGAAGCAAGAATGTAGAGCTTGTTAGAAAATAAGGGAAGGCAGACATTGGGTCTGGCATAGTGAGGGGGATGAAGGTCATAAAGGCCATAAAGGGTTTGAGAACAGCCTGAGGACATTTGGCAGGGGAGTGATTAGATGTCCACAGGGCAAGAAGAAACTGTTTTGGGGGGGTGCCCCCCTGAAAGGTCAAAAGTTTACAGCGAGAAAGGTCAGAAGCTTCGTGAGGAAGACAACAAGTCTTCATCCCACGACGCACGCAAGAGGGGAGGGTCTGCATGCTAACGAACTCTCGGGGGTGTAATGAATATGTATCCAAATTGTGGGAAAACTATTGATTATGTTTTAGCTTGGCCTGTATCTGTAGCATGATTTTTCCTGATGGTGTCCAAGTTAGGATCTATCCCCCTTGCACCCAGCGTACATGCACCGCTGAATAAACCGTACCTGCGTTGTAATATTGGGTTACAGAGTTTGATTCCACACATCATCTGTCTCCATTAATCTGAGTGCATAATTTTTTTTTTGTGCTTTCTCTCCTTAGTTATTTTTTAAGTGCTATCAAATAAAATATTTTAAATACGGCCAAAAAAGCAACTTTGAATATTTTAAAATGAACTGTTTGGATATTTAAAAATACCTTATGCAAAATTCAACCCAAATTTGCAACTACTTTGGCTACTGTGGAAATGATCTATTTGTATATCTGTGTTTGGCATATAAATAATCTGCTAAAAAGAGTTTAATAAATTCTCTAACCAAAGGATATGCTTGGTTCTCCAGGAAAAATGCTTATTCCAGAAATGTGGAAATATGTTCTCCAGACGCCTAGGATAAGCTGACAGCAAGTTTGCTTTTCACAACCTGATTCTATAGCGGAGTCATTCAGACTATAGGTCCTGCAGGGACATTTCTAAAAGAATCAAACTTTATCACCTTGTATTATTAATGTAACTTGCCTCAATGCTTCTATTAGAATTCATAGTTTTTGCAGCTGCTGTATCTTTAGAAACATAAAAGTATATAACAGTGTCTCTATCCACACATTTTTAGAACTTAATTAGTGATGAATGACATTTGATGAATTATATTGGTATTTCTTACATTATTCAACGCATTATTTTTCACATTCATACAGCATATTTGTACTCAAACTAGCAAATTATACCCAAGCACTAGCAATTGTTGCTATGGAATAGTTCTTACGTATGGAACGACATCATCAATAACAGTAAATTACGTTTTTAACCTTCTCAGCTACTAAGTAGAAAGCTCCTCCTCTCTTTCTTTTTTTCATTTTTATTTCTTGTTTATGTGCAAATAGATCTGATATCTCTTAATGGACATTGTTAATTTGATTTCTAGGGCTGGAGTGGTTCCAGAACTGATAAATATATTTGCATAAAAATTCAGTCTTGTGCTGTCATGGTTGGACTGTGTTCATTATTAAAATAATGAGTTCTAAAGAAGTCACTCAGCCTGTTAAAGAATCTCTCCCTATGCATTTTCTGCAATGTTTATTTGTTATTTGTATTCCGGTGGCAGAAAAACAAGCTGGATGTTGACTGCACATTCAGGGTGAGTCTGTGAAGGAAATGATCAAACTCTTACCTCCTCAGCACATAGAATTTTAAGTATCCAAGTACTCATTTTGAACCAATGTTTTGATTTAAAATCCTAAGCAAGGAAACCTTCTTTGAAACAGAAAATGATAAACAAATTTCACAAATGTTAAACTAAAGAAAAAGAAGTCCCACTTTTTACTAGCTTACATTCTTCTTGAATACGTTGTTTTGCAGAAATAACACGTAACAATGAAATCTCTGATTTAGATGTTTCTCTCTTCTTCCTATAATAAATGCTCTTGCATGTCAATGAATTCAATATTAAAATATATCATAATCTAAAGCATCAAAATAACTTACCTATTTTTGGACTTCATACACCAGATGACAATGAGAAGAGGTTTACAAGTTATTTAAGCTCGGGACCAGATTGAACTGTTAGAAATATTGCAAATCTGGAATTATGTTCTCAGGATTAATAAGATTAAATTTGCTACCTGAGATCAGCATCTGGCCCAGGCTTTTTTTTTTTTTTTTTTTTTCCTAGAAGTTCATTTCAGTAATTAGTACTGCCTGAAAGAAGAAACATAGAAAAATTAAATGTCGGGCTGTCCGGGTTTTGATAAACCTGAGAGTTTGTGTAACTTTTTACTTTATTTCGAAATAAGGGGGACAGAGACCAATGGCAGACTCCAGGGCAGACTCCAGTCTGCATTTGATTTTCTTTCAGGATGTATCATAAACATTGAAGAAGTACTTTAAAATAATACTTAATTTTGAATTAGAAATTTCCCTCTCCTTTTGCCATCTAGAGATTTTGTACTACTTCTACACAAAATGCGGAGGAGCAATTGCACAGAATTAACATACAGAGAGGTTAAAGATGCAATTTTCTTTAGCAAGCCATTTTGTGCGAGCAATTTTTACTAGTTTAATCCACTAATGTGTCTGCACCATTATGTCTGAAATGATTTCTCCAATTGCTTGGGAGAAAAAAAAAGCAATTTATTTGCCGTGTTTCCAGATTCTTTGTGTGTGATTATTATTATTGCATCATTATAATGAAAATATCCTGTGCTGGATTTTCACAGTAGCTGACTTATATTTGCAACTGCACTTTATGTTGGACTGAATGTGTTTTTTGTTTATTTTTTTCTCAAGCTGACAAATGTTTCCATGGTCATTTTACTTTCTTTCTTTCACATTAGAATTTGTGTTTAATTCACCTCTCTTTACAGAATTAATCACAGTTATGCAACCATTTTCTTCCAAATTCAAACATTCAAAAGTCTGAGCATTGTCACTGGCATCACATGGCTTCTTTAAGGGTATCTTATATATATATATATATATGTATATATATACATAAAGGGTATATATATATATAATGTATATATATATAGGGTGTATACATATATATATATAAAGGGTATATATATAATATATATATATTGCAAATTGATTTTCATAACTACATGTCCTTTTTGTTAGAGGTTATTTGCAGTCTTAATAGCAAAGAAGGACTTTTCAGCCAGTTATGATATTCTTTTTTTTTTTTTTTCCTCTCTATTATATCCTCTCTTGTCTAGACCTCCTCATCTAAAGATGAATAATTTAAAAACAATTCTTAGAATATACTGGAAACTGAGAATTCATAACACATAATAAAATATTTGCAGAATTCATACTATGTGCTGTGTGCTTCTTGCCTTTCTAAAAAGGAACAGTTCACAGCCTGTGAAGTCCTGATTCAGATTGCTGATACAAGCATTAAGTGAATCTTTAAGAAGTGCTTGCAAATGACAAGTTTAGGAACCTTGGGACTCATCTCAGGGAAATTATTATACCTCCTTGAGGATTGCTGCAGAAGTCAAGAGAGTATCCAGGAAAGAGTATCGTTTCAAATATGCACAAAAATAAAATACTGGTATAAAGAATAAATGTTGATTCATATCTAAATAAATAAGAATGCAAATGTCCTGGCTTCTGACTCTGAAAGGGAATGTGGAGACTGGAGTGAGAGTTGCTACAGCACAGCAAAAATACTGGAAGTCCAGGAAGAAGGTAACCACTGCTGAAGAGGAAGCTGATGCATTTTTTGTTGGCAGCATGTAATATAATTCAGAGTTCAGAAGGAACAGCTAGAATGGAACCATCAGCTATAGAGTTGTGCAGAAATGACAGAGTTTCTGGAAATAATTTTCTGAATTTTCTGCAAGATAAAAAGACATTGTAGTTCAGTGAAAGATTGAGAAGAAAGATATTGCATGGGAGCAGTAGACGAGACAGAACGGATGACTGGGGCAGAAGACAGGTTAAATATCTACTGTAGAGCTGATAAGTACTCAGAATCACAGAATCACAGAATCACAGAATCACCCGGGTTGGAAGGGACCTCAAGGATCATGTAGTTCCAACCCCCCTGCCTAGCAGGGCCACCAAACACACACATTCAGATCAGGGCCACCAAACACACACATTCAGATCAGGACACACACATTCAGATCAGGAACTCATAACTGCACAGCCCTGCCAAGTGATTTCTGAAGCATATGGTTTTCCTTCAACATGAGTTGAAGGAGCAGCTCCTTAAGCTTGCCATTTAATGCCAAGAGGATCAGCTTTCAAGATTACTGTTTATCATGACAGAGATTTTTAAGAGTTGGTGTTTCTGTTAAAGATACAATCACAAAGGAGTTAATTATCTCTGACAGAAGTCAGATTGATGGTGGTACTCAAGGGAGTATGCTAGTGAAAGGGGAAACAATGACAGCAGTCACATCAAGATTATTCCTTCTGCTGAGCCTCAGAAAAACCTGTTGGTTGACTCATACAATGAATCACAAGGTCTTCAAAACCTCTTGGACGTATGAGCTGAACGTGTAGTCATTGCCATTCAGAGCAAATTCTGAAATTTTCAATGGTTTGTGCACAATAAGATGGATTAATGATTATCAGAGAAATATGGAACATGGAAAAATAATTCAGAGAATTAAAGGATCAAAGCTATTCAGCTGTGGCGAGGGAAAGAAGTCATTTAAAATTTGTAGGGAAAATGGGGGATAGGAAAGAAGGGCAGAATCAAACTCTAATGACACACAGCTAGCAAAATATGCTTTTACTTCCCTGTTCCTTTCTCCCTCAGGTGTGTGTTAGATGGAAGAAAACTTAAAATTTCATTTATATTGGCTTTCTAAGCCAAGGAAGGATGAGTTTACAAATGAAAGATTTTTCATATTGGGTTGTTTTGTATGTTGAAATTATTGTTTCTATATATGTGATGATTGAATTGCATTGTGTGTGCAGTGCAACTGAAAGTGTAATTACACTTTCTTACTTACATAATAACCAGCTGTTTAGAAGTCATCTCAAGAATTCCTTACTAGTAAAAATTTCCTACTAGTAATAGCTAATGAGAAATGTATAAGAAGAATTAATACATTCCTGGACGTGAAAACACCTGTTGGAAACAAAGCCATCTCATAATCAGGTAGCTGTAGAGAGCGCTAATGTCTCCCCTGAGAGTTCTCCACACTAAACAATCCCGGTTCCCTCAGCAGCTCCTCATACGACTTGTGCTCCAGACCCCCCACCAGGTTCGTTGCCCTTCTCTGGACACACTCCAGAGCCTTGATGTCTTTCTTGTAACGAGAAGCCCAAAAGTGAACACAGTGCTCCAGGTGCAGCCTCACTAGTGCTGAGTACAGAAGGCAGATCCCCTCACTGCTCCTGCTGGCAACACTATTTCTCATACAAGCCAGGATGCTGTTGGCCTTCTTGGCCACCTGAGCACACTGCTGGATCATGTTTGGCTGATCATCGATCAATATACCCAGATCCATTTCTTCCACAGAGTCTTCCAGCTACGCTGTCCCAAGAAGCCTAGAGAATTGCCTGGGATTTTTTGTTTGTCTGTCTGTCTGTCTGTTTGTTTGTTTGTTTGTTTGGCCAAAATGCAAGATCTGGCACTTGGTTTTGTTGAACTTCATCCCATTGGCCTCAGCGTGGTGGTCCAGCCTGTCCTGATCCCTCTGTAGGGCCTTCCCATCCCCAGGCAGATGGATGTCCTCCCAACTTGGTGTCATCTGCAAACTTACTGAGGGTACACTCAATCTGCTCATCCAGGTCATCAATTAAGATATTGAAGAGGACAGGCCCCAGCACCGACCCCTGGGGAACACCACTCGTAATCAGTCACCAGCTGGATTTGACTCCACTCACCACCACCCTCTGGGCCTGGCCTGCTAGACAGTTCCTTACCCAGCAGTGTACCTGTCCAAGCCACAGGCTGCCAGCTTCCCCGGGAGAATACTGTGGCATACAGTGCCAAAGGCTTTGCTAAAGTCTAGGCAGACTGTGTCAACAGCATTTCCCTCATGCACTGAATGGGTCACTTGCTCATAGAAGAATATCGGGTTGGTTAAGCAGGACCCGTCTTTCATGAAGCCACGATGGCCGGACCTGATCTCCCAGTTGTCCCGCACATGCCGTAAGGTCTCATTCAAGATGATCTGTTCCACGACCTTCCTTGAAACCGAGGTCAAGTTAACATGCCTGTAGTTCCCTAGATCCCTCCTTACATCATTAGAAATAAGTTAATGTAGAAAAAAAAAGAAATGATAAGTATTAGAAATTAGTTTCTTATGTGCTTTTGTTGATCAGATTATTATTATTTTTTTTTTTTGCAGATAGAAGCTGTTAAAAAAGATCTGTAACGGGATAATAACAAATGAATTTCTCAGATACAAAGGGTGGCTAAGTTCCAAAAATCAAATTGAAAATTAAATTATATGGAGTAATAATAAACAGAAGTGATTGCCAGTATATTCAGATGAGATAACACATAAGAGAAGAGTATCCAGAAAGATAATGACAATACTATCTAGAAAACACTTCTAAAAATTTCTCTATTTTTATTGTCTACAGGCAATAAAAAAAAATCTTTTAAGAAAATTATCACATTTTCTGGCATGAAGACTAAGTAATTGCTAGTTAACAAAGAATTAAGAATTAAGAATTCTTAAGAATTATTTAAAATCTTACTGCATAGACAAAAAGCCTACATATGTTCCTCTCATCCACAACGATACAAAGAATTGTTTTTGTCTGTAATTTCTGTGAAGATGTTTCAAATTAACAAATGTTTAATGTTTTGATTATACTCTTTTCTTACAGCACCCAAAGCAGATGCAAATGGGAGAACAGGTCATCTTCTCAGCAGAGCTCAATATGAGATTTGACAGACCTACTAAGGGCATGGTGAAGGTGCTGGCTGCAATGGATTGAAGCCACGCGACTGGGACAGACTGCCTCCTGATGTGGAAAAACGTCAAAGATCTGAAGACACTGGATCTATGCCACCTCACTGTAGTTACAGCTTGTAATTTCACACTGCAATAGGACTGTACTCCTTTGCCTTGTAGCACATGTATCACCAGTGCAATACCACATTGATGCTGGAGGTGCAACGGAAGTAGAGAATAGATTTGGAAAGTGAGGGACAAGAAAGGCTTTATCAGTCCCTTCTGAGTCAGTAAATCTTGAGCTGAATCTTACCCTTGATACTTAGATTAGAGAAATCACTCAGTTTCTCAATAGCAAGATGAATTTGGGCCCTAGAGACAAAGAGTACAATTTTGCTCTGAAGAGCCTTTACTCTAAAACCATTATCTTAATCCAAATGCAAAAAACAACATCTTGTTTGCCACACTAGTCCTTGTTTTATTTAATATGTGTCAGATTCCATGCCTATTTCATTTATTCTGGACATGCTGGTTATTCATATGTTGAACTAGCATTTGCAGTCTTTCTTGGATAATTTAGAGGGATTCTACTCTAGGCAGTGTACAATGATTTGTCTTCTCTTGTGGACGTTAACAGCTGTTGCCTTTCACAGCTTTGGTTTTGCATTTGTGACCAGTCAAACTGCATTTTCTTTTTTTTTTTTTTCAGAGTGTCTCTGTACTGTAAGGCTATTATTTATGATGCTTGCACCTGGGAGAAAGTTTTCTAACCAGTAAAAATCCATATTCAGAAAGAAGCTGGATGTAATGGATGCAGACAAAGTATTCAAGAGAGATAAGGTGGATGTGGCTTTCCTAGCTCTACTAAGCTTTTCAGGTTTGACTCGGTCTCAGGAACTCTCTCTCTCTCCAACTTTATTTGATTTATTAGTCTCAATTTCAATTAGATTGCATGATATTGTGTTATCTTGCGTCCCGATATCGTAGTTAGTAAAATAAGTTTTCCTCCATAGATTGTTGCTGCTGTTGTTTTTGTTATTTTTCCTTCCTTGAGCCCAGCTCCCATCTCCCTATCCCTTTTCCCTTTTCCTTCCCATTTTGTGGGGCTGCGGGTGGGGGCCAGGGCCTACTGCCCCCTTGCCACGGGCATAGATTAATCTAGTTAACTGCATGACAAACATGCTGTGTTTTTCCTGTGTTTTGAGGCCTGCAAGCTTGCCCTGCATGCTGTCTGGTCCCCAGCCCAGGGCGTGTCATTCTCTGTGAGATGACATTTTGCAGTGTGATGTCACAGTTGTTGGTTCTCACACCCCTGTGGTGGGAGCGGTGGCTCAGTCTCTTGTGGGACGTGCGGGAAGTGGACCAGAGAGAGCGTTGTGCCTATCTGGAGATATCCTGCAATGATGGAGCGGCTGAGAGCCCTTCGAGGTGAGGTCCCTCCTCCTCTTGGACACCGTGACGCTGCCCGAGCACATGTGTGCCTGCAGTGCCGGTTCAGGACGTGCCAGCAGCACTGTCCTTGCTCTGCTGAGTGCAGCTGCCTGGCATGGTTTCCCCAGGACCCCGGCAAGGGGAAGGCTTTCTCCCCTCTCCCCACCAACCAAACATGTGCCAGTGCAGCCCACCCTGTGCTGTGGGGCTGGAGGAACGTTCCTGCCAGAGCTGGCCAGATGCTCGGCCCTGGCTCCAAGCAACACCAGCAGCAGCTGCTCTGCTCTTTCCTTCCAGGTCTCTTTGCCTGTGTGGGCTGCGTGCCCAGACGGACGCGTCGCAGGGAGAGCGGCAGGGTGTCAAGTCCTGTCCCTGCCTGTGCCGCGACTTTGCTGCTGCAGCGCCTGCAAGACCAGGAGGTGAGCTGGGGACGTGCGACCATCAATCCTTGCCCTGGCCCAGTGCCACGGTCCCTTGGGTGCCAGGCCCCGGCAGCACATCCACATAGCGATGGGTGGCAGCGGGCTGCTCCCTGGGAACAAGGGCGAAGCCAGCATGATTGGTCCCTGTCCCCAGGGTGTCCGAGTGCAGGTGTACCGTGAGCTGGAGAGCGTCCTGTGTGAAGATGACAGCCGCCTGCCATGCGGAGTGGTGAACAGGCTGCTGGCAGAGGTGTCCCAGGACCTGACGGCTGCCCAGGTAAGGGGTCACTGCCAAAGGCAAAGGGAGCTGCCTGCCTGCGCTGCTATTCTGCTGGCGGACGGCGGTGGCTTCGCCCTGCCGAGGGAAGGCCTTAGGAGGTGTCCTGTGCCGCGTGTCACCAGTGACTCTTTTTCAGGACGTGACAGACAACGTGAGGTTGGCTGCCAGCAATGTCCTGGTGGCTCTGGCCAGGACGCACTTCAGCTTGGTGATGGCCGAGCTCCAGGGCCACCTCAAGGCTGCGGGGGAGATGACCAAGGAGTTGGTGCTCATCACCTTGAGCAAACTGTTCAGCACCTACGGTAGAGCCCCTCAGCCTCCTGAAGTCTGTGACAATGGGGGAAAGCGGTCTCTCCCCTCTGCGCGTCATCTGCATTGAGCTGGGGGATGCAGGGCTGCAGCCCCTCCTCCCTCGCTGCTGGAGCTCTGACCATGGCCCTCTCTTTCCCCTCTGCAGCTCCACAGTGCATCCCCTTTGTGTGGCTGACGCTGGCCAGCCTACGCAGTGTGGTGGACCAGGTGAGGAGCGGCCAGATGCTGCGCATCGCTTGTGCTGGTGAGTGTTGGCCCCAGAGCAGGGCGGATCGGGACAGCCCTTGCACCTTGCCCTGCTGCAGACTCACAAGCTCCCTTTTCCCTTGGCTTTGATTTTTTTGTTAGATTTTTTACAAAATTAATTAGTTATTCGTTTATTTTTTGGTTCTGTTTTGTTTTTTCAGTTGTGAAGCAATGGTCAGATGGAATCAAGGTTCACTTGTCCTCTGGAAAGCAATGCCCCTGGCCTGCCGTGGAGAAAGAGCGAATCTATGAGAATCTTCACCAGCTCTTCTTCTCCGTGGTCAGGCACTGGCAGGACAGCAAGGAGGAAGAGGTGAGCACTGCTGCATTCCCAGCCCGGGCTGGCAGCAGCTCTTGCTGTGCCCAGCAGGCTGAGAGCAGAGGGGTGATGAGAAGGAGTGGGCTGGCTGTGCAAAGGGCCCCAAACTGGCTCTGTGCTCGGGGCTGGATCTCCCTGCCAGGAAGCAGCCGCATGTCACAGCACTGTGGCAGGGAGAGCTGGGGATGAGGGTGTGGGGAAAACCTCCCTGCCCTCCAGAGAGAGCCCATCTCCTGCTGGGTACGGGGGCATGGGGAAGGGGAAAAGAAAAGAGAAAGCCCTCTCTGTAGGAAGGGCAGACATTCAGTCTTTGATGCTAGGCCTCTGCCATCTCTCTCCAGGACAAACAGGCTGTCCTTGGGGCTGTGGCTTCCATGATGGCTGTCCTCCTGCAAGAGGAGCTGCACATCTGGGAGCAGTTCCTCTGGCTCATGCACCCGTGTCAGGAGATCCAAGACACCTGCAGGGTGGCCAAGGTGAGATGCTGTGCAGGGCTCAGTGTAGACATGGTCTACTGCACTCTCTTGGTGCTGCTGGGAGGGGGGGACAAACAAGAACACCTGTACAGGAGCTTTTCCCAGCAGACAAACCATTGGGAAAAGTTTTTCTGCTCCCAAGTGGCTAGATGTGGCTTCAGCCCTTCCTTCCTCTCCTGGTCTCTTGCAGAGCCTCACTACCTTCCTGGAGGTCTTAGAGGGAGTTCAGTCTGTCATCCCCAGGGACAAGTTTCTGGCCATCACCAGTGCTGTGTTCTACCAGGTAAGGGGAGCCCATCCTTGTGCCCACACAGTTTTCCCCTTGGCTAAGTCTCAGGAGGACTGCAAGTCTCTGAGCCTCTGACGGCTGCTCAGCCCTATCTCCTGCATGCCCAAGGCTGCTGCAGAGCCGTGTGTTTGCCTCCCCCCAGGGATGCTGTGGGGCAGGCTGGGTTTTGTCTGCATGTCCTCTTCCCAAGAGTGCCAAGGAAGAGGAAAGCTGGGCAGCACAGCTTCTTTTCCGTCCTCAGTGCTGTTGTGATTTTCTCAAATGGACCTTGCTCCCACAGCTCTCTGATGACACCAAGCAGCACAGCGAGGCTGATAGCGCAGAGCTGACCCACTGCATCCTGCTGCAGGGTAAGGAGAGGAGTTTTGGCGGTGCTTGGCGGTGCCCTGGCCAAAAGCTGTCTCTCAGACCACAGGAAGGGGCACGAGTTGCCTGCTAACACAGTGCGGGATTTCCTCCCTGCAGCCCGAATGTGTCCAGAGGAAACCATCCTGTTTCTTCAGTCGCAGCTGGAGAATGAATGGGAGCCTGGATGTGTGGCAGCCCTGGGTCTGCTCGGCGCTCTGGCTCGCTCTGATGGTCAGTACCATGGATCGGGTCTTTTCCAGGGATCCCTTTTGCCATCTGCGTGGTGCCTCCACGCATGCTTCTGTGCTTCTCTTGCAGAGCCCGTTGTTACAGAGAAGCTGCCCCTGGCTGCGGAGGCTGTGCAGCGTCTGTGCAGCGACCTCAGGCTCCGGGTGAGCTGGTTTGGGAATGGAAAGCGCTGTGGGGGTGGGGATGCTGCTGCCAACACGGGCAGGGCTGGGGTGGCCAGGGAGGTGCTGGGGCATTAACCACACGGTCGCAATGACTTCTGTGGGGAGAGCAGGAGGAGTGGAGCGGGAAGTTCCCTGTGCTGCGCATGGAAAGCACACAGCACGCTGGTGCTAAGGCCTGGCCCTCACATCAGGAGCCAAGGCTTCTCCCCTGCTCTTGTTTTCTCTGCCCCTGCCCAAAGGGCTGTCCCGATGAGCAGGTGGCTTCCCTTTGCCTTCTGACCAGGAAAATCACACACAATTGACCCCTGGCAGGTGCGGAGGGCCATTCTGTATTTCATCAAGGATCTCCTCAGTGCTGACACCCGGAGCTGCTCAGCCTGGGATGTGGTGGGGCACATCTTCAGAGAGTTCAGCCGCGCCACGGGAAGAAGGGTAAGGACAGTGGGCAGCATCTTCTTTTGGGAGACCTGTGCTGCTCAGAGGCTGGCACAGAAGCACCGGTGGGGCAACATCTGAGCTGAGAACTGAGAGTAACCCTTGTTTCAACAATACTGTTGTGCAGGCAGCCGGAGACCTTTCTGCCCAGGAAGCTCGGGAAGAAGGAGCTCTCCAACAACTGTGCATGGACATCCTGGGGTCACTGGATGTCTCCGTGAGAGGGATGTCCAAAGTAAGTCACATTCTGCCCTGCTGCTGCTCCTTGCCTTTGCACCACGTGTTCCTCGTCCCATTCCAACACCCCAGGCCCCAGGTCTCTCCTCCAACGCGCTCACAAGGCACAGCACACAAGGCTCAAGGAAATTCACAGAGTCCCGTTCACCTCTGAGCATAGGCAGGAATGCTGACATGCCTTGTTCCCTACAGCTCCTGTGGCCGCGGCTGCTGCTCTTTGTGGTGCCAGCCCAATACACGGGCATGCTGATCCCGGTCTCCCGCTGTGTCCAAGCACTGGCTGAGAGAGAGGAACTGACAAGGCGGGAGATTGAAGAGTTGGATCCCCATTTCCTCAGCTCCATGTTTCAAGGTAGGAGCAGAACTCCCCCAGTGAGCTCTGCTGACCTGTGTTAGCACCCAGAAGGGACAGCGGAGGTGTGTGTGGCAGGGCACGGCGTGCCTCGGAATCTTACTCAGTACTTCTTTCTCCCCGCAGGCCCATGGCTGACTCCCCAGACACTGCTGGTGCGCCTGTTGGTGAGTAGATGCTCCAGAGGCCAGTGCCACAAGCCCCGAGGAAGAAGCAGCATGGCTATGGGCAAAGCTGTTGGCTGCTCCTTGCCCACCAGGGCAGAGCCAAGCTGCTTCCCTCCCGGGGGAAGCCGCCGCTGCTCTTGCTGCAGCAGTAACCCTGCTTCTCCTTGCTCTCGCTCAGGTGGTGGCAGGGAGCCCTGTTGCAGGCAGCGAACTGCAAGCCGCTGCCTTAGTGCTCATGCAAAAGCTCCACAGCAGAATCCACAGAGCATTGGGGGCCATGTGGGATGCAGAGATCCCCCAGCTGCTGCAGTGTGTCCAAGGTAAAGTACTGGTGGAGAGGGAGAGGTGGAGGCAGAGAAGGGGTGGAGTGAAAATGCAGGTCAGCTGCTGTTCCCATTCCAGGGAGACAGTGCTGAGGCCCGGGGAGTTTTCCCCCAGAAATCTGCCCATTCCAGGGCACAGATGGGCATGTCACATCCCCTCAGACAGCAGTCTTGGAGCAGTTAGTTCTGTGTCCCTGCGGGGACAGTGTTTGTGAGGAGGGCCAGGTCAGTGGGGGTGGGGTTCAGGTCCCAGCTTGGCAGTGCCGAGTGCCTGGGCCAAGCCAGGTTTGCAGCAGCTCTTCTTCTGTGGCTTGATCCCAAGCAAGGCTCTTTTGCTTCCTATTGCTGTGCAGGGAAAGAAGAGAGCTTCCCAGATTCTGCAGCGTGGGAGCGCCGACTGCTAAAGGTACAGCATTGCTATGAGGCACGGTACAGGGAAGGGCTTGCCTGCCTCAAGGAGCCCCTCAAGGAGAAACACCGGGGGGAGCTGGGAGGGGGACTGTTTTTCCAGACAGCTCTCCCCAGAAGGCTGCAGCAAGTGGGGAATGCGGGAAGAAACAAAGGGCAAGGGAACATTGGCTTCTCCTGTTCTCCAACAGTTGCTGAGGGCGTCAGTGGAGACGGTGGAGGACGAGGCTTGGACCAAGGGCCTGAGCTGTGAGCTGAGCCGGTACCTGAGCAGCTCTCCCAGCAGCTCTGGAGAAAAGGTGAGTTCCCCCCAGCTCTACCCAGCGGTGCAGCCGCAGGTGCCCAACTGGGGCTGGGGCTGGGGCTGGGGCTGCAGGCGGTGCTCTGCCCACGCGGGCTGCTTCCCCAGCCCGTGCCCCCCAGGGAGCCTTTTGCTGCAAAGTGCCTGGGGGCTGGCTAAAGCTCAGCCCTGCAGCTGCTCTCAGCGATTCCCTGGGAGTGTGGGTCCTTCCCACCTGGCTCTGTCTGAGCAGGTCAGGCTGCTGCCACATCTCAGCTTCTTCCTTCCTTTCCCATGCAGTCCTTCCTGTACAAGGCTCTGGGGACAGTGCTGGGAGCTTGTAAGGGAGTCCTCCATATCCAAGAGAAACTGCTGCAACACCTGCAGGAAGCAAATGCAGAGGAACCATCTGAGGCCCAGGTGAGCTCTCCTCTCCTCCAGCTTCTGCGAGCGTCCCCACTCTGTCCCTGGGACAAAGGGCTTCTGGCCCTTTCCATCTCCTCACTGCTGCCATTTCCCTCAGGCAAGGATGGGCCTGGCTAGTGTGGCTGGCCGCGCCAGTGGGTTCAGACCTGCACCAACTGCCCCTTGTTCTTTTGTGCAGGGAATGATCTCTCTTCTCAGCCATGCTGCTGAGAGCAACTTCCGTGCAGTCTTGGACACGCTCACCATGTTTTCGTCCAGGCTGTGCAAGGGCCGAAATTCTAGGATTTCCAGGCACAAGAAGGTGAAGCATTACGGGGTTCCATCTTGGCTTTCTTCCGCCTTATGTTCACAGCAGCTCCTGCCTTGGGAGCTCAGGTGCACTGTGGGGCACTGGGGCCATTGGGCAAGTGTCTCAAGGCATTTGCTTCTCCCCACACAGATGGAGCTGGACAGCACGAGAGCTCACGCCACACGCAGCGCTCTCATGCTCGCCCATGGCAGCTTAGCACTGTGTGCCTCCAAGGAAGAACTGCTCGCCCACGTGGAGGGAGACATTGTGGGCAACATCCTGCTGCTCTACAGCTGCAGCTGCCAGGTGAGAGCTCAAAGTGTGCCAGGGTGTCTGAGTGCCCAGCTGCAGCCCTTCCATGTGGAGGGATGCTGAGATGGGCCTTCTCTTTCAAAGGCCCCACGGGGAACAGTTTGTGGCCAGCTGAAGATCCAAGCCCTTCCCTTAGTGCTGCCCCCACGTGTCCCCCTTGCATCCCTTGTCCCTTCCTGCAGTTCAAAGAATGTTCTTCTCTCTTGGGCCTCAGGACTTGCAGAACAAGCTTGCGCTGGTGCAGAGCATCACCAACTTCAGCTCCGCCTTCCACGCTGTGGGTGACTGCTTTAATGTGTCCTTGAAGGGCAAGCTGCTGGAGATCCTGATGGTGAGTGCTTAGAGCCAGGGCTGTCTGCAGTGCAGTTTTGGGCTGTGACACGAGGCTTGCTTCCCTGGAGGCAAACAGGTCTCCCTCAGCCACACATTTCCAGCTGGTGGGGACCTTTGGTGCTGGCAGGCAGCGGCTGAGCAGCAGTCTAGGTCCACCAGCTGTGGAGCTGCTGCATCCTGCCACGCCTCCGTGGGAAACGTGGGAGTGATGGGGCTGGTGTGTGGCAGTTGTGTCTGTCACTGGGCTGGGAGGAAGAGCTCTCGCGTGCCCCTTGCCCGCTTTGACTGTGTCTCTCTGGGACTTGCAGGACTTGCTGAAGAGGTATCACTCAGGCATCCCTGTCTCCCCAGTGCCCCTCAAGGTGGTTCTGGCCCTGGAGGAGTTGAGGTAAGGGCTGGAGCCTCTGGGATTGTAAGGCAGGACCTTTTGGGTAGCTCCTGAAGGCCTGGAGGGGGTGAGGAGCCGCATCTACAGGATGCTGGGCTGCTGTGCCCAGCAGAGCTGCGGTTCTGGGCAGGGAGAAAGGCCCTGGTCCTCCTGTCTCCTGGCAGGGAAGAGAAGAGAGACCTGGGGTCTCCTTCCCTTCAGAGTGGGAGGTGGTTCACTGCTGCCAGGGAGGAGGCAGGCACTGCTGGAACTGAAGGCAGTGCTCAGCAGCATGGGCTGGGGGTGTTGGCTTTGCAGCTGTCGATTAGGAGAATCTCAGGTTTTGTCTGAACCAGTCTGGAGAGCACCGGTAAAGGCCCTTTCTGCTTTCTCTTCCCCTTTTCCTCCTGTCAGCAAGCTGAAGCCCTCGGGAGGAAGCAAGGACATGTGTGAAATGTTGGCTCTGTGCTGCAAGAGCATTGTGACTTACCCTTCAGCAAAGATGATGCTGAAGATCAGGAAGTCACAGCAAGCAGCTCGGTACCTTCAGGTAAGCTGTTGTAACTTTCTGAGCCACCTCTCGGTGGGAACCCTACCTCAGCACACACAGCCCATGCTCTGGCAGCAACCGTGATGCCACACCTCACTCAATCCCCTCTTCTGCTTTCAGCTTCTGCAAACATCTTTGAAAGCTCTGGGCCGGATGATGGCAGCCCTGCTTGAGACAGAGCCCACCCGTGACTTCTTCCAGAACATAATCCAAGTGAGTACATTTGGGGCAAGGGAGAAAACACAGTGCCTGTTGATAGTGAGGACAGAGATCTGGGGACAGAGAGGACGTTCAGAGCGGGCGAAATCTCTTGCTGACGTGCCAGCTCACTGCAAGCTCAGAAATGGGCAGAGAAATGGGCTGTGCAGGGGGAAAGGCAGGAGCCAGCCCCTGGCAGGCCACAGCTGAGGAAAAGCTCCTGGCTTAGGAGACAGGAGCGTCTGCAGAGAGCAGGGGCAGCAGCGCTGGTGCTCAGTGAGGCAGGGGGCGGTGTGGAGCACAGGGCAGGCCCTGAGGGAAAGTGCCGGGAAAGGAGGGACAGAGAGAGGGATGGCAGGAAGGGAAAGAAAGGACGTCCGCAGTGAGACAGGTGCTCTGTTCCAGGTCCTGAGGAGACCAATGACATCAGGCAACGTGTGGGAGCGCAGGAGGGCTCTGCAGGTCTGCTCCCAGCTGCTGGCTGTATGTGAAGAGCTTCGAGTGAGTAAAGAGCCCCACCGCACGCCCCCTGCTCTCCCCCCTCTCCACTGCCCCTGAGCTGGAAGGCCAGCTTTCCCTGCTGTGTGTGCTGTGTCACCCGCCACGTGGGGAAGGCACCGGTGGGAGAAGCTAGGGAGAGCTGGGGCTGCCTACAGCTTTGTTCCTGCCTCTCATCCCCACAGAGAGAAGATGCCTGCGAGCACTTTGGCTCCCTGGTGGGATTTCTGGCGCCTCTAACGTGTGACCCCATGCCCACCTCCCGTCAGTTGGCTGTCACCTGCCTGAGCTCCCTTCTCCGAATCCAAGGCAAGTAGAGCGGGTGTGCACCAGCCCTCTGCTCTCCTCTGCAGCACTAGCAGAAGCCCACGGGCTGGGCCCTGTTGACAGGAGAGAGAGGCACCGTGCGCAGCTCTCTTCTCGTCCCCATCCTGCCCTCTGTCTCTCTCCCTGGAAAGCAGTTCTGTTTCCAGAAGCATTACCGACTTCCCTTTTCTC